>NC_089536.1:3448784-3807534 GCF_963924715.1 Thunnus thynnus | reverse complement strand
ATAACCCCAATAGAAACGTCTTGTGATGATAAGACATCAGCAGCCTAAATCCAGAAACAACTTTCCTTCTTTTTTGTCTTTGAAAATGTCCTTAAAACACAGACGTGTGTGTGTGTTTTTGTTTGTGTTGCCTCCCATCGATATATTATAGTCGCTTTGTGCTATGAGGCAGCAAACATCTTACTTATTGCCTTTTAAAAAAATGGAGCAGGGAAGGTTTGCGAGTAGGTGGGGGGGCAGGGGGGGGTTCGGAAAGGAAGGAGGCAATCCAAGGAGCTCCTTTTATCATCATAACAGCCGACTGACAGAGCAGGCCGGTCCGTACAGACTCGGCCAGACAGCCAAACCAAAAAGCCCATCTGCTCCTCGTATCCCTCAACAATGAGCCTCTAATCTGAATAAATGGGGCCTCCTGCTTGGCTCACACTTATAATGGCTTCGCTCATCACACGGGGCGAGGAGGAAAAGGGGATGAAGATGAAGAGGTAGAGAAAAGGGAGGACGAGAGGGGGAGAGAAGAAGATTTAGTGAGTGCGTTCAAAGTTGGTGTCCAAACTTTACCGTGTATGTTCAATTTTGTTCAAGGAGGTGTTTAATGTATTTTGAAACAAGGTGGATCCAGAAGGCTGGAGGGGTTTAATGAGGAAATTAACAATGAAAAATAAACATTATATATATAAACAATTAATGGATGAGAGAATATAGAATGACAGGAATTAGAGAGGGTTAGTGTCGACAGGAAACCAACGACGTAGCGGATCGATAGCGTTGTGTGATTAAGTCCAGAGAGGAGATATGTCTTTTGTTATGTGTGGTTTAACAAACCAAATCTGCCCTCAGGGACAATTAAGTTTGAATGGAAAACCGATACAAGACGGATGTTGATGAGGAGTCTTTGTACTGTCGCGAGGCGCTATATGAGGGGGAAACAGTATGTAACACTGCGGTCTGGCAAAGCTCAACGAGCTTTCAACAAGAGTGAAGTTGCACATCAGTCCTTTCAGTGACCGCAGCGGAAACACCCACCCATTTCAAGATACTAGGGTCAGAAACACGGGACATAAACGCAGAATAAACTCAGAACACAGTATGAAAGCTGAAAACTGGACTATAAATACACAGGAAGTGATTGCAAATGAAACACAGGTGAGACACATGAAATAATCAAACACAGGAAGTAAAGGTGACCAGACACAAGGAGGAAAAATTTCAAAATAAAACAGGAACTAAAGTAAACAAAAAGGTAAAAACACAGGAGGAACACACAAGGGAAACAGAGAAAACCAAAACCAGGACACAAATGCAACACAAATGAAAGAGTCCCTCAAAAAGTCCAACTAAAAACAGAAAAAGTCCCGTTAGGACGTGACAGTCAACTTGTTCACCATCAATTAGCAGAAAAAGGGGCTCTATTGGCACCACTTATTATTCAAAATCTAACATTCATGAGTAGCTTATGTTGCCTATAATGTCCAGTTACTTCCAGGTATTTGGCAGACCTGGTCAGACATAAACTCTAACATGAATTCATTTCAATTTAAGCTGACAGATTTGGCCAAAATATCTATAAGGTCCCTCTGATGTTCTCACATCACTTAACTTTATGGATGAATGCAATAAAAAGTATAATATTTATCATCTGTCTTGAGGAATTGGTCACCATAATAAACCTCTTTAGCCTCACCCAGATTACACAAAACATTCCCAGATCTGCATGAAGTAAAATAGAAAAGAATTTAAATAATAAAAGCACAGTGAGTTAATTAAAAATATATGATTATTGTTTATTGAAAACAACCTTTAAACCTCAACTTAATGTGTAAAAGAAAGATTTAAATCAAAATGTCTCCAGATCCGTATGAAGTTGTCAATCAATCAGTGCAGTGAGGAAGTAAAAAACAATAGAAACAAATCATCTTCCTTCACTGCTGAGCTGCCATTGAGCAAGGCGCCACCATCTCAAGGGTGGATGGTATTTACGGTATGTTGTTGATGTTTATAAGGCTGCAGGATTTTAGAAATACTGAGCTCATAAATCATCCCTGCAGTGTAACTTCAATCCCTAATTAAGTTAACCAGACAAATGTTATTACTTTATTCTTTTCAGTTTTTGGTTCATTGCATCTTCTTACTTTATGGTCTAAAACCTGCTTCAGAGTTGTCTCCACACTACCAGGTTATAACTCTGCTGGAGAAATATTAAATCCCTGCATGAAAAATAAAACTTTATATGTTTCATCAGCCAAATATAAAGATATGTAGCCTAAAAAAATATCTGAATCATCCTTCAAACATCATCATCCTCAACTTGTTAAAACTACAAATTCACCTCTGACCTCTATGAGTGTTTACATGATTCTAACAGTATCCAGGTTTCTGATCTTCGTTGGTTTCTGACTCTCTCGGAACTCTGCTGCGTTCATTTATCTGCTGGATCTTGTTTCTCTATCTGATCACCGAGAGCAACAACACATTTCATGAGCTGCATCACCAAAGTCAGATTTTCCCTTTCAGCGTGTTGATCATCATTTATCATCATATTTTTTTGTTTTGCTGACTAACTATTACATAATTTGAGTTACCTGTGAATGTGGTAGAGAATAAACAGACAGGTTACGGTGTTTACATGCACGACACATAACCAGGATCCTCCGAAAACCTCCATAACCAGGACTACCTGTGTGTCACTAGAGAAAGATCACAGTATCACCAAAGTCAAACCAAAACTACACACACACACACACACACACACACACACACATACACTTTCTAAATAAAATAAAACAGAAGAACATTCTCTTGCTGTAAGGACGATTAACATGCAGAGAATGAAATCCCACCTCAGAGAAAACAAATGAGTCTAAATACATTCAGCTCGACTCCGCACAGACCCCGACGCTGCTCGACTAATTGGGATCACGCGGCACCGTGTCTCCGCCGAACCACACAGTGGAAACATTCACATCCACTTTCTCCACGATCCCTCGACAGACTAATCCCAATTACCTCTGAAACGAGCGCTTCACTTGCATTTAACAAATCGGATAAAAACAAAAACAGCCTCATTAAAAAGCTACTAGCTGCTGTCAGTAACTGTAATGTTATAGACATAATTAAACACTCATTTGTAGCGGACACTGATGACTGATGCGGGGAAATTTTGACACTTAATTGTACTTTTGGAAAACCTCACATTTGGTCCCGGAACTTCAAAATCTGTCAAACGTGACACGAGGCACCGCTGGTCTGAGTTTGATTAAACTCCAAGACAGAAGGTTCATGTCATTACTCAGTCTGAGATATTTCTGTCCAGTTGATTGTTATTTTCAGCTGACAAACCACTAGATCCCCTTGTATTCACCCGTCCCGTTTAGTGATGTAGAGGGACGGCTGTAGGACCTGTAGTCCGTTCTGCTCATCCTATTCAGTCAGTTGTTTAAGGGATGTAATGAAGTTTAATTGTATAAAATGGTGTCATTCTTGTAACTTTGTGTAACATTAATCACGTCATGTTTTTTGTAATATGTATATTTTCATTGTCGTGCGCTTTGTAAAATGTTCACTTTGAGAAAATGAAGACTGTGATAATTAGTCATGTGACTCAGATGTATTTATCACACCTGTGAGTACTCAGCAGTCGTACTGAGCGAACCTGAAGAAGCTACAGGCGAAACACGTTGTTCGCTCTTAATAAAGTCGTTACAGTGTGCGGTGTTCCTGCGACCGACGAGCACCTGACTGAAAATACTGGCTTGTGCACGGGGAGTTCTGTCCTTTGAAGAAATATGTTTATTTAAGAGTTGTTATTTCTCTGATTGATTTATTAGTCGACTGTTTCTGGTGGAAACAGCCATCAATAAGCGCAACATCCAACCTGTTGGAATTACTGTACAAATCCCAGATTTGTGCAAGAACTCAGAGGTCTGCAACCGTGCTAGCCAAGACATGTTTACTATAAGGGTTGAAGAAAAATCACCTTCTTTTCCCCCAGCCTGGAATAACGTGTAAAATCGTGTCATTACAATATGCACAAAAAGGTTGTTTTTAGTCAAAAAAGTAACGTAGATGATAGCTGCAGACTGTGATATTATTAGCTACACTACATTAACTCACAATGGTCGACTGTGGTGACTGAATTCTACGAGAGGGTCAGACTGAAAATGACTCTGCACACCGATCTGACATCTGTTCATGTGTTTTGTTGACGAGGTATCATCTAGTCCAGAGTTGAAGCGCTGGCAGTCAGACTGAACGGTTCCTAGATTTGCTGGGTGGCTAACGCTAGCTAGCAGCAGTCTGCTCATATCAGTAAGTAAAAAAGTTATGGTAACTTTTTTCTTTACTGGTAATTTTATTCCGACATAATTGCTGAGATCTCGGGACATGACACAGAATATTGATTATAGATGATTCTGCAAAATGCTCACTGTCAGCATTCTCAAAATTATGTAACACATCACTTCCTGCGTTGGAACTGAATGTTTGCACTGAATGTAAAATGTGCAGAGTTGAGTGGAGAACACTCTGTCAACAGTTTCCTTTGCAACTATTTGTTCTTTTTTTAAAAAAACTCTGTGAGCAGCACAAGCTAAATCCCACACACAGATATCTCAAAACCTGCTCAAATAAAACCAAAGCTCAGGGGTTAAAACATCATAAAAAAATATTTACAGCACATTGAAAACTGTGTCAATACTTTCAAGAGAAGCCAAAAAATAAAATCTGAAAAGCACTAATGCACCAAAGGAGCTCCAACAGTGTCTGTTTCACCTGCAGTCGGTTTAGTTAAGAGTGAAAATCAACCAGACAGTTATACTGCAAGTTATTAACAAGAATCAATTACTTCAAGTGTCTATTCGTGACTTCTCTAATGTAGCTTTGGTACAAATCAATGCGTCTACATGTTCAGAATTGCATGTTTTATATTACATTTGTTCCCCTTAGATAAGAGCTTGTCTTCCATCCGTTAAACCCAATATTTTTCCCCACTTTCACTCCCTTTTCCAGCCCCTGTCATAACATTGTGTCAGATATAACATTATCGGTTACTGTGATCCTCGAGGGGTTTGGTCCATTCGTTCACCTCCTGCAGTCACAACCGAACTGTCTGCTCCACCACGCTGCAGTGTTTTTTTTTTCTGTGGGAGTCCCTGCTGATCTGAGCTGGATCAGAAGTTCACTCTCAGCTCTCATCACTCCGCCTGACACTTGGTTCATATCGGAGCTGGAGGGCAGCTTGACATCAGAGCACAGCATCCATTAAATCTGTCCAAAGACAGGGTGGTTTATTCACCCTGACTGTGTTCATCTCACCCTGCGTTCTTTAAAAAAAAACAACAGAAAAATCCCCTTAAAACATACCAACGTTGACAAGCAGCTGTTACGGCTCCATTCACACATTTATATTTTCTATCTTATTTGTGTTGATAACTGTGCAAACAGATATTGTGATATCCTATCCTGTTTTTATATCAAGCATTAATAATAAAGTCTGAAATGTTTTACAAGAAAAACTATCACTATGTGATTCTTTTATTATCCTTTTTATTGGATTTTTATTGAAAATCATTCTGACTGCAGCAATAACAGGACTGGAAACAGCAACAATGACCCAGATATTGAAACATTACACTACATAGAGCCAACAAATAACAGCAGACAATAATGAAAACATGATTGCAGCAACATCTTCACACAAAGGTTAAGCAGTTATATATGTTTGTTTAACGGTGTGGTGCTTCACTGTGATATAAAAGTTTTGGATGCAGCTACAGCTCACAGGCTGAGAAGATTATTGCATCTCTAATAGCTGTTATCATATCAGACGGACGGTTCAGACAGTTTTATGTTGCAAAGCAATCCTGCTGCAAAGTTTTTGTCCCTGGCGGACGACTGACTATTATTTACATTTAGGACTGATCTGTAGAGTGAGACCGAGCTCATTACAGATATATTGGTATCAATTTATATGTTGGCAGTAAGAGGATATGTTTTAGATTATTTACTGTATTTACAGTGCACTGACAAATGTATTTTTATACTGTAAAATCTGCTCTGGATATTTGTTGGTCACATTTATTAAAGAATCAAATTTAAAGGATCCTCATTTGTTTCTGTTATGTGTTTATGTAATATATATATATATTGGCCGATATATTGCTAGCTGATTTTTCATATATCAATATTGGTATCAGCCTCAAAAACCTAGTATTAGAAAGAAAAAAATCTATATAATGTTTGAAACAAAGTTCACGGGTCTTATTTTGTCTGATCCAAAGGTTCAATCTCCAAAGATGTTTACAACGATATAAAGCAAAGAAAGCAGCAAATGATTATAATTGAGAAGCAGGAAGTGTTTGTCATCTTGGACAAAATAGATGACTCATACTATTGATTGTCTAAAATAGTTTAAAACGTGTTTTGGATTCAGAAATGTGAAACACTTCGTGTCAGATCCAATAATTCCTCTCTTTGAAATGGGTCCATTTTTTTACTGAGGGATACTAATGCTGCCAGTGTTCAAAGAAATGAACTAAAACATGACAACATGAATCTGAAAACGGTGCATGATACATCTAAAGTAACGAAACCAAGACTAAAAGATTTACTACAGCCAGGCTGATAATTCTGCTCGCACCGCTGCCAAGAACAGGGAAGGTCAACCATGTGCAGGTTTTGTGCAGCCATGCTTGTCCTCCAAGACAAGATTAGTGTGAAATTGTGTGGTGTTGAAATCCAGCAAAAAAAAGTGCTTTAATGCTTCCTGTTGCGAGTGCAGAGTCTCAACATCGCCTTGGGCTTTACCACGCAAGGGTCAAATGCCCCCAAATCCATCATCGGGATCGGAGGCGGGCGGGGTGCAAAAGAAGGTTAGAACAAAGAAATCAAACTAACAAATCTGCCATTGGAGAAAGAGGTTTTTTTTTGATTGTGTAAGTCCTCCAAAAAATGTAAGCAGCAAAGATGCATTTATGTGAGTATTTATGGATGCCTTCACAGTGTGGTGCTGGAGAAGGAAAGTTCTCCTCTGCAGCCTCACTGCTGTTCTTTGGTCTTAATGTTCACTGAGCTGCTGGTTCGTTATTAAAGGATTCAGATCCTGGCCCGCAGCTACTGATGCACTTACTCTAAATCACTCTGGATAAGAGTATCTGAGAGGCTAAATGCCTGCATCTGTCTATATCCTTATATTGTAATTGCCACAATCCTGTATCGATTACGCTCAAAAATCCATTGGGCCTAATGTGATTTCATTAAGATACAGTCCAAGTAAGCTATTCCAAACAAATACACCAGACAGGAGAGTCAATCTCTCAAGTTTTGCTGCAACACCCAGTCATGGAAATCTTTCCAAAGCCAGAAAACACTGAAAAACATTCAGGCAGTCTGCAGTTATTCCTAATGCTTTTTCAATTATTTGACCACATGTGGTCTGCCATTTCTGTACTCAGATGCAAAGTTTGAGCTGAATGAAACAATTTTAAATCTCCAACAGAACAAAAACTAAAATATAAAACTGGACGGCCTTCATCATTAGAACAGTTGGGTTACATTTGATTCATAGCTGAGCTGGCAAGAGTCACCAAGACCTAAAAACTTCTACTTTAATTGTACAGTAAGAGGTGACGGTTACTACTTTATCCAAATAATTGGCCATAGAGAGCCAAAGTGAAACCAGAACTTCCAGAATTCTGCTCCAGAAGTAGGAAAATCATTCAAAATCTCAATGTCATTTGTAGTAACGTAAATAACTAAAAATCCAGTCTTGGAACTCAACAGTATGTCGTGTTGTTCACTGCATAAGTATAGATGAAGATGATATTTAGCTGCCTTTAACACTCCCCATCTCCCATGAGTCCTGGACCATATGATGCAGCACGACAGAAGAGTCGAGTCCTTTAGCGAGACGAGTGTCTGTGGTTAGCTCACACAGGAAAGAAGGAAGTGAATGATGTAGAGGTTTTTAGAGAGCAGAGATTATAGCTAAAGTTGTTTTTTATGGGTATGAACGAAACTAATTTGGAGCCAATTTGACCTAAGCCAGTGGAAGCTGGTGGGACACAGGTTAGACAGGAAGAAGGAAGAAGTTATCTGTGCATGTGGAGAAAGAGCAGCATTCTTACTGCTAAATGCACAGACGAGGAGCATCATCATGACACCCAAAAATATAACAAAACAGAGCAGCAGTCACCGCCGGAGGTGCAAATTTCAGCAAATCTGTGTGAGCAAAAGTTCAGATTCAGATTCAGTTTCATTATCTCTGCCAGACGTAACCCCGGAGGAGATCATAAGGTCGGTCGTGACTCGTGTGTATCTGTCTGCAGCTGATCTCACATACTGCTGGAGCCATCAGCCTAATTTTTTTTAAAGCACATTTATGACATTAGGACCTCTCATGGTTGCTGTGATTCACCATTTTTGAAAAACCTATTTTATAACATCATTTACTGCTCTGTTTTATGCTGCCATTGACTACTGACTCCTCTTGAACGGCCGGTAGGGGCAGCAAGTGATCAAAAACTTCTTCAGTTCTGAATCTTCCAGTTTCTTTCCAGTAGGGATAACCAATCATGCCTCGTTGCCATGTTAGATCAATTAGTGCTGAATTTTGTTACCTTGAGAGCCGGGTTGTGTTGTGAATTCAAATAAATCTTGATAATATTCTTTATGAGCCTATCATAAAGCTTAGACAACATAGAAAGAGGCATTTCCGGTAATTGGCTAGACTGAAAACAAGGTTTACCTAGTCTGTTGCAGGCCACGTTTTTGCCTTTGTTGTGGCTCAAAAACTGACATCCATAGAAAAGTTTGGTCTCATCTTGAACCGGAGCATCTGCAGATTAATTCCATACCTGATATGTTATGATCCACTAAAGTTTGGCACAATATGAGATGAATAAATACCCGTTTTTGTTATCTTCGCCACCATCTTGACTGTACTTCTTGTTATTTACTGTCCTCTATAGAGGAAATCTGCTTTTACAGTCGGTACACAAGTAACAGTCAAAACAGGGTATAAACAAACAAGAACAGTCTGATACAGTGTGCCCAGGGCATACACATAGATAGAATTTATATGTGAGTAAACTTGTGTGTGTATATGTGTGTGTTTCTTTGCCTCTGCTCCGTCTAAAAAGAGCAGGTGAGTCATCAAGAAGTCGCGGCACCCAGCTGTGATACTACACAGAATGTTAAGATAACGTCGCCGCTCAAACCCTGAGAAAAAACAAGCATCCCACAGAGTTCAAACGCAAGAAACAACAAACGTTGCAGCAAACCAATACCAGGGAAAATGAGAAAGAAAATAGTGACATAAAGTCAAGATATCCGTGTCAAAACCGGTAGGGAAATATAACTCTAAAGTATGACACAAGAGACACATTTTTCATTGATGCTTTGGATGCACACAGAATGAAAAAGCAGAAAATTAAGTGTCTGTATTAATATAAACATATAATTACCAACTTTGAGACAAATCTCAACATGTAGATTATTTCATTAAAAGATGCATATACTGCTCTACAGCTGAATAAGAAGTGAAATACTATTTTAACGTAACGTGCATTGATTGACAAAGCTCAGTAAAACAGCAACTTGGTAATCACGGTTCTTATTTTGTAATATTTCAATGAACACCTCTCTCCATCTTGTTAAAATGGTTCATGGAGTGTGAAGACTATAATTATATCCCCCAACAAAGTCTGATATGTTCATATTTTATAATATATTGGTGTTGTCAACAAACCTAAATCTAAATTGACTTTTCAAGGCACACTAATTTCTGATGAGTGATGTATCAATTAAAATAAAATAGCTTAAGAAGTGTCTAAAACAGGCAACATATCAACTGTCTATTTCAAATAAAATGCTCCACATCTACTTTCAAGTACTACGAAACTTTTAAACATAAGATCTGAAGTTGTAAACAGAGTTTCTGTCTTTCCTTCAGTGTGATCACTATCAAAGCCACAACTGCTCTTCTGCTGATGATTCACTTGATAAAGAACCAGTATCACAACACATGAGAGGACACAGAAACTACAAAAACATTTGTCTTAAAGCTAGACTAAAATTCACCATATTTTACATCTGAGAGGTTCTAAACAGGTTAGAAATTGCTCCATTTAAAAGAGCATCTGGCTCCAATAATAGCCAGATGTGCTATTGTGAATTTCAAGACTTCATAATGATCCAGTTCCACAAACATAAACACCTACATTTAGTTTGTCCTCTACAACAAATAGCAGCTGTAACAGCTACTTGTTAAATTTCTATCAGCAACATTCCTCCAAAATTTCCACAATTCACAATAATCAAAACTTTCAAGTTTCACTCACAGCCCCGAAAATCAAATTCCTCAATCCGGCACAAGGACGGCGAATCTGTCGATCACTTACCGTACTCGATGTCGTAGAACACGATGAATTTCTGCCAGCGCAGCTCCTCCACCAGTGTCAGCATGACGTCGTTAAGGCGGACCGGTGGCCGAGCGGCCAGCGTGTAGCGCTGCCCCCCGGGGCTCGGGTTGAACTGGCAGGCGGTCCGTGGCGATCCCTCGCTGTTCCTCTGGATGTACAGGTGAGGGATGTGCATGGCGTCCGTCAGAGACTGCAGCGCGCTGGCTGACGCGCAGCCTGTCGAGGTAACCAATGCCAAGATGCCCTGGTTCATCAGCTCGCAGGCTGGAGGGGGGAAAGAGAGAAGAAAAAGGTAAGAGGTTGATGAGTGCAAAATCATCCCTACGAAATGTGGACAAAATTGTGATTCATCCAGGAGAAAGAGGACACAACTGAGACGGCAAGTAACGTCACTGAGGACCAACTATATTTTTAAAACTTGGCACAACACAATTTCCTAAAAAAACATCAAAAACACAAACTCTGAAAATCCTATGAACACATTAATCAGTGCATCCATGGATGACTGCCAAAGGCTGTATACAAAAGCCCAGTTATAATGTTAAATGATGTCCTGACCCCTCACTGGGCTCTGCAGTGGCTCTCAGACTGCATCGTCATAAATCTACTGAACCGTCTGACAGGTAACACCATTGTTTACCCTTGCTCTGGCCTACATCTGAACTCTGCCTCTGGATCCAGAAGAGAGCAGATACTCGGATGAATAAACAGGCCACACATCCAGTCTGCTGAGGCTAAGCTAAAGGTTCAAACTTGGTTGGCTGAGCCATTCACATGAATGTGAATGTCTCGGTCTGTCATCAGCTCCAGTTTGTGGAGAATAAACTACAAACTATTACTAAACACCAAAACTTATGGAGTAAAAAGCTCTCCACACATTCACAGATTGAACAGTACAGTAAGCAGATATTTGTCTCTACTTTTGAACAAACTTCAAACAGAGATGCTTCATCTAGTGCCGACACATGTATGGGAACCTTAAACAGTTTTTTCTTTGGTCCCACAACAACAAAACACAAATATCTTTACCTGCTACTCAGCTCCTAAACACACCCTCCAAAGCAACAGTTAGCTAGCATTGTTTAGCTAAGATCTGTGCTAACTGGCAATGAAAGCCAAAATAAGCAACCTCTACCATCGACAAATGGAGACACAACCACAAGTTTCCAAATGTCCGAAGCCGATACTTCCACAAAATTACACAAACAAGTGAATCATACAAGTTGCCAGCAAAGATTATTATCAAACTCTAACAGCGTTCATCAGTAGTAGCATCAGGCTACAACAAAGCCACCTCTAACATCAGCTTCCACAGGGCGGACCTTTCCTTTTCCAAACCAGTTCCTTGTTAACTCAGTATAGCTGTATCCTCCAACAGCACTGAAAGCTCCACTACACAAGGGGCTATTGCCCGATCATATCATATTGGAGTTAGCGTAACTGTGAGTTTCTGACTTGTATATAACGTTCATGTCAACCTCCAAGTCGTAATTAAGACTGGGAAACGCTAATATATCTGACTTGGCGCTTAATGATACAGAGGTGCCTGCAAACCAAACAAACATGGTCACAAGTCCATCATTCATTATAATTAAACCCACATTTATTGGCTGTTTTAAACCCTCATACATTCAACTCAGTTATCATACAACCTTCCTGAGTTGTCAGATGACATGAACACTTGCAAGTCCTACATACAGGCACAATATTAGAGTTATTTCTTTAAATCCACGGCCATTTTTCAGTCCCTCCCTGCCCTAAACTGTCCTACATAATCCTTGCTCAAGAATATTTTGGCTCTGTACTCTTTACCTTGAGGAACAACATGCAATTATGTGTCTATCACGTGTATCTCTTGAGTGTTTCTAAGCACTTTGCTGTGTCTCCAGGTATGTCGCCCCTTGAAAAGAGGCCTGTTTTACACCCTAGCAAAGTAAGAAGAAGTGAGAATTTACCTGAACACGTGTGTGCTCTACATTTATCCACTTACTAAGACTCTGGGGAGATGAAATAGGTTGCAGCAAACACAAATGTAATCCTTCACTTCAGGTGTGTTTTCCCTTTTCAACACTTAGCTTCTTCTTCTTGGCTCTGAATCTCTTCTACAACCATTTTTCTCTTCCACGCTGGTGTTGACGTACCCCATAAAAACTCCCCAACGCTCAGTCCAGCCTCCAAACACCCATGTTGCACCTTCCCCACAATATTATTAAGTGCTGCCTCTAAAACTGCAACCTTCCGAGTTCCACTTCCTGCTGAGACATTTTCACTCTGTACTTTTATATCGTTAGACATTGACAGTGTAATCTCCAACCTTGCCTTTGCACATTTAAACTCTTCTGTTAAACTAGATATGAAGCTCTGAAATCCCTCTACCGTACACACACACACACACACACACTGCTGAGGCAGCATGAGGCTCCCAGCTAATCATTCTCTCTAGGCTCCCTCTCTTTGAAACAGGTACATCAAACATTGTTTGGGGCCACTAAAGTCAGAGCAGGAGGCCAAACTGCAGACGCCACAGTTTGAGTTTACCTGGGAGCCTTGACTTCTTTATGCTGTTAGTGAACGTATTTTAATGTTTGCAGGATACGTCCCTTGAAATCTATGAACTTCAAAAAGGTTCAGACACAATTTTATTCTTTGGGATCGCCTACACTAGCAAACAATAGCACTGCTTGTTTGTTCAAACACTTAAAACAGCCTGTTACAGTTCTCTCTTAATGCTGTCGTAGAAGAATTATGTTTACATAGGTCAAAATGGTTTTTAGGAAGCTGTTGCACACAAAGCACAGGACTTAGACACATCCTGCATCCCGTATGTGCAGTTAGGTTTAGGCAACAAAAACAAAAATCAAAATCATGCAACTCAAGCATGATCAATGTTAGATATTGTAGGAAAACAAATGTTACATTATCATTGAACGATATGTAGATTTGTTCAGTTTGAACATTTTGTGACGCTGAAGATATGATAACTAGAAATGTTTCCTCATCATCTTGGTAAAAATATCATGAGGGCAGCATTGATCGATAGATTCTTTATTGTCATTGTATTAATACATAACAAAATACAGTTTGGCAGCAATGCTTAGTGTAGCAGCTTGGATAAAACCGAATAAATAGAGAATAAAATAAAGTAGTTAAATCTGATAAAGTATTGTACAAAATGTTGGAGAGCGCCACCATCTTGGATTCATTATGTTTCTTTCAAAACGTGTTTGCTGTTGCCTGTTCATACAATATAAATATAATGTTTAGAAGAGTCTCTGAGTTACATTTCTAAGTAGCAAAGGTTTTGTTACACCATCGCAAAACATCTCAGGGAGGAGGTTGGGATGGACGAAGTCAGTCAACATCGATAACTTCTGACGATGATGGTGATGTTTCCCTGACCTTATCCATCATCACAATCTCTCACAGCTTAACTAAGGACTTTTAGTTGCTTAAAACTAATTGGCTGTGTCCATATAACTTAAATGTACAGCGTTTTGGATAACAGTGGTTCGCTGCGGTACAGAACAATGTGGCAGCGAGGCTGCTTTCCACTGCTGGAGACCTAATGTTAGTGACACAATGGAGCATTCTGCTTCTTTTTCTTTTTGGCTGAACTTCCAGGTATGTTTCATATTTCATTTCAGTGGACCATAGACATGAGAGAATGATTTGACACACTGAAGTAAGAATATAGAGTGTCTCCCTTTCTGTTTATCAGGTTGAGAGACGGTTTTGAACTGAGAATTGATTCTGAATTGAATCATGACACCAAGAGTCAGAACTGAATCATGTCAAGTGTCTGTCTTCTCTATTCCTCATTCAACTTCTAGGTAAAAAAAAAAAAACAATGCGAGAATAAAATAATGCTTGTTATTTTAAAGGATTTTAAGTTAAAGTCTCCCTTTAAGAGCCTAACCTCTACTTTTCTTCACAACATTGCCCCTCATATTTGTGAAGCACATGAAGATCCCCCCCCTCCCCTCACCTGTGTCTTTCCCTGACAGGCAGACAACTGCAGTTTAATCCTCTCAGTAGCCTTTGATCTCTGGTTAAAGCCCCATTTTCTCTGCAGGAGAAGATCTGTCTGGACTAAAAGGTCAAGAGATTCTCCTAAGGGCAGCAGACATGTTATCACTGATCTCCCACTATGAGGAAAAAAAAAACATGCAGAGGTAGAAGAGCATGAAGCGCAGCCATGTAGTTTTTCCAGGAAAAAAAAAAAAAAACTGAAAAAGAAAAGAAAATGCAGCGGCAGAACAGCTGGCTGGTCGCAGGGACCCTGCTGCTTAATGTTTGATGAGTCAAACTTGGCTGAACTTGGGCTCAATCTCTCCGAGCTGAGAACAAACGGAGGACAGAGCAATGGAGAGGATCATCAACATTCAGCCTTTTTCCCTTTTGCGAGTCGTGCTTCGTCAGCATCCGGCAGTTACAGGAAGTGATGACGAGGCGATAATTCCACCAGAAAAAAATTTAAATTGTCTAAACGATAATGAGACAAATTTGGCTTCTGTAAAAGTGGAGTTAATGAACTTGCACTGAAGCATTTAGAGAGTATTAGTGAATGTTTTGTTTTGTTTTTTTACTAAAAGCCCACCAGATAAGATTGGAATCTGGCTCGCTGGATCAATTTAATATAAATAAATCAGTCTGTCGCTGCTAATCCCCTCACATGGTGGAGGTCAGGATGTGGAGTTTCCTCAACGGCTCCAGGAAGACTCTTTAAGTCCTCGAAAACAGCCTTAAGGAGCCGTTAATCCACCTGCACAAAGTTTATTACCTCGGCTTTCGGTGGAGAGTTTTAGTGTCATATGATGTATGTTTGTTGTAGCAAAAAATGCCTTTTTTCCCTCTTATTGTCACCAATTCACCAAATTCTGCCTTTAATGGTTTTCCACCATTTCTCAAAGCCTTTTTAAGCACTCCACCTACATTTTTTTACTTAAGAGTCAACAAATTTGGTGCAAAATACATTTGAAATAAACTTTGATGACTTATTAAATGTCTGGGTTGGAGTCAGACTTACCTGCTGTGTGCTACAGCAAAATAAAATAATTCAACAGCTGTGAGTCAGAGATTTTGCACAAACTGTGTTGGCAGATATCAGATTAATATTAGATTAATTTCCATGTATGGCAAATCTGATTTGCACCATTTGTGTTCAGAAAAACTGAGAATTACACCAATTTTATCAGAATGTACACACACACAGAGGATGATGGACGTGCTGAAATGTTTCAGTGCTTTTGGGTCTTCATGCTTCAATAGTTCATTCCCTTATTGACTTGAGGATAAAGACCAGAAATGAAGCAGTCTGGTTTAAAAAAGGGCAACACTGACACAAACAAGAACTGGGAACGCTGACTAAAGTAAAAGCACTGGAATAATATGACCATTATTTTAAATTAAAGCTTTCATGTTGTTGCATTGACAAAAAAAAAAATACAGTTATTTTCTGAGGCTTTGTCCAATTTGACAATCAAAGCGGTTGGATGTTTTCCAGAGGAAATTATATTTATGTGTGCAATACACAATTATTACCCTGCAATTAATAACATTTCTTTATCAAGTGTACCCTTTTAAATTCATTAATGAAGCAAATGTACTCTTTTTAAATGTCAAAGCTGCATTAATGTATTTTTCTGTCAAGAATGAAACAGTTGCCTTTTTTTCCCCACATCCAGCAGACACACAGAGAGCAACATGATCACACCTTTGTAGTGATGTTTATGTCCATCTGATGAATGTAAGTCCATTATCAACTCTCCTTTTAGCTCTGATTTGGTCTCCACCAACTCCTAAGAGAAAAAGTATCTGGCTCTTAAGCTGCCAAATGTTTCACTTTCTTCACCAGCGAGTCTCTAAGTTTACTCGTCTGCTGTTTGCTGCTGAGCAGGTTGTGTGCAGTCGGGCTTCTCTCAGAGAGCTTGTTTGCTGAAAACAACTGCCTGCTGCTCTTGGAAACAAAGCTGATGAGAGCCGGGTTGCATGCCA
The DNA here is from genome assembly GCF_963924715.1 of Thunnus thynnus. Classification (NCBI taxonomy): domain Eukaryota; kingdom Metazoa; phylum Chordata; class Actinopteri; order Scombriformes; family Scombridae; genus Thunnus; species Thunnus thynnus. Next base: position 3,791,122 of record NC_089536.1, on the reverse strand, counting down.
GAAAACTCAAACAATAATAATAATGTAGAGATGATGGGAGCTGCGAAGTTGCTTGTAATTCATGTAGTAGTCATTTAACCTCTTTAAATCAACCTTACACTCAAAAACGTGTTTCTCTTCCGGATGTTTGTTCTTCTTCTTTGTGCAGAATGATGTATGTGCAGTTCATCATCTGCTGAAGGAGGAAAGTTTCTCTGCGCTCACCTTAAACCTTAAAAGCATAATTTCTGACATCACAACTAGTTTGGAGCCGATCACGGTCCAGTATGCTACTTACACAAGTGTGAAAGTAGGAGACAGCTGGGTCCAGCAGTTAAAGCTTTTTGAAATTAACAATATTTGCATATTCATAGATTCTCGAGGAACAAACAGATGTTGTTTTAAGGATTTTAATGATGTAATTTTGAAAAAACCCCATCTTAGACTGAAATCCAAAGCAGAGTGTTTTTATATATATCTTAAAACCTGTCTGGAAAGGATCTTCAACATAAGAGATATTGATTAGTGCAGCTTTAAGGATGTGAATAGTAATTTCCCAGCATCCTTTCCCACTAAAGCCTTGTAAATCTCTGGGTGTGGATCTTCAATTAAACAAAGATCCTTTAGCGGGTCACATGTCTTGATATCTCTCCACATGACAAGAACAATCACATGTTTAATGAGCCTCAGCGCATCAGAGACTCAACTTCACAGTCGGTCCGGCACTGAAATCACCGAGGACCAATTAGTGTAATATACTAGAATGGGACTAATAGGTTTGGAGGCTTCAGGAAACACAATGCACAGTAGCTGTTGGGATAACTCACTCAGCAGACAGCCAAAATGATCTGGGTTGTGACGTGACTCAGCCGCTCTATGAGTCCACAGTGACTCATGGTTTTTCATCTGTGCTAAATGAAGCCTGCGCAATATTTAGCTGAAGCGACTCCCTGTACATCCTAATGACACTTACAGAGTGACTCCTACCAGACGGCGGGAGACAAAGACCATTAAAGTCGGAACAAGACAAAGATCTCCCTCCCTCCCTCCGCTCCGTCTCCTTATTAGCGTGATCGTTATCAATATCTTCTAAATGAGCTCACAGAAACAAAGCCGACCCATCTTATCCTTGAGCAAGAAGGGGGGGGGGTTATGGGTTTATACAAAATACCTCTGCGTGATATCAAGGCCTCTCAGACGATGCAGCGGTGACTGAATAGATTATAAATACAGAGACGGGCTTTGAAACGATGTCTAAATATTACATACTCGATCTGTAGTCGGAGAATGATTTGTCGGAGATGTAAACATCCTTACAGCTGCGTGCAGAACAGATGGCTTTCATAAATTAGAGGCAAATATCTGCATGAGTAGAACAGTTAGATAGGTGGTTAGATAAACCTGGCATGTGATGCATTGTCAAGTTGAGAAGCTTAATTTGCATAAAACGACTTGAAAACTAATCAAATTCTAGAAAATAGTTAGAAAGTAGTTCGTTTCTTTGGAAGCTGAAACCACTTGGCTAATTATTCTGTCAGTGTACAACCCAAAATCAGGATTATGTTTTCTGCAAGCATGATTGGGGAACTGTATTTTGTCTAAATAAAACATGGGAAATGATGAATTATTAAAGTTTGTTTCCAACATTCACAGAAATAATTCAATAAAAAAAATGTCGACAACCGTAGCTTCAGTTTTTCTTTCAGACTGGTTGAACAAAGATTCAGATCTTGTAAAAGCCTTTGTGACCTGCTTGTTCCTTTTCAGTATTCAGAAGCTACCTTCAGGGTGAAAACACAATACAAACATGGAGAAAAACCCCCCACAGGAGTAGTGATCTGCATAAACACGGCGTTATTTGACTTTAACAGAACAGTAGAGCGCTCGCAGGAAACGAGAGGAGAGAGAGAGAGAGAGAAGACGAGATCTAACAAAACAGTCAGGGATACTGTGACCTAATGGTCTGCATCGCAAACCCTTTAGACCACCAGGACGCCTTGTGTCCAGATCTGTCAAAATTCTGTACCTCAATGCTTTTCATTCATAGTCATTGTGAATTCAGTCACAGGAAATTTAACCAGTCAGAGTTTCAGAGATTAGGACTAAACATCTATCTAGTGTATCAAATCACCTGTACTTTACATCACTGCCTTAAAAACAATGGGTAACCAACCTGTTTCATTATAAAAACCACAAAGACTGGTGAAAAATGAGATTGAGTAACCAAATGTGTTGGAAAGTATTTGGCGACAAGTACAATCAAGTCTCAAGTCGAGTCTCAAGTCCTTAGAGACCAGTCCAAGTCCAGGCAGGTCTTTGATGCAAATCGTTGATGTCTGACCATGACATTTGAAAAGTTTCCTGTAATCCCCTTCAATGTATAGGCAGAATAATTAAATATTCAAGGTCAATGCAAAGGTTGCCTACACTTGGTGAACTGCTCCGATTGGTTCAAGAGTGAGTTGCTGCAGCTCCTTCGCATCAAGAAGAGGTTCGGGTGCCTCCTTTTGGAGGTTTTCCAGGTACGATCGACTGGTAGGAGACTGGAGTAGACTCAGACTACACTGGAGGAACTATATATATATATATATATCTCATCTGGCTTGGAAACACCTGCCTGCCACCCCGAACACTGACCCTGGATAAAGTGAAAATGGACGGATGTTCAAGCGTTTTACAAGATCAAACCACGACTCATGAGTCAAGCTTGTAAAACTTTCAGGTGCGTGTCAGGACTAATTTTTGGGATTTTACCTCACCTGTAAAGCTTTGTCAGATACTCACTTTAATCTGTAAAGTGTTGATTTCCCTTTGAGGTAGCAGCAGGATCAGAAATGAGCAGCACTAAACATTTTATCTGTTATGTTCACAGAGTCCAGCACTACTTTGGCAGGTTATCAGCCTGCACTTAAGTTTATGTTTTTTAAAAATCTGGCAGAAATTCTAGACCTTCCAGCCCTGCTTTCAACAAACTTTAGCATCCACTTTGGCAACGAAGCAACTGGCAACTTCAGCCGTCCAACCATCTAAAAAATCTACACAGACTCAGACCACTGTGGCCTGGAGATAAAAAATTAACAAGTCATACAAGCTGTCTTATCTGTAACTGTATGTTGAATATGACCCTTTTTAATATAGGGCACGCTCGTATCTCATCATCTGCTCATCCTGAATATCCAGCTGTTGCTTTTAATCTCACCTCCACCTTTTCACGGCTGTTGGCTCGGTGAATTAAGACGGCGGCCGGATTGTTTTTTAAGTTACTGCAACACAATAAGAGGGGAAATGAGATTCATTCATGTGTCACGCAGAGGGCAGGGAAGCACAGATAATCGATAGGTAGTGGAAACAGATAGCCCGACTGGCATAACAAAACAAAAGGATTAGTGCTACTAGGCAAGGCCTTATTGAACAGATCACTGGCACGAGACAGAGCGGGAAGACGGGGGAGTTATCCGTTTCTATATTTCTATTTTGTTATATTCTCGCTTTGTCCTCCTCTTCTTCTTGTTCTACACACACATCATCTCTTTTCTTTATGGTACAATCCATAAAATGAAGATTTGTTTTGCTGCTGTTGATCAATCAAATGATAAAGCCAAAGAGAAAAAACGCCCATCTGCTCTTTGAAACTGACGGCAGTGAAAATATTTTTCACCTCTCCTATTAAGGGATACTAACCCAAAATGTAGTTTTTATCAGCCAAAGTTATTAATATGTATTTGCAAAAGAAATATGTCAAGTTTAGATGTGAATGCTTGAGTAAGAGGTAATTTATTTATGTGAAACAGGCCAATTCATTTACTTGAAGAGGGACAAATGTCACCCACAAGCAAATGTTGATACATTTTGCAGGAAATTGCTGTCCATGTTTGTTTGAAATTAAAGCGGACATGTTATGCTTTTTGTTTTTCCTGTTATTTATATAATGTATATAATGATGTCAGATATCTATGTTGGTCCAAAACCGGAGGTTAACATGCTGTAGAAATGTTCCCTGCAAGTCAAAATGGCTTCAACCTCCTCAGATGCTTCATTTGTGATGGTTTTTTCTAGTCGGCTTGTCACACATGACCATAAACAGCTGTCAGTTCAGTAGCCTGTACATGAACATGTTTGGATATATTTAAGAAGTTGACATTTCGAGTAAAGAACAAGAAAAAGTGGAGTGGGCTCATCAGGAGGCGGGGCCTTAAAGAGACAGGAGCTAAAACGGCCTGTTTCAGACAGAGGCTGAACTGAGGGGCTGCATAAAGGACCAGTAGAAGATAAATAAGAAGTTTTTAACTGGAAATCATGCAAAGGTATTCCAGTTAAATCCCAGATTAAAAATATAGACCTGGAAATTTGCAGATTATGTCCCCTTTAAAAGGATAATTCTGGGTTATTTACAACTTGTGACTCATTTTTGTAATATTTGTCCAGTTGCTGAGAATATGGCAAAAAACGCTAAAAAGCAAAAAAGCAAAAAAGCCAACAGTTTATCCAGACTGGAGGTAAAACTGAAAGTGAGATTTACCTGAAATGATGATAATAATTCCTCACTGCACAGGAAAACCACATAACTACAGTAAGTAAAGTTGAACCAAGAAGTCGGGTGATAATTTTTGTTGTTGTCTTTTGTTTTCTGTGTTTCCAGGTTGCCAGAAACTGCAGACATTAGAACCACATTATATTAAACTTGTATGATCGTTAGAATAAGTGAGTGAGAGCTGTTACTCCCCTCTGGTGTACACTTCAGGCTCATTCTCTCTCTTTCACTCTGTCGCTCACATCTTTCTCTCGTATCACCGACTTGATGTCTCAGTCTGTCTCCTCCCTTCCTCGCTTCCTCCGGGCTCTCTGCCTTGATTCCTCCTGTGTTTCTTTTTCATCCTTCTCCTTTTTCATCATCCTCTGAAGTTAATTTCTCCATCAGCGCCTCCCTTCCCCTCCTCCGTCTCACTCTAAAATTCATATCCTCCATCAGCCATCCCTCCCTCTTTCCCTCCATTCATCCGCTCTAGTTTCTAGTCTCCCTCCCTCTTTTATGTCATCATCTGAATTTGATGTCTCTCTCTCTTTCCTTTCTTTTATCCGGATACTTTTGGCTAAAATGTCTTAAGAAGTTTAAGTGCATCATGGGTTGTTAGCTTCGGTCGCTCCGAGGGGAATTTAACCCGCAGCGACTGAGTTTAGGAAACAAACACCTTTAAAAGCAGATTTCAGAGAGAAATTACACCTAAAAAAGCTTTTTTTTTTTTCCAACTTTGTGTCCCGTTTGAGGTTTCCGATGTTAAATTTGCATGTAGGCTACATGCAGACGCCACGTTGTCTGAGCAGGATCATGACAACAGAATATTTTGAAATAAAACACTGGCAGGGTGAATAATAATGATGTAGCTGCAATATCACATCAGTATAAACAAACATGGGACCTGAATCAGGCAATCTGGTTATGAAATAGATACAGTAGATGACCATCATTTCTTTATGAGACAGTATTGGCTGTGTTACGTCAACAGGCAATGCTTTTTCAAATTAATGAAGCGCTTTAGGGCTGAAACTATCGATTATTTTCATTTCTTATTAACTGATTGATCATTTTGGTCAATAAAACATTAAAATAATGATAAATGTCCTTCACAAGTCCACAGAGACGTCATGAAATATCTTATTTTGTCGGAACAACAGTCCGAAACACAAAGATAGATTCAATCTTCTGTGATGTAAGAAAAGGAAAAGCGGCAAATTTTCAAATTTGAGAACCTGAAACCTTTAAATTTTGGGCATTTTTGCTTTAAAAATATCCTAAACTATTAGTCAGTTATCAAAATAGTTGCTGATTAATTTTCTATCAGTCAACTAATCGATTAATCGATTAATCGTTGCAGCTCTAAAGTGCAACATTTATATAAGAGGTTAGTCAGGGTGTCCCGACTGTGTTTAGGTTTAAGGTAAAGATTGTGGTTTTGGTTAAATATGAATAAACAGACCTGCTTCAATTCACTTTCATTTGGTGGAAAAAGAAAACTAAATAAACACATTGTCAGTAAACATTTTACTGATATATTCAGGATCAATGTTTATACAGTATGAATTAACAACATTTCCTCATTATGTTGACAGAAAATACTCGAGTGGCTTCATGTTTCCTTCAAAATGCTGCAGTTTGAATATAAATGTAATGTGTAGATACTCCATAACAACAAACTGTTTATTTAGTTCTTTTTATATCATATTATATTACTGTATTGTAGGACAGATGAACAGCAACAAGAACTGATTCAATAAATTGATTTTGTTTGTTGTTCGTGTTCTGGATTCAGTTTTTGAAACATTAATAAAATCTTCAGTGTAAATTTGACTCCTCAGAATACAGTCAGTGAGTGTGATATATTACACCAGCTGACATATTTGGCTCAATAAATAGTCGTGTACATTGATCTTGATGCCTACAGAATGAGAGATGAGTCAGATTGTCGGATATAAACGAATGCAGCTGTTTTACAGGTAAATATGTAAAATAACGTACACAATGAAATCTGTACTGTATTACTGTAACGTTGGAGCAACACAGCTCATCTTCATTATCTAACACACACACACACACACACACACACACACACACACACACACACACACACACCCCTCCCGTTGTGTTCAGCATGTCTCCCTCTGCCCTCAGAGCTCATTTTTCACCTCGGGCCGATGGGGTCTTAATTTCTCTCATGCTTAATTAAACTATCTATCTCCATGGATCTGTAGCCCCATTACCCATAACACCCTACACTACCACAACACCCCCCCCCCCCCCCCCCCACCATCCCCTCTCTACTGTCTTCACTGCTCTCAGTGCAACAATCAACAATGTCTCTGTTAATAAGGGGATGAAATGAATGACCTGTAAGGCTAATAATGCTGCAGAAGCAGACCTTATTATGGCTGACAATCCCCAGGCTTCAGCCTCCAACCAACCAATGCCCTGCGGAGTGAGTGTGTGCATGAGTGTGTGTGTGTGTGTGTGTGTGTGTGCTCATTGTTTTGATGTGTGTGTGTGTGTACAGATGTGCACACAAGCGGGTAATTCTTTTTTAATGGGAATAAACACACTGAGAATGAAAGGCTCTCTCCTTCAGGTATAGTTAGTTTACAGTTTATAAAAAAAAGAAGAAAAAGAAAAGAAAATCTTGGAAAATAACAGCAAAAAGAACAAATAAACTCATCAGAAATGTTCATCAAAATAAAAAACAGTCATGCAAGCAGCCCTGTGAAGTTGTAACCTTCATTAAGTAGTTATTGAACTGTAAAAACCAACGTGTCTATTCCCATCTTCACCACTAGTGGAGCACCAGATGTACAGTTTGGCCAGATGGTGGCAGTAGAGGAAAGATCATACCAAAATGAAATCAGACTTTTATCAGCCTCCTCTCTCAAATCTTTTTAAAAAAATTGAAGCTTTGGCAAAAAAGTTCCTCCTCTTCTATTTCTCTCCGTCACGTCCTCGTTCCCACGCTGTCAAAATCCTTTCATTCACAATTCCAGCATCAGCGAGCCAATCAGTCTCTACGTGCTGTTCTTATATATTGTTGCAATTCTGCCTTTCTGTCTTTCAGACCTAATATTGTGCACGTCCGCTTCATCACCACCCCGAACCTCCATGACGGATTAAGGTTTCCATCAACCACCTGCTGGCTCCACCAGCAGCAGCAGCGTCTAGACTCTGGAGGGTTCCTGTTATATCTCCAGTCTTCACCAACGCTTGATGAAGATGCTTCACATCGTTGGAATCTAATCAACAAATATTGTTACACACTTCCTATTGATCTCACCTTGTTGAACTCATGATACTGTTTCATATGTAACATGCTAGCTGCTAACATGCTAACTGCTTACACTAAGTCTTCAGTCAAGCTGCAATGTTTGAACGCTACCGCTTATTAAACCTTGCATTTCATCTTTGTACTGTGAGCAGTTCCCTTATCAACACCACGCTATGAAACCAGGGGTTTTAGTATGTTTGCTCACTTTTCCACTGCATACAAAACCTGCTTAGCGTTAGCGTAAAGCAGCTCGGGTAAGTGTGTTACCATCCTTACATCAGCATGTTAGCATACTGTGTCAGCATTAATATCAAAGTGCAGCTAACAGGAGTTCATTCGTTAGATTCAGAGGTATCTCCTGATGAACTGAAGTGTTTGACATGTTGCTGGTCGCTGGATTGATTAGGATTTATCCTCTGTCCCCCCAAAAAGTTATGATCATGAACTATACAAAATGGTTTTCCCTGAAATGTTTTGGAGGGAACATAATTGCCGCCTGGAGCTTTGGGCTACAAAAACTCTCTGGATAAAGTTAGAGAGAGATCATAGTTTTCATTAAATATTTGAAAAGTTATCTTTTTGTCGGTGCATTCTGGACCGAAGTGGACTTCACCATCACCGACAAACAGAGAAGAAGCCCTTTTGATCTAGAGAACTGAGAGTTCCTCCCTTGTTTATTTATCCATCTACTGATGTTCTTATAGATTTTATTTCTCATTATAAAAGCCTAATGTGTACCAGTGTCTCCTCACCATCGACCGAAGGAGCTTCTGTAGCTCGTTAGGCTGCTTTCAAAGAGCTTCGGTGTCCCTGCGCTGGTCTAAATAATTGTTCAATTTTTAAATAATAAGATGAAAAGTGTCATGACGTATCAGCCGTATCAGTCCAAGCCTCAGCGGAGACAGAAACGACAAGATGAATCGGGGGGAAACTTGTAAACAGTAATGAGTTGTAGTTGTAGAGCCTCGACAGGGCTAATGTGCTGCAAACAAAACAAAACCATTAGCTGTATCGAACCTCCATCTCCTCTTATCTCTTTCTGTGTGTTTCTTCTTAATTTACACAGATTAGATTTCTGGATGCTCGTATTAAACATGAATGTCAGAGTAGTTGTCTTTAAATCGTAGATGACATTTTTGTCCCCGTGGTGCTGATTCAACCTGGATCGTTTTCTTTTTTTTTTTTTTACTGAGGAGAATGTTTGTGTGTTTCATTAGTGTGAAAACATCGATTCCTTCATGTAAAACGATCTGACAGCGCTGCTCGTTCTTCCATGTTCTGAACACAGGAACAACTAGATGCAGTTTCCCTTAACTCCAGGCGGAGAGACGGAGAGAGGGAGATAGAAAGAAAGATAGAAGGAAGCTTGTGTGTGTGTGTGCGTGTGTGTTACTACTACTAGTAACTGAGTTGCTTTTAAAGGAAATGCAGAGCAGAATGTCTGAGCTCCATCTCTGCCAATTCCACCGCTGCACCGCCTCGGCAGGTGAAACAACCTGATCTCATATCGCTGCCGTCTGCAACTGAAGCTGTGTTCTGTATTCATTCATTCACCAGTTATCAATCGCTTCCCTTTGGGGGCTGCAGAGGGTGGCGGTCTATCACTGACTCCCTCTGCAAACGCACATCTGCCAGACTGTAGCATCCTTATCAATATGTTTTAAAATACCGATATATGAGCCGACTGTGAACCTACAGAGCAGCTCCTCTCGGCTTTACGGAGCTTTATAGTGAGTTTCAGCTCGTTGTTTCTCTGTCCGGATGCAACTTTACTGTTTCGGTTCACTCTCAGCGCTCTCATAGAGTCGTTTTCGGTGCTAAATTTGATTATAATATTCATATTTTTGTTTCACTGATCCAGATTTTCCTTTGCGGCCACTTTTTTTTCAGTTTGAGTTTCAGTTCTGACACAAATTTCTCTCTTTGATTTTGGTTTCACTTTATTTTTATTCACTTTTAATTGATTTTTTTTATTGTAACACACATTTAATCCCATATGTAGCCTGTCCCAGATTTGAATGGCTGAAATTAGAGTTTGTCATAACGCCACAACAGAGAGCAATAATATGCAGACATGTAGGGATTTTAGCAAAACCCTCATGATTATTACCTTTTTAAGTTATTTTGGTCAACTTGTTTGCAAAGCGTTGCCTAGCAACACATCTGACAAACATGATTATTCCGCTGGAGTTGTGTTTATGTCCGTCTAATGAATGTAAGTCCAATATTCGCTCTCCTTTTAGCTTCGCTTTGTTTCCACTTTATTCACCAGCTAGAAGCTGTAAACAACACTAAGAGCTGAGAAAGGATTTTTAAAAAAAAAAGCTCCATTAAAGGCTTGTTTGTTGATATGAGCAACATATTACACATTACGAAAAGTAATTTGATTTCATTTTGACATAATTAATATTGAATAATGCATCTAAAGACTTTTTCAATCATCCACAGCAACCATATTCATAAAAAAAACGCCTGTGAACGGATCAAACTCCTTCTCAGCACCTCATAGATGTTATTTACCTCGGCATCAGGTTAGAGTGATGGCAGCGTATCAATATGATTGACAGGCTGAGCGTCTGAGAGGAAGGAGGAAGGCGGGACTAACAGCAAAACACTCGTCTTCAGGTGAAATACAGCTGTGTCATAAAGAAAGAGCTTCATGCTGCGTTCAGGGAAATCTGGAGATCAGAACGCCATCAGAACATGTGTATGCATTCGACTCAGCTTCGGCAGCTTCTGACCCATAAACGCAACAAAGAACAGCTTAATTGCGGCGGCAGACTGTTACCTGCAGCAGGTGATTGTTAGTGAGACTTTAAAACAGCGACCCTGGCGGCATTAACGCCATTTCCTGTACTCATTAATCTACACAGGATGGAGCATTAAATGCGTACACGTGTGTGTGTGTGTGTGAGACAAAGAGGGAGAGGGAATGTGTTAGGGCGAGAGGTAATGATGCATTAGGGAGAGCAGGATCGTCTCTGAGCGTCGTTCATCACAGTGAGACAGATGAGGGACGGAGCCATCAGTCAGCCTCAACTACAACACAGACAGACAGACAGACAGACAGACAGACAGACAGGTGGGAATCAGACCTGGAGGCTGATAGGACTGATGGACCAGTAGAAAGAATAAATGAGCAGACACATTCAGATTAAACCTGTGATTGACAGGTGGCAGTCAAGAAGTGGACAGGTAGGACCGGGTAGAGTGAAGAGCCACAAAGCAGTGTGTTGCGTTACCATGACAACCGGCAGCTGTGAGTTGTCATTTGCTGTGATGTTACTGTTTAATGATATTTATTGCTTGTTACTTCTATTTTAATATATTTGATAACATAAAACAATTAATGTAAATGTCACCTCAATTAATAAGGTGAAATTATATTGGGGAAAAAAAAGCGCAATAAATGTAGAATGGAGTTTACATCCTCAGGGCAGTTACTATGGAAACAGTTAGCGTCAGACGGACAAAACCAACATAATTGTCACTAATGCAATAAAAAGACAGCCTGACAAATACATTCAAAGGATTTAAAGTAAACATAATTGGCACCTGCAGCTCTGCAGGTCTCCGACTGGGAAAGACTTGTTTGGGTGAAAATCAGGTTGTAGCTCGTTGTCCACCTAACTACAGTAGGAAAGAGGCTCGTTTGTGTTTTAACAATGTTTCAGTCATCACTTATGGATCTGGGAAGTTCTGCTTCCTCCGGTGTCCTTCGTACAGCGCGTGATGCCTGTGTACGTAGCGGCGGTGGCGGCGCTGCTGTGTTAACAAGAAAACTCAGTAACGACTGCAGCGACACACTTGTAGGTTTATTATTTAATATACAAGCATCAGATGTTTTAACTGTCGACTGTGTGTGTCAGAGAGCTGAGCTGAGGCAGGAAGTGTTCCATGAGCTTTACAAATCTTTTGTGCTCTGGAGTCAGTTTAACAGTATGAAGAGGAACAAAATCTGTTTCTTTCAGCTTTTTGAAGGATCTGATGACACATCCGGTGAATTACAGTCATCGAGGGGGGACGAAATGCCCGTTTATTACACACCTGGATCCCTGACATTTTCTAAAAATCAACTTCCAATCTCAGCCACCGGAAATATCCGGATATCAAGTCACGGACCTCTACGTGAAGAGACCAGTCGGCGGTCTGGAGGTCATAGTTGCAAACTGCCCTCTCGAGACCGCCACACCCTTATGTTCTAGTGTCAGTCCGTCGTGTCCTCTGCTCCTAATCCTCTGCCGCTGCGGGAAGCACATCTCTCTCTCCACTTTCCCTCCACAGAGCTCAGTATTTGCATTTTAAGAGATGACATGCTGGTGTCATGAAATTTCATGAGGCCCGGGGCTGGTGCGGAGGCTCGGCCGGTTAGAGCGAACGGCCGTATGGATCGGGATTAAACCTGCTGTGCTCGCCATACAGTTAAAGAAAAACCATCTCTTACCATATCTAAAGCCTTCTTACATGAAGGTCGCTCAATTAGATGTTTGATTCCACGTGCAGGATTTCTGTAATGGCTTCGGAGGAATTATACCTGAATCATTTATGCTTGGTTTCAGCTCTCTGTTTTGTCCACATTCTGCAGAGGAAGTCTCGCTGAATCCAAACTCTTGACTTGTTTATCCACAGAATGAAGCCACTAAACTGTGCAGATATCCCTCATACAACCAATTTACAGACTTTGTGAGGCTTAAAATATTCAATAGATGCTGCATCTCTGTGTCAAACACCCAGCGGCTGCTTGTTGCTTGTGTCTACACAGCAGAATGAAACGACTGTAATTGCGGATCTTTGGTTTTGTTTGGCCAGAGCTCTCGGAGCCCATCTGTCTGCTGGATTATGGTTCTGGTGTTGGCGCCAACAAACAGCAGCCTCTTCACAATCATCTGTCTCACTTGAACCATGCAGACCTCCTTTATGCTTTATGGCAGCGCGCGCGGTGCTAAACTGAGGTTGTGTTTGTGTGTTTATATGGATTCTGTGTCCCGAAGGAAACCAAAAAAAGTACACTTAACTGGCCCGGAGAGTTTGCAGAGTGACTGTTGTTGTGTTTGTTTTCTACTCAGGCCTGGAAAAAGAGCTGAACCTGCCCCCCCCCCAACCCCACCTCAGGACAGAGAGTAAGAGCACAGTCTGCCATCGCTGAAAATTAGTTAAGAGGGTTAGAGTGAACATGTAGAGAATAAACTACAGTAAAGGTCTTTTAAAACACTTTCCATTCCCTCAAAATTCAGCACAGTCAAGATGACTTACTGCAAAATGTTGCTGCGACCAGAACCAGAAATCAGAAAGATTCCCGTGTTCCAGCTTAACGCGGCCGTCGAGTCGTGCGCTTCCGCTTTTCAGTCGTTACCATGGATTCCAGCTACCTTTGAACACTAAATGAATCCCTAAACCTGAACCGTACTGTAGTTGCCATAAACACAGAAAATGTAGAAAGCAGAGTTTCAAAAATAAAGCCACTGGTTGGTAAAAAAAAAAAAAAAGTAATTAAACCGCAGTTCAAACACAAACAGACCTCATGAAAATCCTGTCAGAACATTTCGTGTTCAAGCGAATAAAGTTCAGGATTGTTTTTGCATTTTTGTTTTGTTTGTTGTGCTGCACCTTCACCTGAATATATGCTTCAACATGCACACAGTTACCCTTCTGTATCAAACAATAAAAACATTTGAGATTCATTATCTCCCTTAGATAAGTTTAATCAAATTATTGACTGTTTTGGCTAAATGTTTCGTCTAAACATAAGAATATATTCACTAGAAGAAAAAAAACATGTATTTGAGACTTAATGTCATGCAGAGAGAGGATGAAAGGAAGAAAAAGCTTCATGTCTGTCATGTCGGGCCGTTTTGTGTGATGGAAATGAAAGAAGAATCGGTGTAGAGAACCTGTTTTACATTAAATCTTGTCTCATTAGCGAGCAGCTCGCTGCGGATCTGATTGCAGTTCTCTGCAAAATGAAAATAAATTAATTTGGCTGCTCGAAGCTGCTTTTGGCAGGTGCGTCGGTTTGTTTACCAGCTCTTGGCAGGTGAGCTAAGAAATCCATTTTGGACCCCACCGATGGCCTTTTAATGTACATCTATCAGCTAATTATGATGAATGACCAACTAATCAGTTCATCCCTCACAACAACAACAACGACGGCGGCGGCGGCAACATGCTCGGCGGGAGTCCAGAAACACACAGAGCTGACCGGAAAGGTCCAAACTTCAAACAAAATCCCCCTTGTTCAGCCCTGAGGGGAAGCGCTCCAACACGACTGTGAAATATCTCTGCCAGTTGGCCTCCTCCTCCTCCTCCTCCTCCTCCTCCTCCTTGTGTCTGGTTTCTCTAAACTCCCCCGAGGAGCAGAGCTGCCTGGTGGTTCCTGTCAACCTTCACAAGCAGCCGAGAGGAGGGTCAGAGGTCAGCGCCTCATCCCTGAAACAGAGCACCGTCTGGGGGGATAGCAGCGAGGCCCGGCGGAGAGCCCGCAGATCAAGGACGCGCACATTTACCCATGACTGAAGAGAGAGGGAGGAAAGGAGGAGGAGGAGATGGGAGGAAAAGAGACAATGAGAGAGACGGTCAGGAGAGGAAAGAAGAGAGAGAAAGAATATGAGAGCTAGGAGGAAAGGTGGGAAGGACACGGAGGGAGAGATATAGTAGAAAATGATGATGGATGAGAGAGGAGGAGATTAGAGGAGGGAGGATGCAGATGAGAGGAGATGAGAACGAGAGAGTGGAGAGAAGAGGATAGGAAAGAAGTAATGACGAGCAAAGGTGAGGAACTAAGGTGAGGAGGGAAGAAAGGAGAGAGGAGATAAAGAGAAGAGGCAATATAAGGCGGAAGACAAGAAGGGAATGACAGACAAGAGGAAAAACAGGAGGTTGAGGAGATAGATGAGAAGAAGAGATAAAAAAAAGAAGACGGGAGAGGAGAACATGACCGGATATAAGCAGACAGGAAAGAAGGAGAGAAAATAGTAAAGGAAAGAGATGGCAAGAAAGTGAAGAAAGAAGAAGAAGAAAATGAAGATGAGAAGAGGGAAGAGGAGAAAAGTAAGTAGAGAAGTGAGGAGATAAGACAGGAAAAGAGAGGAGGAGAAGAAGGAGTTTAAAGAGACAGGAAGGAGAAAGTAGACAGGAAAGAAAGGAGTAAAGGAAAGGAGAAGAGACAGGACAGAAGATGAAAAGCACATAGATGAGTAGTGAAAAAATAAGACAGAAGAGAGGAAAGAAGGAGAGGACATGAGGAGAAGAGGGAAGAGGAGAAGAAACGATAGAAACGAAAGATAAAGAAAGAAGGCAGAAAAATAGAGGAAGATGAAGTAGAGGAGATGAGAAGAAGAGAAGAAGAGAAAGGAGCGGAGGAGAAAAGGAAGTAGAGAGGCAAGGAGAGGAGAAGAGAAAAGAGGAAAGGAGAGAGGACATGAGGAGAAGAGGAAGACAGGAAGAAAGAAGGGCAGGGATGAGCAGATGAGGAGAGGAAAGACGGGAGACGAAGAAAATCGACAGGAGCGAGGAGACGACGAGACGGGAGAGAAAGGAGATGAAGAGAGGAAAAGACAAAAAAGGTGAGGAAAAGAGGAGACAGGAGAGGAGAGACGCAGCGAAGGATGTGTGAGTGTCTCGGTGGATTTGAGTGTTTGAAAGGAGGAGCAGCTATATTACCATGCAGCGAGGAGGGAAAGGAGCTCTCCATATATTATTGATAAGAAGAACGCGTCAACACCAAAGACTGGAGCATCAAACGGTGTTTGAGCAGCTCCAGCAGATCCCGCAGCCTCCTGAGTGTGTGTGCAGGCTGGGCGAAGCCCTCGCTGCTCCCCCCCCCCCGGGTCATCCGAGCTTAATATCCACACAACAAAAGGAAGGAGGAGGCGTGCGGGAGCAGAGCGCCAAGATAACAGCAGACGTTTCTACTTGTGATGCAACTGTCCTTCAGTGTTTTTTTCAAATCTAAAATGTGAGGATGAAGAGTTAAAAGCAGGGCTGCGAATAACTGAGAAACATCTGTGACGGTGATGTTACATTTAAAAGCTCCAAGGTCCCTCCTAGTGCCTCAAATAATAATAATAATAATAATAATAATAATAATAATAATAATAATAAAGAGTGTTGTCATCACTACTATTTCCAGTTGGTACATGTGAAAATTTGCCATCATATCCTCCGATGATGAAATAAAAAGCTGGAACGTTCAACATGTGCTCTTTATTCTAACACATAATAAAATGCAACAGTTAAGAATTTAACAATAAATGATAATAATAGATGAAACTGTGAACGGTTTAAAGGGTAAATGTCTCTTCTTGTTGCCGTTTTCCTTTAACATACATCTTTTGCTTTGCTTTTCTATATTTTTCTCCTTGTCAACAAATCTCACGTTTGGATCCAAACCAACAATGAAAGCCTGATATATCTTCTTCCTCTGCGCCGTAGACCTCCATTGTTGTCCAGAAACTATTAAAAACACATCAGTGAGTCACTCCGCTGCACTGGCTGACATGTTCCTTCATTATGAAGAATTTGGGCACGTTAGGTTGTTTAGAAACGGCTCCAAAAAGACTAGTAACAGCGATCATGTTCTCAGTCTCTGTTCCAAGTAAGGCGGTCTAATATTTTGGCAGGATAATAAAAGCACAGGCTAAATGTATTTACCAGCGCTGGATACAAACACACGTGGTTATAATGGCCTGAGAGGAACAGCCAGTACTGGAAAACCACTTGAAATACATTTAGAAGCAGAGTCTAAGTCTACCGAGACAACTCAAACACTTGAAAGTGCCAGAACAACTGACTGGGCAGCAATGCTGGAACGTTGTATTGAAATGGTCCAGAGACCAGACCATTAGTTTTGAGTGATGACAGGAGCACTCTAAGGGACCTTAACCCTCTTAGTAAACTCCCAGTGCACACATAAGCACAGTGGATCAATAGTTATTGTGATGTTTCTCTTCACTGTTGGCAAAAATCATCTAGTGAAGTAAATCAAAACCATCAAATTGTCTGTAGAAACTTCTCAAACCACATCATAATCTACTTCTACCACTGTCCATCTGTGAAAAGCTGTGTATTTACATATATATATTCTTTTTCTATATTCTATACAACAATTTCTTTGCATCTCAAGTGGTTCAAGTGCTTCTCGTGTGATAACAAAGGGTTAAAAGGTTAAACTGTAACCAGATCAGACCGGATTCAAATCAAATAGTAAAAAAGATGATCTTGGCATATACTGTACATTTACAACCCTATAGCTGTGAAGTTAATGTGAAAATAGGGGGGGAAAGGCTGCAATAAAAAACACAAAGAGCTGCACTGAAAGCTGATTAAACTAGGACGACTCCTACAAGGCTTTGCCATTTCCCAGCAAACTGATATTCAACCGCAGCCAACGCACTGAAGCCAAGGACGAGATACAGTAATACCGAGATGAAAGACTCAAACACAGGCTATCAAACATACAGATATCTACACAGACGCTTACAGATGCAACAGTAATGACACTGACATCCAAATGACATCACATGTAATCACCACTATAAGAATATTAATGGACTGTTGTCTTTTATGCTTGTGGTTAAGTCAAGGTCAACATCAATCAATGACATATAAACCGAGTAAAGCAGCAAAGCTCAAGGACAAAACATTAAATAACCGTGTGAGGCAATTAAAGAGAAATAATGCAAATGCGTTGGTGTATTTCTATAAGATTATTAGACCAAACGCAGGGCTTCAGCTTCAATGAATATTTGACCAAATGAGGAATAAAAACACAGTTGAATATTAGATCAAAAAGGTGAATACCGTGCTGGAGGAGAGCTAAAACACCAGTAAATAGTGGACCAAAGCAGGGCTTAAACACAGGTAATAGTTGACCCAAAACAAGGCCAAAACACCAGTAAATAGTGGAACAAATCAGGGCTAATACACAGGTAATAGTTGACCCAAAACAAGGCCAAAACACCAGTAAATAGGGGACCAAATCAGGGCTAAAACACAGGTAATAGTTGACCCAAAATGTTAGAAAATACTGTAGCAAACCACATCTAAAACAACAGAGAATATGAGACCAAACCAAGGCTAGAATACCAGCAGACAATGGCCCAAACCAGGATGTGTAGTAGTGTTTGCAGCGTTTTCTCCTTCAGTGTAGTCTATTAAACCACGTGAGAATGACATCTACCAATATCCTTACTGACAGCAGGAAACAAACCACCTTACAGAAGAAAAAATAAGTTTTTACAGACTAAAAATCCCAAACCTGACATTCATGGCAACCTCAAATTCATAGCAATCCATCCAATAGTGTCAAATACTTGGAAATAACGTTAAACATACTGCACTAAAAACCTGATTTTCTTATTTTAGTGTATCCATATTTGCGTGTGTGTGTGATCTTGTAGGCGTTTATCTGTGATGGCCGTGGCTGCAGAACATATGATTATGCCTCAAGGTCGCCCCAGCGGAGGACTTATTCTGATTTATCACCAACAGACAGCCGCAGCCAAGATTTTCAACTGCTATTACCAGCGAGTGCAAACGGCACACATTCATTAAAACAATACAACACTCCACACAGTTTAATTGTCAGTTATGGTGACTTCCATGTTTATCAAGACAGACACTGACAGATTTGAAATATCTAAATGTAAATAAACGATCAGAGGAGAATTGTGGGTAATTGCTTCATATAATTCCAAAAATGATTAGAGTGTTTACATCCACAAGAGATGAAGTGTTGTAACTCTTCTTCAGATATTTCATAATCTGTGTTTCAGCGTGTGTGTTTGCATCCAGCAGGCAGTAAACAGCCTAAAAGAACAACAAACACACACGCTGAGGCTCGTCAGAGAAAAATGAATCTCTTCTATCTTATGATAACTGATTAATTATGTAAGTTATTCATGAAATAAAAACTATCTTTCTCTGGTTCCAGCTTCTCCAATGTGAGTCTTTACTGCTTTTCACTGTCTTATATCAATGTAAATGTTGGTTTTGGACTGTTGGTGAGACATAACAGAGATATTTGAGCACATAACTTTGCGTTCTAACGTTTTAGAAGTTAAGCGATTAGGCGGAGGTAAACACACACAGTAAAGAGAGAGAAGAGGAGGACAGAGAGGCAGCGATGGAGAGCATGACAGGAGTTGTGTGTGAGATATGTGACTGTGTACATACTGTGTCCTAGGGGTGTGCCCGAATACAAATACATTATTCGGCAAAGCACAAATAGTGGGTTTTATACAAATATTTGTTTCCTACAGATATTTAAAAAATTATTTGTTTTTGTTAAATACCAGTTTGCAGGTCGATTACATCGTTATCTCTCATCTATCAGGGGTAAGTCCCAAGAGACTCTCCATAACCTGTTGTTCCTCTTCTCCTTTCCACAAAGTTAGGTTGTAAAAAATAGGCAATAAATGAAAAGTGCAAAGCAATAATCACCTTTGAAGTTCTTCTACATGTTACACGCTGTGCTGTCTCTGTGTTATGGGTGTATAAATAGTTAGAGGTCTGTCTGCAGTGAGTCGCTGAGTAAAGTTTTAGCTCAATAGTCAGCGCAGTCGTCTATGATCTGGGAGACTCCAGTTTGAGACCTGGTGTGGGGACCTCCTTCATAAGGAAGTTTATTCATTAACACTTATTGTAACACTTTAATTTTCTAAAATTAAAACAAGCCTCTTTCGACTTTTATTCGAATACAAATACAAATAATTTAGCTGCCTCAACAAATACAGATACAAATACAAATACTGGACTCTCTGCACATCCCTACTGTGTCCTCATATGTTTTTGATGATTATCTTTGCCTGCTGATGTCCTCATGTCATATCTCCTTCATGGAAGACTTGTCACAGACAGATTATTATGTCAGTGGTGATTTAAAAACACAACCTATCTCCATACAAGCAGCACACACTCACACACTCACACACACAGTTTGAAGCACCTGGTCGTGTAAATCAAAGCAACAAGCAGCTGCGGTCGCTGTAGGGAGGAAGGAAGAACTAACGTGAAGGACGAACAGACAGACTCTGGCAGCTGTAATAAATCCTCCCGGAGCCATTTTTTCTCTTGTTTTTGTGTCTGTGGGACTCATCAGGTCAGATCAATACCTCGGTCTCACCAACTTTCATTTCATTTTAGATTGGTATTAATGACAATTTGGGGGGGAAAAAACAGATTTGAAGGCACTTGGACAACAGAAAACTTTGACACCGCTGAATAAACCTCCAAACTGAACTCAACCAACTACTTAAAATAACAGCAGAAAGTTTTTGGTTTGTGGGTGTAATTATGGATGTTCATCATTTGTCTGTATGTATGAGGCTTTATGTAAACCTTTACTCAGTCAGTAAATGTCTGCACACTGTAATATCTGCTTAGTGCGTTCACTTTGCATGTGCAAAAGTAGTCTTAGAGTCACTACATGGATCAATCATCCAGTTGCACACCCAAGTTGCATAAACACAGGATCCCTGATTGGCTTTGTCTGTTGACTATTCCAGTTAATTTTATTAAAACAATATGGCTGCTTCCCACAAGCCTCTAACCACCAAAGACAAAGGCAGCGTTACCTTGTTCAATTCCACTTAGAACAGAAAGCAAGAGAAACAAAAACACAACTATGGACTTATAAACGTCTGAAAAGATCCAGACAACATGTTTGTCTGGATCAATCAGTCTCAGTCAGACTGCAGCAGCCACAAACATGCAAAATTTAAAAATCACTACATTTATAACACATTTTTTGACAGACGTGAGACAGAAAATCTGATCGCTGTGCTGCTCAAACTGCAACAAACTGAACGACAGACAGTCGATCTGATTGTCCGACAGCCAAAAACGTCGATCACTTAGATAATCAGAGGCGGTGATTCCCATCAAACTGAACATCAAATGACGGATAAACTGGAGGAAAATGGCCAAAATTTTAAAATTAGTCAAAGGAAAACAGTTCTGGCTCTTTGTTGTACCAAAGTGTGAATCTGGTGTCCATACTGTCCACGCTGACTGTCATAAAAACTAATATGAACGGGCTGATATGTGTTTTCTTGGTTAACCGAATGTACTTTATGTAAAGATCAATTTCATGGTTACATTTTTCTTTTCCTCTGAGTTGATTTGTTCTCCCTCTAGCACAGTAAATGAGACTTAATTTCCACCTGCCGCTGTTTAAATTACACAAATCCCCTTCTGTCTATATGCCTTGACCTTATTAAATGTATTGATAATAATTAATCAACGCCTTTAGTTTCAGCACGGTTTCAGATTTAGTGAGTGGAATCAATACATGAAAACAAACACCCATTCTTTCCCGGTTTATGTCAACCACATGAAAACTATTTAATCCTTTGAAGAGATCAATAGTTGCTATTGTATATCTGGCAACAGTCAGCCTGGTGACGACACTGTCAATAAACTTTATTTCTGCAATTCAAAAGGTAGATAATATCTATTTAAATTATTAAAAAACACACTTTACACCTACACTCTGTAAAGTGCATAAAAACTGATAATTGATTCCTAAAATTAAATAAATTATTCTCTCATCTGCACCTTTCAACATCTAAAAATACTAATTAACTCCAAACCTGAACTATTAAAAGCAAATTAAAGTTCTGACAGCAGTGATTGACACTCTGCCACGACTCCGCCGACGCTTTCAAACTTCTCTAATAATTTGGTGTCTATTTAGCAAAATATCAATTAGGCTCTATGGAGGCTGGGTCCAGTGTGTGTACGTGGGTGGTGTGTTGTTCTGGTAACTGGGCTTTTGATCGCAGCGGACTGTTGGCAACTGTTGGTGCTTTAACCGAGGCGGGAGGGCGAGAGAGCATGAGAGAGACAGGGAGAGAGAGAGAGAGAGAGAGAGAATAGCGGCTGTGTTACTGATGTGATAATCCAGATGTTGATTGCATAACAGAAGCAGGAAGACATAGAAGAACCAGAGAAAGAGAAAGAAACACATCAAGTCGTTGAAAGTAAGATTATCGGGGTATTTTAAATGCAAATGTGTGTTTTTCTGGTTTCTACTTCTCTCTCTCATTCAAGAACAAACTGCTAACAGAGATCAGACTACACATACCACATCAGCCTTTAATCTGCTGGATGTAAATGACTCGGAGCTTCGGCCAAGAAAATGAGCATCATCCTGTGTGGTGCGTCGCAGTGGAAGAAGACAGATTCTGCATTTAGGACGCCTCGCAAGCATGTCAGACTTGTTTTATTGTTTCTCACTTTATTTGACAACTTGGGAGTCGGTTATGTCCAGTGGAATAAAGTCTGGGTGCTCACTTCTACTGCTGCTCTATTTACTCCAAGCAGTGTTGGTGTTCTAGTAGTATACGGATGTGTTCTGGATCAGGTCTAATGAGCTTCTGTCTATTTTGGACCAGTTCTGGCTGGGTCTTGGGTATCTTGTTTAATAATGAATTTATTAATGTTGGTTTCAGGTTGGTTTTTCCACCACAACCACTGTTTTAGATCAAGACCATATTCCTGATCCCAGAAGTCTGACTCTGTCTGATCACGACTGCAGGATTTGACTGGTTGAGGGTTTAAAATATAGTCTAACATGTGTCTCTGCTACGTCATAGCAGGACTTTAAAGCACCATGATCGTGTAGTCTGATCCTGACATGATTGTTTTTGATTGTCTTGATGATTTTTTTAGTCTTAAAACACTCTGATTGTTACTATGGATCAGACACAGTTACTATCTACAATCTCAGAGCCTCTTTTTCAGCAGGTGAAATCAGTCTGGGACCAGTTTTCACTCTTTTGCTTTCCCATTAAAGGGTCTTTGGTATCAGCGTTGAGGCCAAAACAGACACATTTTAATATGTAATGTTTGCCTGTATAAGCTTTTCAAATGCACAAACTAAACTACCACCCTCAGTACACACACACACACACAGAGCCATTAGCAGAGTGCTAGGTGCTGGCGGAGGTGTCAGACGACCAGATGAGGTCTGAGCCACTCTCTTGGCTTCCCGCCTCATTTCCATCCATTACGGAGGGACGAGGCTCGGAAAGCTCATTTGGCTCCATTAGAAGCGCTCACGATGTCACGATGACCAAATCAATCCACGCTTCAACGCCGCTCCGCACGTTTGTTTTCCTGGGTGGAATGAAAGGATGAAGGTCAGGTAGATTCTCCGATGAACAAACAGACAGGAATTCATGAGTGATCGGTAAACTGTCACGACAACAGGAAGTAAACAAGACTCATTCACGTGTTTGTAATATGAGAATGTTCACAAGCAGAGGGTAGTAGTGAATAAAACAAATGAATGAGTGAGTGAGTGAGTTAGGAGAGTGGAGTGATTAGGGGAGTGGTGAAGGAGTGAAAGGGGCATGAGTGAATGCATGAAT
The DNA here is from genome assembly GCF_963924715.1 of Thunnus thynnus. NCBI lineage: Eukaryota > Metazoa > Chordata > Actinopteri > Scombriformes > Scombridae > Thunnus > Thunnus thynnus. The sequence continues at coordinate 3,767,970 of NC_089536.1, read as the reverse complement.
AAATACATAAATTAATCAATGAACGATTGAGTGAGTGTATCTTTTTCTGTGTATTTTTCTGCACTATTTGAATTAAATATGATTGGTTTTTTTGGGTTTTTTTCAGTCTGTAGTAACTTAAATGGAAATGACATTAAACTCTCTTCTTATCAGATGCCAGAAACTTGTGCTCGGGGGAGTCGAAGCACAAAGAGATCCAAAACACGCTGCCGAGAGTTCACACGCATAGGACTGTGTTTTAAATATTCCATTATAGCAGCCATTAAGATAATTACAACACAGCCTCTTTAACCGGTCCCACTGTGAATCCTTCTTTTTGTTCCACTACTACAGACGAACACTTTATTCATCCTCTTCTGGCCCGGTTTGACTCCCCCCCTCCTGAAACACGGCACAGCTGGCAGAAATGAATTTTAACTGGAGTATATTTGGACGGCGGGGTGGAAGTGGCTCAGGTGAGGTCTGAGAGTCATTTCAGTCCCTAGGATCAGAGTAAGGGCCATATCTGGGATGTTTATCGCATCCGATCTTGGCAGCAGAGAAGGGAAAATGAAAAATAGCACGTTTGTGTTTGCTCTCGTGGAAACAGCGACCTGTCCTCTTAATACACATACAGTAAAGAGAAAGAATCACACACACACACACACACACACACACACTCTCCTGTTTCTATATGAGCTGGAAAGCATAGTTTGAAAAGGTGGCGGCTAATAAATGTCAGGCTTTGCTTTCTGTGGAATTGTAGTCCTTTGAAAATGAGGGAAAGGAGGAGGGAAAAAAAAGAAAAGTTTGACCCAATAGTCTCCACGTTTTTCCATCCATGACGACACGTGAGCGTAAATCCATGTGGATGCTCAGGAAATAACAATGTGAGCTACAGAAAGTGTTGATCTGAGGGTACAAATGCACGAATAAAACCAACAATTAAAAGTCCGGAAGATGATTATTAGCACATCAGATCGGAAGGAACAGCTCCCAAATGAATAACAGGAATCACATTTTCAGTCTCTGGCAATTAGCTCTGTGTAAGGCAGGCAATTCGGTGTCTAATTCCCAAAATATCTTTCTCCATGCCAACGTGTTGGATGGAAATGTCATTACGTCCGGTGATACCGAAGCAAAAATTGAACTAGAACCAAAGTTACAATAAAACTGCTCTGCTGTTGGAGTCTGAGAACTCAATAAATGTAATAAAAACTAAAAAAAACAAACAAAGTAGTTTTGTTTTTTTTTTGGCAGCTAACCAGCTATCACTCTCACTTCCTCCTGACTGTGAAAACACACGGTTTAATTTCCTGCTCTGACAGTGATTGAAAATTAGTGAATTCAAATGCTCATGAAGCCATCGGGACTGTTTCTGAACACTGCGACAACTCTCTCTCTCTCTCTCTCTCTCTCCATCTTGGTCTCTCTGCTTGGTGGTGTTATTGATTAAATCCTGACATTTAAGTTTAATCTGCAGCTCCAGTTGACTCGTTTAGACTATCTGCTTTTCCTCCTTTCATTTCCTCTCTCTGTCTCTCTCCACTGCCCTTCTGTCTGTTTCTTTCTTTTATTTGTCTTTCACACTCTTATCTAAAGTATATTTTTCTTTCTATTTTACTATGCCCCCCTCCAGGATTTGTCAGTTTGTAAAAACACACAGCATTCAAAGTTGGCTAGTAAGCAGTGGTGGTGACAACAAAGCTGTGAATCAGATAAATAAAACATTTTCTGATTGTTTCACAGCGGTTATGTTCTAAACCACAAATAAACACAACCACACCTCTGAGCAACCCTGCAGGATTTTGGTATGAATGCAGAGCTTCATCCTGTCAGCTGTGGCCTCTCTGCTTTCTTCTATCTACTGCTCGCCTGCGACATCAACGGGGCTGTCTACCGGGTTAGGACACAGTACGTCAGAGATGTGCTGCTGCAACTGAACTCTGCGAGTTTAGCTCACATGACAGATATCACGTTGCAGTTAGCGGACTTTATTCCGAGAGACTCTCATGAAACCTGTGGTGCAACGAGGGATAAGAGGAGGAAACGGGGTAAACAAGGAGGCGTCAGACTGGGCGGATTCCTCTGCCCTCTGTGATTATGGGAAACGTCCAGTCCCTGAGGAGCAAAGTGGACGAACTCTAGGGAAATGTTCATTTTCAGAGGGACTTAGCTCCATTTCATCTGGATGGAAAGGCTGAAGTGATGAGGAAACTCAAGGTGGCGGTTTATATTTGAACAAACGATACTGTAGCTCCGTGACTGTCAGAGAACACATCTGTACGCCAGATGTTGAACTTTTATCTCTCTCGTTGCGTCCTTTCTACCTGCCCCGCGAGTTTCCACAACTATTTATCCACCTGAAGGCGAACGCTGCCTCCGGCCTCCTGCACTATCTTTGATGTAGTGCAAAAACTGCAGTCGATCTCACCTGATGCACCAAACTTCATATTGGGTGATTTTAACCATGTCGCCCTTAAAAAAAAGACACTTACAAAACGTTTACCAATATGTCTCCCGTCCAACTGGGCGGGATAAGATGTTAGATCTTTGCTATGGGTCAGTAAAGGACGCTTATAAATCACTCCCACTACCCCCACTGGCTCTACGGATCATAACTGTGTGCATCTACTGCCCATATATAAAAACGTTTTAAAGAGAGAGGAAGCACAGCCAAAGGACATAAAAGACTGGACAGAAGAATCTGTGCTCTGCCTGCAGGAATGTTATGATTGTATTAAGACATGTTTAAACAGTCTTGTGGTGATGATTTGTAACACGCTCGTATGCTGTCTTTTGTAGGGACATGATCATTCCTTGTAAGCGAGTTAAAATTTACCCTAACAACAAACCATGGATGAAAAAGAAGGTCATTTTTAAAACAGGGAGTAGCCTCTGATCTGCAAATAGCTAGCATGAAAACTACAGCAGGCCTCTGGAATCTGAAGAGCAGCAGTCATGTCACTCTGGGTGGCTTCAATTCAGATTTACTGAGTTTGCTAATGCACTTAATCATTTTTAAATATTCGTTTTGATACTTTTAAATTTGGTAATGAAATTCAGGAACTGACTCACAGACTTGAAAACAATCACAGACCAAAAGGATGTTGAAAAGGCCTTCCTTTCTTTAAGAGCAGATAATGGACCTGACAACATCTGTGGTCGCCAACTTAAATCTTGTGCAAAAGAACTGAGTCCCACTACGTTTTTAATAAGTCTTTACAGGCACAATATGTACCTAAAGTAAGGAAAGATGCTGCGGTAGTCCCTGTTCCCAAATCCCCAAAACTCTCAGTCAATTTTAATGAAAACCCTCGAAAAACTGGTAAGATCAGAAATCTAAAGGAAAGCTGAGTATTATACTTGATCCCATGCAGTTTGCTAATAAGCCTCACAGAGTAGAGGATGCCACAGTCACTTTGCTGTGGACTGTGTGCAATCTTACAAATTCTTACAAATATTTTGGAACAATTATTGGCTCAAAACTGAAGCAAATTGTTAAGCCGTGTGCAAAAAGGGGCACCAGTGTTTGTTTTGTTTGAGGAAACTGTCCTCTTTCCATATTGACAAAACCACAATGACCTTATTCTATCATGCTTTTATTGATTTTATCTTTTTTCTCTGGTGTCATGGTTTAACCCTCAGGAGTCGCCGATCACGCCGGCGTGATCAAATGACGTGTCTGCTTCAGGACGTCATAGCATAAGAACAAAGTAACATTAAGTCTTGCTGTCAACTTCTGTCTAAAGTGCTGGCTTGAAACTCTATGCCAGTTTTTGTTTGCCGTTGTTAAACAAAGTAAAAACGGAGATACGTTGATATAAAAATCATGTTTACTGATGAGTAAAAGCGTGTGAGAGGGGACGGGGCTGACGTCGCATTTATTTTATATCTTCGTCATTTACTACCTCTGTAGTAACTACAGAGGTAGTAAACTACCTTTTTGTTGTAAATAGTTCTCTATAGTTTGATTTTATCTCAGTGTTACCTTTACATATTATATTTGCACTATTTGGGAACCTCACTACACTCTGGGAATGCAAAGCCTGTAATATAGTTCTGTGTCTAATAGTTTGCATCAACTATTTTGAAGAGCGGCCTAGCTAAAAAGTAAAAAACATCTGCTTTTTGTTGTAAATAGATGTATATAGATTGATTTGATCCCAGTGTTACCATTATATGTTCACATTTGCAACCTGTGTTTATATTTGCAACCTTTAAAATGCTTTGTTGAACATGTTTGTGTTTCTTATAGTGAAAATACTACAGTTTTCCAAATCGGATTTTATGTATTTTGTGTGTATTTTTGTCCGATATGATGATATAGTATGTCAAAGTGAAAAAAATAATTTTCTGGTAATATATAGGTGATGTGCTGAAAAAAAAAGATACCAAACATTGGCATGTTAAACATTTTTCAAAGTGATATATAAAGGCAAATTCAAAAGTATGCAAAAACAGCCAAAATAGCCCAAGACTCCTAAGGGTTAAAAGCATATCTTTAAAGAACAGAAAGTCTCTGAATCAAATTGTTAAGTGGTCTAGCAGGCTGATTCGGTGAGTCACAGCTTAACCCAGCGTCCCTGTACACCAGACAGTTACAGCGGATAAACAGCTCGATTTTAAATGATGACTCCCACCCTTTGCACAGTGAATTCCAGCTTCTTCCCTCTGGATTGAGGTTTATAGTCCCGAGGTGTAGAACAAAGCGATTTAAAAATAGCTTTGTTCCAGCAGCCAACACTCAGATGAACAAGATGTAACAACCTTGCACAGCTGTTATGGAAGCAACGTTTATTTATTTCTTTGTTTACCTTATTTATTCTGGTGGTTATGTATTTTAGTGTTTATTTATTTATTTTTCTCTTTTTAAGTCCTGATTATTGGAGCCTTGAGCACTTTATCATCTTTATTTATCGTCTGTGCTGTTTGTTAAATGTGTGTCAAGATGGATGCCTGTCTTCTTCTACTTCAAACCAAATCTACCTACAGGTACAAATAAAGTAACCTGAACCTGAACGCTACAAGTCCTGACCTCAAACCCTGCACACTGTTATTGGCTGGGGGCTACACACCCACTGTCCAAAAGGTTGGCGCCTAGAAACGTCCCGAACACAGCAAAATAAGAAAATACAGGCGGAGGGCAGAGACTCTGCAGATAAATACACCACCACACACTTCATAAGTGATGACTGAGAGGGATCACTTTTGTATGAGTCTATACATTGGAAATCCTGGTAGTTTACCTTCAGTTGCTGATGGCAGCCCTGATTGATGTGCAAATAACTTATAGGCTTAAAACTTATGGTTGTTGCATGTTCAAAGCTGCAGATATTCAGTGAATATTACAGTCGCCACAACTCCTGGTGTGACATTGTTTTTATGCAGCAGTTGTGCTATAATGTTATTGAGGAAATCACTGCAGCATTAAATGAAGAAATAACATTGCAGCTCACCTCCGCCACCATTTTTCTTGAAACTATCGCATGTTGCTAAGCAACAGTAATCAAAACCAGTAACCTGCTATTGATACAATGAATAGCAGGCAAACACTATTAATAATACTGAGGAGTGAAAAACTGTCACGGTTGATTAGTTTCACTTTGGTTCTTGCACACTGAAATTAATATTTCTGCTGCCAAAGACTAATAACAGCGGTTTTCAGTCTCAGGATAATCCATATCAAAACCTCTTGACTTTCTACTGAAGTTCTTTGAGAATTTTTCAATCTAAAATGTACTTTATCCTTTAACTTCTTTTTCACAAGGATGGAAGGAATATGTGGATTTAAGAGCTGTTATGTACATGTGTTGCTATTTCTTGTGGCCATATTTCTGTCTCTAATTTCATGGATGTTTGTGAGATCGCAGACTAGACATGTGCTTGAAGAAGATGTCCCAGTTGTTTGTTTTTTTTTTTTTTAAATTCTGCCTACAAAGCTCTGATCAGCTGTTTATTTCTCCAAACTGCAGGGAAACAGCCGTCAATGAACACAATAGCAGACATATTTGAATTACTGAACAGGATATGTGGGTAGCGATTCAGAGGTCTGGAACCAAGCTGCTACTTTCTCTGCCAAAAAAAATATTAAACAGACCTGCCTACACCAAAAAAATAATATTCAAATATTACATTTCATTAATGAACCACTTTTATTGTACAATAGTGAGTCTTCTTTACTAGACTATAAGAAATTGGATAAACATCGAATTGAAGTCAAACGTTTCTTTCCCCCTCGTCCTCTCTCTGCATTCTCCTCCTCCTCTTCTTCACTCTCACCAGTTGTGCCTCTACCTCTCTCACCCTCTCCTCCCTTGCTGTCAGTGTTTTTTAATGAGCCCACTTGTCCCCTTTTCTTTCTCTCTCTCCCCATCTCTCTCTCTAAATGAACAGCCGTCCTGCTGAATCACACTGAGGCAAAACCTTGAATAAGCTATCATTGCAGATGAACTCATTTTCACCCAGCATACACACACACACACACACACACACAGAGACACATATCTACAGGGAGGTGCAACTGAAGGTAAGTATTAGTAAAATTGTGTGTCCGGGTTTAGTTTGGGTAGAGATGATGTCAGTTTCAGGCAGGAGGACGATAGTTGGAGGGTTGTAATTGCAGCATTTAACAGCATTTCAAAAATTGCTTTGTTCCACTTTGTGATATCGTGTTAACACAGAGCACATAAGAGAAAACACACTTTGGACATAATTTCTCCATCAGTTCTTCTGACTCTGCATCATCCACATCTTCATCCTTTTTACCCCTTCAGAATAATTTAATTCCCCTCCATCCATCCATCATACAGCTGCTTCTTCCATTATCGACTTCTTCTGACTTTCTAACCATATACCACTTATTTGAACATTAGCAGTACTGTATGATAATAGTTTCTTTTGACCTTGCCAACATCCCTTTAAACCTTTCACACAGTACTTAAACGCATCCATTGTCCATTTTGCCATTACATCCTCCTTTATACCCCTCTATCAGTCCATTATAGTCCCCTTTCTACCTCTCCATGAGTCTGTTATACTCACTTTGACCCGTCTGATCCCGCTATCATCCCGTAAAAAAGTAATGATAATGGGTTGAAAATGGCAAATAGAGCTTTCCACTCTCCGTTATTCCCTTGACCATTCAACTAGTTTTTTTGTTTGACCCTCCTAACATCCTGTTATACCCCCCTCCATCATCACTTTCTACCCTTCTAACAACTCTATATAACCTTCTACTGCCCTTTTTGATCCTTCTATCATCCCGTTATTCTCATCCATCATCCTTTATACCATACTATCATCCCTTTATAAGCATATATATTCCTTTAAATCCCTATAACATCCCTTCTATTACCTCTCTATACCCCTCTGTTCCCCCCTTACACATCTATCATCTTTTATATTCCTTTATTATTCTCTTATACCCTTCTATAATGCCTTTATAAGCTTGTATCATCCCTTTATACCCTTATTTTACCCAGCTGACCCCTCTGTAATCCTTTATACTCATATATCATTGCTCTATATCCTTCTATTTGTCAAAGAGAGTAGCAGGAGATGGACCCAAATGCAGGATGCAGGAGTGCCAAGAACTGAAGATTAATTATTTATTATAGCTTGAGTGCAGGCAAAAACAGAACTGATCAACACAGAGCAGACTGAACAAAGGATCCGAAAACACTGAACTGAAAACTAGGATTTAAATACTAAACTGAACTAATGAAACAACAAGGAACAGGTGGCGAGACGCAAGGACAGGCTGGGAGCTGATTGGCTGAAGAAGACACAGGGAGCCAGGCTAACGAGATTGAATGCAGGGCAGGTGTGGAGGGAAAAAGCAGGCTGAAACAACAAAAGGCAATAGCTGCTCTGGGCTGAGGACAAATCTAAAGCAGAACTTCATCCATGAGCCAAATAAAAGTCCAAAATATAACCATGCACAATATATAAACTGTCTCAGAATTACATAAATATATGACCTGTATTTAACAACAGAAATAGGACTGAAAGACAAGTGTTGCTCTGAGTTTCAGTTCACTTTTGCACAAAGTTTCTATGAGGCTCAGCGTGTAGCAACCAACAGTCCTCAGTCACATTTCCTTAGGAAAACAAGTAAGTATGAAAGCAAACTTCAATTTCAACCACTCAGTCCAGTTCAACAAACTGGTGGAGGTACCCAGAGCCAGACTGATATTCCTTTCAACCCCTCAATCAATCATTTATCATCCTTTACTACTCCTCTTTATACAACTCGGTATCACGCCAAAGCATATAATACACCAGCCGGTCCAAGCATGTACGTTAGGAGGATTTTCTAATCAGGCGCCTCTATTGGTAGTAATCAGCAGGTCATTTGTCTGCTTTCCAAAGCAGTTACACATCACTGTTAAAAGATAATGGTGTCTTATGGTGTGACAACGCTGTGGTTAAGGTCTGGTTAGGTTTAAACACAAAAACCACTTGGTTAGGTTTAGGGGAAGATCATAGTTTGGGTCAAAATGATCATTTGAAATGTAGTGAAGGTTAAAGTTACTTCCTCAAAGTTAGGCAACCTTCAGCGCCATGGCAACAGTAAACACCACAACACTCACTGAAGTTATGGTTTTTAAAAGAACTGTCCCACCTCACAATTGGAAACGTAACACTCGGTCTCCTGCAGCTAAGTCCACTTATTGCCATCTAATCCTCCTAATAAGGATATTTGTCATCTTACATAGACGTCATCTGAACTGTGTCACATCTCTGGCTGCTAGCTGAAGTTGTTTTACCCAGGTAAAACATGACACTGACATGGTATCCACTAGTGGATCATCAGGTGTATTACATGCTTTGGTGTGATACCGAGCTGCTTTATAACCTTCTCCATCAGCCTGTATAAACTTTAAACCCTTCTATCAGTCCTTTAACCCCATCCATGAGTCAATCTCACCAATCGATGATAATTCACAATATACCCCCCTAACATCCGTTTGACCTCTGTGTTATCTATCTATCATCCTCTATAGTCCCTTCTTACTCCTCCATCATTCCTTTTAAAGCCTTAATCATCCATGTGACCTCTTTATCATTTTCTTTTACCCCCCCTATTCTTCCAGTCTTCCCAGCTCCGCATCTCCTTTTGTACCCTTTATTTCATCTATCTATGTCCTTCCCGAGCCGTTATCATTTCTTTAACCCTTCAAACCCTTTGACCCCCATGGGTCAAATATCTCTTTATACCCTGAGACCAGTCCTTTATACAACTCTATAAGTTATATAACCTTATAACCCCATTTAAGTCCTAAACAAGTCTTCTATCATCCTTTACCACTCTATCAGTCTTTTTTCAGCCCTCTATCACCCCTTAATATTGCACAATCTTCTGTTTGACCACTTAATAAGTAATTATAACCCCTATATCTCTCTCTTGACCTCTATGAGTCCTTTTCACACCTCTATCTAGCCCTCTCACCCCTGTTCTAGGTGTCCAGAACAGGCTCCTTCTTTGTCTCTCTCCTTCCAGATTAAGTGTATACGATAAAAAAAAAAGTTCATCATCTGAAGTGCTGTAATGAGCCGCTGACAACAAGGCTGCCATCGCCTCCTCCTCCTCCTCCTCCTCCTCCTCCTCCTCCTCGCAGGACAAAAAGCAGATTATATAACCGAGAGCCGATGAAACAAGGCTACTGTGTTTGGCCTAAAAATAGCAGCAGTGCCAAACTCAAACCAGTTCCTAAGAGACGGAGGAGAGAGGTGTGGTTCTCTCTGAGATAAGAGACGTCATATGATGTTCCTGTCGCGTGATTTTAAAATGTCTTTGAAGCTCTTTCATGTAATCTAACATAACTTTTATATTTTCTCAGTAACTTCATATGTTTTAATGTAACTTTTGCCTTATTTTCTTACTCCATTTGTTCGTCTTTCACCTTCTTTCATCTTCTTTCCTATTTCATTAGTTCAGTTTGTTGTTTTCCATCTCTTCTCTCTCTTCTCAGTGTTCTTTTTTCCTTTTCTCTCTTCTGTCTGATCTTCCTGTTTTTTTCCTTCTCTCTCTCTTTCTGCTCACTTCTCTATTTCCTTTTTCTCTATTATATATATTTCCGTCCCGCAGTCACCCACATCTACCGTCCTTTACAGTAATTAGATTTTTTTCCCCCTTCTCTCATCTTCTATTTAACGTCTCTTGCTATCTTTACACATTATCAAAAAAAAAAGGTTCTGTGTGTGTTCATCCGCAAACCATCATGGCAGCAGCAGGATACTGGGAACACAGGTGTGTTTCCATTTTCTATATATGAAACCATGTTATCATATTACTACACACACACACACACGCTAACTCACGCAAACCATATCTATTACAACTGATAAGGAGCCATTTCAATGCAAATATTAAAGATTAATATCGGACTTGAAATGTTTGATCACTCACACAGCTGCACATTCACATCAAGGAAAACCAACCTCATTCTCTCTCTATCTGTAAATCACTCAGCGTGTGTAATTTCTATATATCTGATTTCATTAATATTTATGTATTTATATTCAAAGTGCATTAACAACAATGTCTGTACAGGACAGTTACAGTGCTGCCTTCACATGTGAATTTACACATATCCAGTGATGTCTGCTTCAGTGCACAGATTTGTGGTTAATGGACAATAATTTAAAGTTTTAGTCAGGGTCTTCTAGTTTTCCCAAAATATGGAAGATGATAATTGTGAGAAATGTAAAGCTGTGGTCTTGTATCACACTATGAGACACATTCATCAACTCAGTTTAGGTCTTTAGCGACTAAAGACAACTTGTGCCAATGTGACTGCTGCTACAACCAACTTATACAGTCTAAACACCCAATAAGGACACAATGAGATGACGTAGGACCAGCTTCAGGGACAAAACCTGTTTTTTGCTGATATTTCAAGACATGAGAATGGTGCAGATGGATGACATAAGTTGATGATGTGTGTGTGCTTGCATTTTTTTTTTCTATTTACATTTCAATGCAAGAATTTATCAGGCATGAATTAACCAAGATTTTATTTGACCTTTCTTGCACAATGTGAGATGCAGTGACCTTGCAAAGATGCTGTTATTCCAGCTGGTGCAGGACCATTTACTGTTTGTTTTTGTCTCACAAAGTCTTCATACCTGAACAACAAAGTGTCATATGCTCTATAGAATAAGAAAGAATGGTTCACGTGCCTGTTTTCTTAACAGCCAACTCTATGTTTAGAGTTTGGTTAAAGAGATACTCGAGTGATTCAGTCTTGTACTTCAATAAAGTGGAACTTTGTCAAAATCGAAGCAGCAGAGGCCGAGACTCTTATATCAAACTCCCAAAATATTGGATCCTATATTTCTGATCATCCAATAATGGACCAGGTCGTTCATTAGGCCGTCTCTGCCTGGTAAATGTTCACATCTTTCAATCTCCACGCCACCAGTTTGTTACATGGCTTTCCACAGAAGACTATAAGTGAGTTCCCCTTCAAGTTTATGCAACTAAAATTACTTAGTAACGATTAGGTAAAGATGGTGGTCATGTTGGTAGGATGGGGGATGCAGAGTGTGTCCTCTGGTGACATTCGGTCACCCGGTTTTTGGGGGTTTTGTGGCACCATAACAACACGAGGCAACTTCTGGCTTTGCTTCTTAGAGAAAAGTTCATTACACGACCCGTGTCTCTCTCTCTCTCACTAACAACTGGACAATGCCGTCCTTTTCCAGGTCTACACAGGCTTCTTCAATATGTCTCTTTTATGTTCCTTCCTCTGTTTGCAGTCTTTTCTTTCTATTGTACGACTCTTTCCTCTCTCCACATGGTTCATCCTACTGCTGCTCCTCCTTTCACAGCTCTCCAGGTGATAACTTAATGCTCTCAGCAATAACTCATTTTCTCCATAAATGCTCTTTTCTGGTAATATTTTTTCATGGAATAACATTTAGAATAAATATTTAATGAATATGAACATTTAATTGTAATATCATGCTAATATCATCTGCCTTTATTTGCCCTTCTTTGGCGTCTCTCTCTCTCTTCCTGCCATAATGTACCTTTTTCCATTTTGCCTTGAAGCCCTGTAAGACCCAGATGAGTTTTTATGAGAAATAGTCACTTTTACCTCCTACAGCCTGTTCAGATGGGATTCATTTCTCCGGGCCAGAGAAGAACTGTAATTATTTCTCGATCTGTTTGTTAACTTTAATGTTATTCTTAATATCCCTCCATTTCACCAACGTATTCATTTCAGCTGCTGTTGGATCTGATGAGGGGACTTTTTCCAAACGTAAATGTGGTAGATTGGACTATTTCAACATCAATAAAACATCTGGACATTAACTTGAAGACATTAGTGTAATTACAGTAAAATAACATGACCATCTCTGAGGTTTTAGCAGCTAATGAATTTTACATTGTGATTCTCTGGGTCAGATCTGAAGAGAAAGAGTTAGTTCAGAGCAAAGTTGCTGGTTATGGATTTAATTCACTCAAAATAAAGGATCTATGTGACTTTACTCAAATGAGAACTTATAGTCTGGATGTATTTTGTCATTTGTGGCAACTAATAAAACTGATTTGGGTGTAAAGCCGTTTCATTTTCAGCCTTCGTGTTTATATGTCGTCCATTTTCTCCTTGGTAACGGATATTTTGCTCTTACCGATTAGTATTCGCCCTGTTGACAAAATTTTCAGTCGACACAGAAGATGTGGTAGCAGTTGCTAGAACTTAACAGTTTTCACGATTATAGAAATATGTTTATTTACTAGGGATGTGCAGAGATTCCAGTATTTGTATCTGTATCTGTATTTGTTGAGGCAGCAAAATTATTTGTATTTGTATAGTCATAGACGACTGCGCTGATTACTGAGCTAAAACAGACAGACCTCTACCTATTTATACACCCATAACACAGAGACAGCACAGCGTGTAACATGTAGAGAAGAACTTCAAAGGCGATTATTGCTTTGCACTTTTCAATTATTGCCTATTTATCGCCTTTTTTTACAACCTAACTTTGTGGAAAGGCGAAGGGGATCAACAGGTTATGGAGAGTCCCTTGGGAGAACTTCGCTTGTGTCAGTAGTTCAGCTTTATCTCTGGGGAACACCCCCAACTCCGGGAGTGACGTCCAAATTAGGAAATGTGCGTCATGTAGCAGGTGAATGCGACTCCCCTCGTTGAGACCTGCTGATAAACGTAACAGCGGAGCAGAGGAGAGACACTGAGATAGTGATGTAACCGACCTGCAAGCTGGTATTTTTTTCTTCCCAAAAACAAATACTCATAAAACTCACTATCTGTGCTTTGCCGAATAATGTATTTGTATTTGGGCACACCCCTACTATTTAGGAGTTGTTATTTGTGCGACTCAATTCACAATACTGTGTAGAGTCTATCACATTCGAGCCATTTTTCTGTCACAGGAAGATGATTTCCTCAGTTTTCTTGTCTTTTCCAACCAAGGAAACACCTGTCAGCAAGTAAAACACCTGATTGAATCTCTGAAAACAACAACAAGATATTGCTGCCGATTCAAAACACCTGGAAGCAGATTATGAGTTTTCACATCAAGTTCTCCAACAATCAGATACATAGTTTGACCATGTGACTCCAGAATGACACATAGGAGCGTTTTCTAATCTGCAGTAATCAGCAGGACATCATTCGTCTGTGCTTTCCAAATAATTTCAGGTAATTCCATCATATTATCTCTTTTCTTCATGGAGACGCACATTATTTCCAGCCGCCACTGGAGACCCAGGCACTGCTCGAGAAAAGCTGTTTATTTGTAATTTTATGATTTTTTTATTTATTTTATATTTGAGCTTATACAGTGTCAACAACAATAATAAATCTGCAGTTATTCAGCGGCACGGACCGTAGCAGATTCATATTTGTCGGTAATGTTGTAAATCTGGCAACCGCTGGAGGAATAAAAACGTTTTAAAGGAGTCAGAAAAAGAAGTGTAAACTCAGCCGTGAGTAATCTTTCTCTCTTCCTCCACCTCCTCATTTTCCTCTTCCTCTTTACGTACACACTGTTTCTCTCTCCTTCCCTCCTCGTTCATCTTCCAGCTCTCATTTCCTCCTTTTTCATCTATTTTCCTCCCTCTTCATCTTCACATTCTCTCTTTCCGTCCTGATTCTCTCGCTCTGACCTTGAAATGAATAGTAAAGCACCTCAGATAGAGGAGACTACGATGATGGGAAATGAAATTGAAATGTTATGGAGTCGAATTTAGAGGCGGACACCAATGGGAGAGGAGAGGGAAAGAGGGAAGAAGGATAGGAAGAGAAACGAGGAGGGAGAGGGAAAGACAGGAAAGACAGGAGGAGGAAATATGGCGAGAGGAAAAAGGAGAAGCAGGGTAAGTCGTGGGGTAGAGGAGAAAATAGGAAACAGGAGGCGAGGGAATGAGGTAAATGAGAGCAAAGCATAGAGAGACATGAGCGAGGTGAAGCAATAAAGAAAAGGAGAGGAGAGAGTCATGGAGGAAAACAGCGAGAAAAAGGGGGAGAAGAAGAAAAGGAAAGGAGGAGGACAGTGAAAAACACAGGACAAAAGGAAATACAAGAGGAGAGAGGATGTCAAGGAAACGAGAATAAAAGAAAAGAAAGGAGAAAAGATGAGGAGGAAGGAGAAAATAACAAGGTGAAAACACAAGACAAGCTCAACTCTCATCTGGACGAATTCCAATTTATTTATTTACATCAGAGAAATATCAATGTATCAGTCTTAGAAATGTCATGTGAGTCACTCTGAATATCAAGTGATTGAGTTATGACTGTTGTCTCTCAGAGGCTCAAAGGCAAAAACTCTTTCAGGGGTCATATCATGCTTTTTGTGATTTTGCTGTTATTTTTATACTGTTATGATGTCGGATGCTGAACATGATCAAAGGTCCAAAACTAAAAATGGTTCCTGTAAGCCAAAACCCAGGGCTTCAACCTGCTCTGAGATTGTTCACACATGCCCACATACAGCCGTCCGTTCGTAGCTTTTGTTGTTAAGGTTGGTTTATTCGGGCTCGAACATTTACAGATGTATCTGAGAAGTTTCCAGTTTTGTAACGATGGATCATGCTGGACTTTCCAGGTGTTGGAAGTGTTACATATTTTTACCGCACACAAGTCATAGCGGGGTGGTCGGAGTGGATTAATTTGACATGTTTGCATCCTGATTCCCATACGTGGTAAGCTTTAGGCAGCAAAAAACACTTAAAGCAAGGTTACAGAGAGATTGTGGTAAAGAAACATTTGAGTTTTCCAGTATTTAATCAAGATTTTTCTAAGTTTTTTCAAGTGCTTCTAATACCTAAACATCAAAATTAAACATATGAACCACGCTTTAGCTGTCAAGAGCAGATGTTGTATTGTAAGACGGATACTATAGAACAAGAAATGTAATACGTTGATGGTGAAGTTTTTCCAGATTTCCGTGGTTAAGGTGTGGGGCATCAGTTCTACCTGCTTCATGAAGAGTAAACATCTAGTTTTAAGTGACGGAGAAGCAAAATAACTGTCCAAACCAGCCTCCATTCCCTCGCCTCGCCTCCTGCGGGTAGCTTTTACTGTTTACAGCGCAGAGCGGGAAAAAATAAAGCAAAGAAAACGATTAATTTAATGGTTAACGATGACCATTATGAGCTGTATAAACAGAGCGAAGGTTCACAATAACAACAACAACAACAACAACTTTCTACTGCTTGTTTCTGAATAATGAGCTGTTTTCCTCAGTTGTCACTCGTCTGTTCAGGCCAAACACAGTCCCCCCCCCCCCCAACCTCGCTTTTCCACCTTTCACAAAAGCCTCTGTCATCCTCGCCACACTCTCTCCCCGAAGCTGTGAGAGTATTCATATGTGTGAAAACGGTTCGGATGCTGCCGGCCGCCTCAATAGATGAATAAAAACAGTGCGATGGAGGAGAAGAGGGTGAAACTTTCACACCCGGTCGCTAATGGGGGAGATGGTGTCTGCAGGAAATCATCAAAACGGCCCGTGTTTGTTGTCTGAGGTGAATTTTTAGTCGAATATTTGGCGGGTTTCCTCCTGGGAGAATATTAAGGAAATATTCAGAGATATTCACAGATGTAAGATGCAAATCATCAAGAAATTCATGAAATGTGCTGAGTATTTGACAGGTTTGTTCAGTTATTTGTTGCATTATATGGTGTCCAGATGGTTTTCTACACTTGAGCAAAGACAAACCTGACTGATCAACTGTTGAGAGTTTTTTTTTTTTTTTTGAGATGAACACAGGGAAGGCAAAAAGCTGAAGGACAAGAACATGGCAGGTCTCGCTAGCAAACACCAGTTTTGCGCTCAGCAGGATTATATAAGTGGTTTCATAACAAGTGTCACTCACTTTTTTATCACTTTATAAAAAAAAAATGACAGTGAAGTTGTACTTTTTCCCCCCTGACTTCCTGTCCAACTCTAAAACTTTAACAAGTTCTTTTTTCTTTTTTTTTTTTTTTTGGACGTGGCAGCGCTGTGAAGTGAACACTGAGATATGTATTGTTTTGGCGAGACCAATTAGCAGCTTCTTTTGTGGTTTCTGGCCAAGACGACGAGCTGTTCAGCCAATGACAACCCACCAACCGGGTTAACACCACAGAACTGTGTAGGCACATAGCAGAAAGCGAACATTTTATTTTGTGGGCATAAAAAAAAAAAACTGTACAAGGTTTTGTGACTGTGTTAACTATGTCACAAGTGTTTCTGGAGTTGAATGTATCTGGGTTTTGTCTCACCACAGATACTTTATACATATAATACTTTTTAATGCCACAAATAATAAGTAAATCTGTCTTACTGTACTCTAAATGGTGGACTGTTCTTTTAGGAAAGAAACACAGCTTGGATTTCAAGCACTTTTTCACTTATTCATTTTTTTTTTTTTTTTTTAAGCCTGAAGTGACACTACTAACGTGCCTGGCTCTCCTGATCAAAAGCTTCACATCCAGCGGTTTCTTAGATGCAACTTGAAGTGTTTTCAGAAGCGAGGGGTGAGAACGAGTGCATTTCAAAAAACACACACAAAGACCTGAACTAAAAACGTCAAAAACAGGATGTTTACTTTACCCCAAAAAAGCAGATAAAAAGCTGCAAATGAACACAGAAACACATGAGGTAGGATTTATTTTAGTATTCGCTGGTCAAAGCGAAGCAGCATGGTATCTAACCCTGAAACCTGCTCAAGACTGAACAATATAACTCTGAAAACAAGCCACAGGGCTCCTAAAAGCCCTGATAACCAGCTGTTTTCACTGATACTGAACAAAGGTTATCTGCTCATTTGTATTGGGAATTAGAATCCAAGGCTGTTGTTCTTTACACCGTCTGAATATTGATCCTATTCCATGATGTGGATAATCTGTACTGTTTAATCTGCTTATAAAAGGGAATTCTAATCCTTTATTGCAGTGTGAAGGGTCTGAGGTGTTTAGTGCTGCCGTCCATCCAAACAGAGATGAACAGGTTGAGGATGTAGTACTGAAAGTTGACACCAAATTTCTAATCAAGTTTTTTATTTTGTGACCTTTTTCTTTGATTACTTACTGATTTAAAGAGGACATATAATGCTTAGTGTGATTTTTATACTGTTATAGATGCTAAATGTGGTTAAAGATCCAAAACTTGAGGTGAACGTATGTAAAAATGTTCCCTGCAAGTCAAAAGTCAGGGCTTCAGTCTGCGACATCACCTCTACACGTCCATAAACAGTCGTCCATTCTGTAGTCTTTGTTGCTAAGGTGGTTGCTAAGGTTCTTCCATGTGTTGTTCACACTGTCCACTCTCATATTTCGGATCAGGTTTAGGCTCCACTATGTACAGACGTATGAAGTTTCCATTTCAAGTAAACAACCAGAAAAATAAGTGAAATCCTACTACTGTTCATTTAATGTAGCCTCTGGAGCAGCCGGAAGTCTGCCGAGAATCTGGCCAATCAGAACAGAGTGGGCTCATCGGGAGGCGGGGCCTTAAAGAGACAGGAGCTAAAACGGCCTGTTTCAGACAGAGGCTGAACTGAGGGGCTGCATAAAGGACCAGTAGAAGATAAATAAGAAGTTTTTAACTGGAAATCAAGCAAATATATTCCAGTAGAGCCCCAGAATATACACCTGGAAATGCACATATGTCCCATTTAAGTTAAAACTGGTGACCTGTCCAGTGCCCCATCTTTGCCCAGTGTCAGCTGGCATGAGCTACAGCCCCCTGACAGGTAGGTATAGACAGCGGATGGATGGATGGATGGATGGAGGTATCGTAAGGGGATCTGTACTGAAATTGCATTAAATTAGATTCAACTTTAGACACAAATACTGAGACAACAAAATGCAGTTTAGCATCTAACCGACAGTGTGCAGTATAATGCTAACAGTGAACTCCTCTTACTCCACAGAAACATGTCAGGAGTCCTGAATCCTAAACGAACCCTGCTCACCTAGAAACATGTTTATATGTGGTCGGTTTACCTCGCTGTGCCCCGTCAGCGAGGGGCCGGGCAGGGCTGAGTCTGGCAGGATGTTTACTTTTAGTAGCACCAGACGAAGTAAATAAAGCACAGCTGACGTAGGTGATACGTCAGAGAGTTTATATTTATTTCTCTATCTTTCTCTACATCAATATCTTCCATTGTTTCTCCTTCTTCAGCTTCCACAGGGAGACTTGTAAATAAACAAACAAACCAAAAAGGCACATTTTAGTCGATAGTGTGCTTCCAACTTTTGGCAACAGTTTGAGGAAGTCCATAAAAAAATGCTCTTGTGGCATCTCTCCTCACCTCCCATCACTCTCTCTCTCTCTCTCTCTCTCTTTGTCTCTCGCTCTTTCTTACTGGGTTACTTACTGACTCAGCAGTGCTTCTCAAGCTAATAACAGAACCAGCCAGTCAAATTAATTACCGCTGGCCCTGCAGCACTCGCACCACCAAGAGTATTTCTGGGCACTCAGACGGCTGAGGAGGCAAATCCAGACATTAAATACCTTTGGGGCGACTGAGCTGAATGTGACTACACCCTCCCCTTTTCTGTTTGGAGCCAAAAAAAAAAAAAGACAATTCCACCCTGAAAAACTCAAACACCATTAAAACAGCATCTCGTTCAGATGTTTTCCCAGCAGCTCCACTTCAGTTTGAAAGCAAATTAAATGTTTAAGACATAAAGTCATATTTTAAATCAAAACTGCTGTTTCCTCCTCGCTTCTGAGTGTTACTATCTATATAAACAATATATTGGTGTATATACAACACAATACAACATTTTTATTGCCAAGCCACATCTCAGATGATTAAATTCATTTTAGCATTTAGCGACTCAGGAAAAAATATTCTAATGTGTTGCTTTATTTAAGGAGAAACATTGTTGATAAAACATTCAGAAGTGGAAATCTCTTCCTTTTACAACAGCTGCTAATATCATTGTAAACGTCACATGAACTTATCCTGTAGTATTGTTCAATCATCCAGGAGACTCCTGTGTTTGTATGTTGAGAAGCAAAGAGGAGATCTAATCAATCTCTGGCTCGCTTATGGACAACTTGCACGATATAAATTGTTCTGTACGTTCACATCAAAGTCGGTTGATGTGCACGACCTCAGATGTCATCAGAAGCTTGTGAGTTCTGAGCTGATACACTCGATTTCTTTCGGTTTTAACGAGTGAGGCGGGTTAGCGGCAGACATGATGTTACAAACCAGATCTCTGAGGGGAAACAAAATACTGATGTTAAAATGAAAAGTGAGATGTTTTATTGTCTTAGAGATGATTAGAAGTTAATACATTTGAGTAACTGGGTTGCAGAGACATGAATGAAGATCTGAGATAAGTGGCATAAGAAAAGAGACTTTCTACATACTAAAATGAATGCTCAGGTAATTTATTATTGCACTTTGGGGACCTCACAACAGACAAATTATTTAATAATTGTAAACTTAAAAATCAGATAATAAAACACTCCTTTAGTGAGCGAATACGAAGCAAACAGATCAACAGGAATCTCAGGAGTTCAAACCAGAAACCTGTTTGAAAGCGACCAGCAGTTGTCTGGTGGTTGATGTGTTTGTTTCCTGTTTGTGCATTTTGTGTCCTGGAAGTCGGTCGACAGCGGCCATATGCCACCGGAGGCAAAATATGACAAGTGTGCCAGCAGAGTGTCTGGGTGGAGGGGTAGGGGTGGAGTTTATGCATTACTGGAGCAAGTGGAACTAGACTTTAAAGCCACAGACTGATAGAAAACATCAACGGATTCACAGATTATGACACCTGTATGAGCTCAACGCAGGAAGATCCTGTTTCTCATCAGAAGGCATCAGGCTGATGTTATCACAGCGAAGGAAGAAGTTTAGTTAGCTGGAGGGAAAATGATGTTTGTTTGTCTTTGTTTTAAGAAGGAATGTGTAGATCTTCAGATCTTTCTTTAAGGTTAAAACTCAGTTTTGAACTCAGTTTGTCTCAAGAAAATCAAAACAAGATCTTTTTCACATGGAAATCTTATTCTGTATGTGAGCAAACTGTAGATCTAGAACTGAAACAATTAGTCCAAAACTACATATGAAGATTTCCTTATTTTCTCTGTTTTATATCATTAAATGAGTATCTTTAGGTTTTGGACTGTTTGTTGCACAAAATCAGACATTTGAATATACGACTTGAGCTCTGAGGATACTAATCTCTATATTCTGACATTTTATAGACTAAATAATTGTTCAATAACTCAGAGAACTTATGTCCGTTACTGCACAAGCAGCCCAACATAAATCATGTCTTTCTACTGGTTACCTCATTTCATTTTTTTTATAAAATTATAGTTTCTATTTATTTTCTTATTACTTTTTATCACTTAAAGCTTTGTAGGTTAAGTCCAGTGTCCATTGTTTGGATTTTTTTCATTAAATGTTTGTGTTTCAGCATTGATATATAGACCATTTATTTAATGGTTTTATGTCTGAAAATGGAAATTTTTCTTTACCAAAGACACACATTAGCTCAACTACTGATGTTTCAACCAGGAGAGTTTTATGTCCAGCTGTCAGTCATCCAACATCGTCTATGAGATCATGAGGTAGACTCAGACTTGTCCAACATAACTTCTACTTTGCAACTTTTGTTCTAAGCAAAGATCCAAGAGCTGAGAGTACATTAGATTATATTAGTGCCACTGAAATAAAAGATGAGACAGCGTACGGTTAGAACAGTGTAGAAGTAGTTACTGTATGTGATACTGGTCCTACTGGTGTCTTTCCTCAAAGTTGCCTGACCTTCAGCAAACACCTGTCTCCCAGTCTGGCTGTTTGTCAACTCGTCTCTCTACAAGAAGGCTTCGTTATCCTGGACTCGCGCCTGTGTAGCGAGCTGCAGCAGCTCCCGGGAGTGAAAGTTTTGAAACTGTAGAAAGTTTGCGGACCTCTGGTTGCCAGAACTCTTTGGGATAAAACAGCAACGCCTGGAGTCTGAGCAGAAGGAGAGTTATAAGGACGGACTGCTGCTGCTGCTGCCAGCCTGCCAGCGATGTGACAATAATATCCCCACTTCACACATTTGTGACGAGTGTACTGATGCACAAATGTACTGATGCTTGTGTGTGTGTGTGTGTACATATACAACAACACACAAGCAGCTCCAACCTTGGATATCCTTTCCAACGTTCCACATTAAATCCCTCGAGGATAGAAACAGTGTTTCGTGTGAGTGTGTGTGTGTGATCGATGGGGACTGTGATGATGCGAGGAAGAGTCCCGGGTCCTTCTGTCATCCATCCAGAGGACGGTGAGTGACAGCTGTTGCGTTCTCACAGCAGGATTATGACATTAATATCTTCTTTTTTTTTCTGATGCGGAACAATTGTACAAAAGTGTTTCGCACCAAAGTGAAAAAACTTCATGGTGCTGCTTTGGTGAAAAGACGTTTGCATTGGAATTAAATCCCATTACAGGCTTTTATTGAGCGTATCAATCATCTAAAGACGTTCTCTCATGAAAATCGAAATGTTGACGGGTGGATGTTTGAAGCCACACTTCTCATAACTGAAACTATTTCTCAATGTTTAGAAGCACCAGTGGTATTCATGCACAAAACACACTTCACAAGTTATTCATTGTCAAAAAAATGGCTCCTGTGAGTGTTGTATGTTCTATAAAATGACATACATTCATGTTTAAGAAGAATTGTACTGTTGTAGCTTTGTTAGGTAGGTTAAGCTATATTAAGCTATATATTTGTGAGTTCATCTTATGTAAAACCTTGTAGCTGAAGCTGCCAAACACATACAGTGAAAAATAACAATATGTCTCTCTGATATATAGTGGAGTAGAAGCACCACAAAAGAAGATAAAGTGGAAATACTCATGTAAAGGACCTCTAGTGGGTGTGTGTGAATTATGACTCTTGTCTGTCGGGAACAAAGGTGGAAGGAGTGTGATGTTGTTATTTGTGCAATAAAACCTCTGAAGGAAGAGGCATCGAAAACACTCATATGGGTTATTATGAAAGGAGATTGCATATTTTGGTTTTTTAAGCCTGCAAACATCACGCATGCATCTGTCTAAACTGGTGTAGATACATTAGTAGAAACAGAAGCGTATCTTGTCAGTTTGACAGATGAGTAACAGACGTACAGAAGTACATTTACTCAAGTACTATACTTCAGTACAGTGTTGAGGTACTTGTACTTTACTTGAGTATTTCCATGTGATGCTACTTTCTACATTTCAGAGGGAAATATTGTACTTTCCACTCCACTACATTTATTTGATATCTTTAGTTACTTTTCAGATGAAGATTTGACACAATGGATGATATAACAAGCTTTTAAAATACAACACATTGTTAAAGATGAAACCAGTGGTTTCCAACCTTTTTGGCTTTTGACGTCTTACAAAAAGCAGTGTGTAGTCGGGGTCACATTTCACATGTCTATGAGTTGTTAACAGCTCCACCAAATAGTGATTTTTCCCTCTAAACTTCTCACATGCTTTCATTTCAATAAATGTTCAAATGATCCAATATTTCAGCAAAAATCAAAGATTAGAGAAAAAGTCCAAAAACTGAAAACAGATTTGTGTATCAGAAATTTGTTTTTTCTTCTTTCCTCTCCCATTAATCATCTCATGACCCCTCAGATTTATCTGCTGACCCTTTGGAGGGGCCCCGACCCCTAGGTTGGGAACCACTGGACTAAACTAGCTAACTGTATATAAAGTAGTGTAAACTAGCTCCACCTCCAGCAGCTACAACAGTAACATGCTGCTCTAACACTGATGCTTCACTATTAATAATCTAACGATGTCATATATAATAATAATAAAGTAGTCAGATAAAATACCATTAACATCGTCACACTTGCATTAGCAGCAGTTGTATGTTGCACTTGGGGATGAGTTAGTTATTTTGGAGGAGGGGGGTGAATACTTCTTCTACCACTGTTCCTCCACATCAGCTTCAAGCGTCAGCGCTCGTCACCTGGTAGATGAATTTTGGAGTTTAACAACCAAAGCTGCTGTCTGGTAGCTTTTCCATACTGCATAAGAAGTATTTTATGCTGTATTTCCAGTTTGTTTGGAATTAAACAAAAAAAAGAAAAGGAATTGTGTAGCACCAGCTGAAAATATGAAGAAAAAAAGTGCAAAAACACTGCAATGACGAGCGCTTTAGCCCTCAAAGGCGTCTCTAAAATTCCCCAGAAGTGAGAATCTTTCAGTATCGCTACTTCAAAACTGTCTGTTTCTTCTCCTCAGAGGTACAACAACCTGAAACTTTTTTTTTTATTTTACCATTTCAACCATTTAGCTAACACTCTCTCCCAGAGTGTCTCTCGATGAGGGAAGCAGTGAAGCTCCAGTTCCTCGGAGGATATTTCAAGTAGCAGCTTCACCGCCAGCCGCGTCTCTGGGAAGATCATGTGAAGACAAAAAAAAAAAAGCCACCGAGAAGAGAAATAAAACATGAGAGTTATGAGAGGTCGAGGGAGTTTTTAAACTGATGACAGCAGATTGAAGCGAGTCGATGGGGAGGATAGACTCATGAGGGGGGGGGGGGGTGAATTAAGGTACAAGTGCTTCCACTTTTTGGAGAGTTTTTCAGCCTGTGATGGAAGTTTCAAGGAATAACTAGTCTGATTGTTTGATCTAACTTTCTGGGCAGAGATTCATTAAATTATGTGAGCAAACCTGAATGTGCATCGAAGTGTCTTCCATCAAAACTTCATAAAACACTTCATCTATGGAGATAAAGTGGATGAAATAGTGATGACTGAGGATATATTATTTATTCCCTGTGGTAGATTATTGAAGCATAATTCCAGTTTATCATAACCTGGGTCTTATTTTTGCAGTTGTAGATCAGTTATAAGAACAGATGACTCATAGCTGAGATCTGGGAGAAAGATGACATCACTAAAAATATGATTTCATGTCTATGAGGAACGGGACGAGACATTTTCACTTCCTGTCACAAGTTGACCCTCCGTGCTCCGTCTGATTGGACTTAAACATGTGGAATTATGTTTTCATATTCCTGTTTTATAGATGCGTGGTGAAGAAGGAGGGACGCTGTTTGTCTGTAGCGGTCGAGAAACATGACAGCTTGGAAGCAAACCAACAGTTTATTGAAATGATCTTTATTTGGGAGGTGAAATGTTAATAAAAAAACCCTTCATTATGCGAGAAACTGTGATTGAGGTTAAAAAAAGGAGCGAAGGTTAATAAAGTTAAGGTTTGTTTTCAGAGTTTCTTTTCTTATTTTTCTGTCTCCAACCCGTCAGACTCTTGTTTAGTCAATTACTTTATGGAGCTCGTTTAAAAAAAAACAACAAATGTTGACCAAAGTGCTTTACAGAGAGACTGATAATCACAATCAAATAAAAACTAAGACATGATTATGAGGATCGGGGGGGAAAATTAATAAAATTGTGGATAAAATCCTACAAACACCACAGGATTGTACACAGAGTGAATAAATAATAAATAAATAAATAAAAACAGTCCGGTCATGTCTGCGTGTTGACACTGAAAAGACTAAAGATGAGGCTTGTTGATTTAATCTAATTGACAGCAACTATTTTGACAATTAATTAACTGTTTAAGGTCGTTTTTCATGAACTGCTGAACATCTTTAACAGCTTTTTAAATAAGAGAATTTACTCTTTTTAAACTTAAACTTGCTTTTTAGATGTTCCCAAATCTCAGCCATTAATTTGGTGAGAACAGTGTTATTATTACTGATAGAAATGATGCACGAAACCATAGAAATGACACTGAGTTTATATAAAATAGACTAAACTAGTGTCGTTTGCTCCGGTGTTCTCTCATGAGTTGAGTTCTTATGTTGATCGACACTTTATTAACCTCCTCGGTGCAAAATTAACAACAACTTTGCCTCATTGAATTTAGTTATTAGCAAAGATAAGTTATGATTTGAATCTGTAACTATCTGATCAAACAGTAAAACCAACGAGTATCCACCGCCAGCTCTCAGTACTTGATGTTCTTCTATACTATGAACGTACTTGTACTTTACTCACAGATTATTGAGATTCAAGCCGCATGCGTTCCTTTGATAAATCTGCAAACAGACAGATAATAATTGTCTTTGTGTTGTGAGTTTGTGGAAACAAGACAAACGGAGCAGAGAGACCTGTCACATCAGCTCACTGTGTGTGTGTGTGCGCACATTTTAAAGTGGAGTATGCATGTGTGTGTAGAAGCTGGTTATATATATATATATATATATATGTGTGTGTGTGTAAGATTAATGTCATTTAGGCCGGGAAAAAAAAAAAAAAAGATAATGACAGTATGCGCCCTGTTTCTCTCTGTACAGAGGATAAGATTACATTTGTGTAAAATTACACCGCCTCCTAATTGTATAAATGGATGATATTTGTCTTTGTGGAGTTAATGGATTTTGGTTTTCCAATTAGAGGCCGTTAATAAAGCTCCGCAGCTGAGCAGGGTGGTGTAAACGAGCTCTGTGAGAGGCGAGATGCGTTCAAGAAACTCAAGAAAAGCTTCCTGTTATCATAATAGTAAATATCTGATTAAAAACAGAATTCCTTTTAAGCAAATATATACCTAAATGTCACACTGGCAACTTTAAACTCATTAAAAGCATTCAGTTTAAGGAGCTAACTGTATGTTTTGCACGTAAAACATTATTCAGATCAGTCTGGCTGCAGATCAAACTCACTTCATACGTCTGTATTTATTTTCCAGTCATGTATCGAGGTGTGAAAGTGACAACAGCACGTTGTAATATCAGCGGCGGTGTACCTCTGTGTTCCAGGCAGACCCGTCGAGGGTTCGTCTCAATTGATTCGTAGCGTTTGCGTTAAAGCTTCCAGCTCCTCTCTGTCTGCTGTCACATTTTCTGCCCGCTGACTCAAAAATAAAAAAAAACAACAGAGCTGCGTCTAGGGCGGCTGTGAGACGCTGATATGAGATTAAAATGTGATATCTGTCGGCATCTCGCAGGAATACTGAACCTGGAGTGCCACTTATTCAGACAATCAGAGAGAGAGAGATAGACTGAGAGAGGAAGTAAGAGTCGGAGAGAATGACTTAGAACAGCTGCTTTCAGATGTATAAATTTAACTGGCAAGAAAATCTTGTGAGGCGAGAGAAGAAGAAGAAGAAGAAGAAAGGAAAACATCAAATCCAAATTCCCTAGTTATGCTGCTCTGAATGTGTCCAAGACTAAATGTTTTTTTTTTTTTTTCTCAAGCTGCAGGCTGAAGGACCCCTGCAGAAGTTCAATGAACCAGATTCAAGTCGAGGTTCACGTCACTTAAGAGTCATTCTGTATGAAGAAATACAGGTTGTGTACAAGAAAAAAAAAAAAGAGCAAACAAGCAGTTAAATCCAGAATTTAAAGACTGTTTCCTGGGTATCCTTGTGTCTTTAGTGTCTAAAAAACTGGCTAAGCTTGACATTATTTTTGGTTTCTGAAGGAGGGCATGACAGAAAATTTCCAAAATAGTTGCAATAATGGGAAGATGTTCACTACGTCTCACTTCAAGTTGCAGCTTGTGATTGTTTTTTATGCTGTCTCTTTGTGTTCATAGCTTAAAATAAAATTATTAGTAGTAGTAGAAAGAGCAAGTATATAAAGATGCATGCTAATCTTGCATAATGAAATAAATTAGTTACTTACATATAGAGGCATACGGTATCTTAAAGAATTAGTTTCCCGTCCTTGATATTTCAAGAATCTATTAAAAAAATAAACAGCAAAATATACAAAACAAACTTCCTGTCTGTTTACACGCATGTTTAAAGAGCAACTGCTGTTTCATTATCCTCTATGAAGAAGAAGAAGAAGAAGTGTGCTTTGTTGCACCTGTAACCACACCCAGCGGTGATGTCACGGTGTCCCGGAGTACACGATTACATCACCGCAGCAAGCTGAGAAGTTTAAACCGACTGAGGTCAGCGTCAGTGTTAGCTTACTCTTCAATGTTTTGTATATCATGTGGAAAGAAGAGCTACATGTTTGGTGAATGAAAGCGGAAAAAGGAGGTGAAGAGTCTGAAGAGATGCGACTGCGTTCGACGGACGGAGCTGCTGGAGAGGACGAGAGGACGGAGGAAACGGGACATTTTGAGGAGAAACCCATCACAAAAAAACACGTCCGCAAAGAATACACCTGTGCTTCCTCGCTCCGAGCTCTCCTCTCAAAGCCTCGTCCTTCCTCTTCCCTCGCTCTCCGACTCCTCTGAGACACAATTAAGAGACTGGAAACATCCTTGATGATGGTGAACCTTGATAGACTCCCAGGTCACCATCGGGAGGACCGGACGGACGGAGGAGCCGGGGATGAGAGGAAGTATAATTAGCTTGGCAGTGAGAGGAAGAGAGGGGAAAAGTGAGGGAGGGAGAGAGAGAGGAGGAAGGGGAGCGGTAGAAGAAGAAAGAAAAAACGTTTGGTGGGGAAAGAAAATGAATTCAGGTAAAATGAGAGAAGCGCAGAGATGAAATGAAGGAGATGAGAGGAGGGAATAGGGGAATAGGATGAAAGAGGAAGAAGTGAAGAGGAGGAACATAGTAAAGGAAAGGCGAGGCCATGGTGGGAGTATGAAAGGAGAATAAATTATACTAAGAGGGGAGCATTACGGATCATGTGTACTTCTGTCTTTTTACATTATCTTTATCTTTAAACTTTCCTTCAAATCACGCACATCACGGCGTACAGACGTGCATATACACACTCCCAACTTCCTGCTCCTGTTTCCTGCTCGTGTTCGGTATCTTAATCTTGGTTTTTGGTGAGACCAGCACCTGTCATTTCCATAATTCCTGTGATAGTACAGGGTGGAGTGGAGTGGAGTGGAGGGAGGGTGGGGTGGGATGTGAAATTGAAAGAAGGGGGAAGGTAATCTGGGAAGCGAGCGGCTGATCACATGTCAAGATTAGACCACAGAAATCCTGTGAAATTCTTTTTCATCTGGCACCACAAAGGCAGACCTCCACCTCGCTGCTGTGTAATTGGTAGAATAAGAACATCGAGTTTCAAAGGACTGAGGGTGTGGTGGTGGTGTGTTAGTATGCGAGTCAGTGAGGATTCAGGTCACATGACTCGGACTCGAAGACTTCATGAAATTACACTGTGTTCACTCCATTTATCCCCCAAAAATGATCCAGATCTAGATCACACTAGTGATGCATGCAGATCATCTCCGCTGACTCTGATTCACTCGCTTTGAACCAGATCCTCTGAATTTCCTGAGTAAATCTGAATAATTCTACTTGGTTGATGGATTTTTTTTTTTTTAAATGCTGTTGCTTTTGCATGTCTGTCTGTCATGTCTGTCTGCATAACTGGAAAAACCCCAGTTGACTAAAAAATATGAGTGTTTTCTAATCAGGCACCTCTATCAGTTATTAGCAGGACGACATCATCTGTCTGTGCTTTGAGTAAAGTCCACTGTTGGGTTAAAGCCTCCATCTTAATTTAAAATGTGCAGATTTTAAGAAATGTAACCACCTCAACATCAAGTTTCCCCTTTTGTAGCAGTTTTAAAGGACAAGTTCACAATGTTTCAAGTCTGTCTTTAAACAATATGCAGTTATACGTCATGTGAACGTTGCTCTAATCGTTCCTCCCGTTCATACAGGACATTAGAAGGTCTCCTCTTGATGTGCTTTCAATGTAAATGATGGTGAACACAATCAACAGGTGTTTTATACAAAAGTCTTACTTTGTCTGAAACAGTCTGCATTTCCCTGGATGGTATTTTCCAAGCATAGTAACACAAAGAGGGACCATTTGATCTGCCTAACTAGGGCCACTAAAGCTCTCTATTATACTTCAGATGAACTTTTAAATACGTTTTTGCACAGAGGGAGGGCTGCAGGTTTTGTCCTCCATCACTTACATTGGAAGCACATTAGGAAGGCATCTTTTAAAGGCCAGTGTTAACAGGAGGAATCATTACAGCAAGAATCTATCATTTAAGGTTGAGTTAATCAGCTCATCTCACACTGTCGTATATATATTCTACACATCGGCTCGTTCCAGCTCTTCAGTTAAGCTATATATGATATTTACAGAGTGCAGCTTTTTTTTAATGGCTCCACCATCTCATAACATGGACGTACTGTGGATATCTTGTACATCATTTCATGCAAACGTCTCCAACATGCAACCTATATACCAAGAAAAGCTGAGAAAAATCCTCTGCAGCTCGGAGATATTTGAAAATATGAGTCTTTGCGTCATACGGATCAGACTAGGAGCAGAGGGGTGGATTATGTTGCAGTGTGCAGTGTTTTTTTTTTTTGCAGGAAATTTTGTGATAAATGAATAATAAATAAACTGAAATTCATTCTTAACGTTACTGAAGCTGAACTCAGCTGCTGCTGTTGTCTGTAGAGGTGGAAGCTACTAAAGTTTCTTATGATTTTGAGTTGAGTAACTTTGCTAACAGTCATTGTGGTGACTGGATTTGACAGCATGAATGTGTTTTGTATCATTTAGAGTGGGTTTTATTTAAATTCTATCTTTTAGGAACACTCATACCAGCATTATTTGACTCTGATCAATGCATTGTAAAGCACCGCTAGCATAAAACATTGTCATATAACACCGTTACATTATCTGTAATGTATAGACGGCTGCAGTAACAAAACTCAAATAACACGATGACGCGTTTAGAGGACTTGACAGTTTTCTACATACTTTACCAAAAGAAATATTACATGTTGACTTTTTATTCTACGACTCGTGTCTTGATGCAGAGCAGTCGTGATCTTGCAGCTTTTTTTCCTCTTACTTGATCATAAATTAAAACGGCCTCTGACGGCCCTCTAAGCATCATAATACTTTAATGAGAATGAGTGTAGAATTATTTTTAATTACAACAACATTAGTCTGAGCACATTGTGAAGTTATTACTGCGGCGGTTATTAATATATCCATTTAGAAAACACTGTATCCCCATTCTGCTGTGTTATTATGTTATCCTGTAGTAATGTATTTACAACTATAAAGTATCATATTATTTTTTATATGAACGTCACAGTTTCTGACTTTAAATAACACACACACACACCCTCATTTCACAGAATAAACACACACTCTCTCCTTTCATCTGCAGTAACACAATTAACAGCGAGCAGCTCGGTGGATGTTGACGTATCCGTCAGTGTCAACACTCATCTGTCAGCTGGAGGAGCTAAGAGGAGCCTCCTGGGACTCCTCCAAGTCCCACCTTTCAAAGAAGAAGAAGAAGAAGAATGAGAAGAAGGTGGTGGAGGAGGAGGAGGAGGAGGAGGAGGAGGAGGAGAAACAGAATGATTCGATCCTGTAATTAACTGTGAAGAACCATTTCACGCCCAGATAGAGGAGGAGGCGAATCACATATGTGACGCATACATCGGCGTGTGTGTGTGTGTGTTTCAGAGTGTGTCTTTCCACATAATTAAGTGTGTATGACAGGATGTAAATTTCCTGTGATGAACGTTGTTGGTTGTGTGTGTGTGAGTGTGTGAGTGAAGGTTCTGAAGCGTTCACGCCTGTGGAGAGCCATTAGCCACAGTGTGACAGCCATTAAGGCTTCATATAATGCACACTCGCTGACAGACAGACAGACAGAAACACACACACACGCACACACACACACACACGCACACACACGCACTGATGAAATTAACTGGCAGCTACAAATGCTTCTCACAGGCGGAAAATCCCATCCCACCCCGCTGCGACTTTTCCCTGTGTGACGCTGCTGAACACAGAGCCGAGGGCGAGCCGACACTAATCCTTTTCAATTAAAATACCTTCACCGTTAAAGGGAAAACACACATTAAAACACCTAAACTCTGTAAACAAACACCAGGGATTTTGGGCCCCATGAAAAGATATCACATTGAGCCCCAACAACAACCCCCCCACTACCACCACAGGCCACGCCAACCCTGCACAACTGCTGTAACCACACCTCCACAACCCAATCGACCCATTCAATGCTTTAAATAACTCGACCCTTGCAGACTTGTAATACTTACTGTACAATATTCAGTTTTATTAGCACATTGTAAATAAAATATTCTATTAATGATGATGGGTTCATATTTTAATACTGAAAAAATGTACCCAATGTATAGTATAATCATTTTTAGGGCCCCTGTCAGTCATAGGTGGGCTCATCAGGAGGCGGGTCTTAAAGAGACGGGAGCCTAAAACAGCCTGTTTCAGACGGAGGCTGAACTGAGGAGCTGCATAAAGGGCCAGTATATGATAAATAAGGATTTTTTTGAACTGTGAATCATGCAAAGCTACTCTAGTGGACTCCCAGAATAAAAATATAGAGCTGGAAATGAGCGTAAAAGGTCCCCTTTAAAGTCAGGAAATGTTAAAGTGATCTAAAATATACATATTATGTCCAGTACTGTCTGTCAGAACCAAAGAGATTATTTGTAGAGGTGAGAAAAAGTATAGTAGTCTTTGTTCTCTTGAGAAAAACAGAGGATTGGTCGGAACAGCTTAAAACAACCCATGTTTATGTTCACTAGCACAAAGGAAGAGGATGTGTTCTTGGTGCAGAAACAGGAAGTAGTTGAGAGTTGATAGATGACATATTTTATTATGCAGACAATTTTGGACAGTTTACTGCAGAACTGATTCCTACCAGATAAATAGTGCCCTTGGAAACTGTTGAAAGAGTAACAGATTTTTTTTAAAGTAGGTTTTAAAAGTTGTAAACATCACAAACCACCACTGTATCAGGGTGAGGGCACAAATCTCAAAACCTCTAGGAATAAAAGCAAAACTGTCTGCATGGAGAGACGCCACTAGAGGGAAGTGAGAAGGTTTTCTTGTAGTTTGCATGATTCAAACCTTTTAATCAAGTAGTTTCAATTGTCCAGTATTAACCAGACGAGGGCAGCAAATCAAAAGAGTTTTTGATCAAAATCCTGCGACCTTTCAAGAGCTTTTCTCACATTTTAAATACCAGAATACAAAGCTCACTTTTTAAAAATGTTTAAATTATACTTTTTTCAATTGCTTCAGTGACATATTTATCAGTGTAAAGCTTGGTCGAGGTAGACGGCCGCCCGCCTAGAACCCGGTTCTGCTCAGTGTTTCCTCCCATTAAAGGGGAGTTTTTCTTTGCCGCTGTTGTTGTGAATTAAAGGGTACCACCTGCCAACCAAATCAAGAATTCTTATGGTATAATTCATCTGAAAGTCACTGCAGGAATGTGTTGAACTTCAGACACATTAGACATAAGAAAAGTATAAGTACTATTAAATATTACTTTTATTTATTGCAGCAGTGAAATCCAATATCCTCACCACAACTTCTACCAAATGTTTGACCTTTAAATGTGACTTGAAAGATTCATTTTGACTCATATCACCATACAAAGATGTTCAGGACTGAATCAGTAATTGATGAACTTTCTGAGCCTTTTCAGACAGTTTAATTAATACTAGTGGAAAAATAATCCTGCACTTCCCTTCAGCGTTTTTTCCAAATGTTGAACCAAGTATCTACCTATCCCCTAACATCTCTCTCTCCCCTCTGCCATCTTCTGTCCCTCCATCCTTCTTGACTCCAGGCCACTGCTCCCATCCTCTCATTCATCATTCAGTCTTCTTTCTACCCTGCAGCTGTCTCTTCTTTTCTCATCTCTTCCACTCGCCCCTCAATCATGTTTCCTCTGGCCACTCGTCATTCTATCCTTTCCCCTTTTCTTTCTTTTCTTACCTCCATCTCTTCAGCATCAATCAGTCCTCTCCGTGTGGACTGGCACTGAGGCTTCATTATACTCTCCCCCCCTCCCCTTGCACTCATATTTATTTCATAGCTGGCAGGCTTGAGAGGACGCAGGCCCCGCTGGCAAATGAAAGGGTGAATTTTCCACATGCATTATTCTCACGTCGAGCTGCCGCAGGGCTCGTCACAGCACGAGAACCCCCGCGGTGCCCAAAGGCATGCAGACACAGCAGATGCATACAAATGTA
Source organism: Thunnus thynnus (assembly GCF_963924715.1). Classification (NCBI taxonomy): domain Eukaryota; kingdom Metazoa; phylum Chordata; class Actinopteri; order Scombriformes; family Scombridae; genus Thunnus; species Thunnus thynnus. Next base: position 3,734,540 of record NC_089536.1, on the reverse strand, counting down.
CAGGAACTTAAACATTATATAGACACATGTAGCGTACATAGATACATCACAACATGCAGAGTCGGTGCCATCTGTGTCCCACATGAATACTGGAGGAGAGAAAACTTCACCTGCCCAGGGTGACATCTGTCACCTAAAGGGAGAAACATCAAAGGACCACAGGGGCTTATTTTCCAGGGTTTCTGCAGGTTAAATTCAAGATTTAATGGATTCGGCTGGTGGTTTCCTATATTCTTCTTATCAACAAATCTCATGTTTGGAGCAGCCCGTTCTCATTCTCAACTCATCACATATCAAAGCTTGGTCAGGACCCTGTGGCGTCACTTTTTAACGCACTGGGTACCCCTTTAGTGTCATTTTTTAACGTGCAGGGTAGTCCGATAGACTTCTGTTGAGCTCCCACAACGTCTGAAATAGACGCTATGAGAGCGATGACGTCTATATAAGGTGATAAATTTCAGCCTGGTCACCAGAATAAAACATTGGCATTGTACGTTTCTGCAAACCACAGATAACGTTGAATATGTACATTTCAATACCTGTAATACGGAGCATATTAACATTTCAACAATAAGTATCATATCAACATTTCTGAGGCGACGTACTTCATATGACATCTATATAAGCTGACTTACTTTCTAACCCTAACCCTTTAACCCCTAACCCTAACCCTCACTCTGCAAATCAGAAAGTTGGAAATCAGCACAGAGCATGGTTCGAGACCACCATGCATTTTTAACCCTAACCCTTTAACCCAAATCATAATCTTTCCCTAACCCTAACCAAGTGGATTTTGTGCCTAAACCTAACCAGACCTTAACCTAAAATATAATTATTCACGGGGTCCTGACCAAGCTTCAATATGTGACGAGTTGGGAGTGAGAATGTGTTGGTTTGGAGCCAAACCAACAATGAACTGATCTACTAACAAGTATCGTGTGTGTTTATCTAAAGCCTGATATATCTTATTCCTCTGTTGTTGTCCAAAAACGATTAAAAACACGTTAATGAGCCACACAGAGATAAAAAGATCACAAGTGGTCACTGGAGATGCATGTGCATGTTAATGTCAGGTGTGAACAGAGCCAGTGTTTCATCCTGCCAGTATAGAAATAGTTGAATTAATCTTTTTCACTGCATGCTTGTTTTATTCTTGTTGTTTTTTTTCTCCAGTTTTATTCATGGATACTTGCTGCTTTGTAGCTCCTCCCTTCATCCAACCTGCTCACTGTTGGCCAAGTCCAGATAGTCAGGTTCCAATAGAAACCTGAGTGTCAATAAAATTTAAATTTCAGGTGCAATTTCCAAACTTGGAGTGTATCCAATTTGTTCATAAACACACACACTAGAGCTTGTTGAAGAGGCCGCAGAGCCTGAGCGAAGCCTTTCCTCCCTCTGCAGAAGCGAACGTCTCACATCTTTTTAATAGAACAAATAACGGGCCGCCATGCCATTTTGTCGCAAGGATATCTGCATGTAAAAATTTCTAACATCCGTGTTAAACACCGGGGTATGGAGCTTTCTCTCCTCTCCATGATGGAACTTTTAAAGACCCCGTTAAAAAACCTAACGAGCCAGAACGAAAACCGAGAAGAAAAGCGAGGAGAGGAACAGGCTACGGGTGAGCAGCCTGAGTCCCTATTAACCTTGTAAATGATTCAGTCGGCCAGCTGAAAGATTGAAGTGTCGTCACTGTTTATCTAACAGACGGAGGAATGATATTCAGAGTCAGAGGAGCTGTATGGATTTACAGAGTGCCCTTCAAGATGCTGCAGCTAACCGAGTATCGACAGGGCCACCAGAGCCAATTACCCATCTCATCTTAAAACAGGTAATTAAAGATGTACAGGAAAACAGAGCACAGGCGGACATGGAGATAAGAATATATAAACATGCACGCCCAGACAGATAATTACAGAAATGTATGCAAACATAAACAGATACAGGCGCGTAATTATAGCACCAAGCAAAGGCAAAGACGTATGATGTGGTCCTGCCGATTACTGCTGATAGAGGCGCCTGATTAGATAACGCTCCCATTGGTCGCTCTGGAGTCACATGGTCAAACGATCTATTTGGTCGTTTAATTTGGAGGACTTGTTGATAAGAAAGTGTGTCCAAACTTTTGACTGGTACTGTCTGTACATCAACGTAATCATGACAACACAAACACTCAACGAAGCACAATTACATGCATTCTGATTGGATGCTTAGAGAAATTAAAGCACAATAGTTAATAATTACACAAGTGTATGTATATATGAACATGCTTATGTATGTGTACACATACCACACACATACAGAGCCCTGGATCAATAGGTCTTTCCATCAAATCTCACCCTAGACACCTGTCTGGCCACACACACACTCCCATATACACATATGTCATCAATAAGGCTCATCATTTTAAGTTATTACTGATTTTGACCTTTTTTTTTTTTTCTTTTAATCAATAAAAGGATCAGATCAATTTAAACCAGCTTTATTTTGTATTTAAAATGCATCAACATGATGATAACAAGTCTTTACTAATGGAATCTGCTCAGTTTACAGTAAACAGGCTCTTCTCATGGTGAGGGCGGCTCAGAATATGTTTTCAGTGACAGACTGTGATGGGAAATATGCGTCAGAAATGCAAAACAGCTGCGTTCAAATTAGCTGGAGTCCCTCCAAATCATAAAAAAATTACAAAAGGTCAAACTACTAGACATGTATATGTGTTACAAATCTGTGTTTATGCTCACCATTGCTTCATCACATTTTGGCAGCAGCTCCAATAATAATTTTTTTTTTAATGTATGTATGATTATTTTTACACTGGTTTATCTAAGAGGAGGAGCAGTGTCGTCCATTCAGAGGAAGCTGTGTGATGTGTGAACACCAGGACATCATTGTGCTGTTGTTGGTGAGGATGAAAGGTCAGGGGTCAAAGGTTAGAGGATGCTATTGGTGCCACGTATATCCACATGTCGTAATAAAACAGTGTGACAGCGATCAGTAGATCAATTAATAATCTAGAAGCGCTCTGGTTGACCTTTGATCACACATCAGATACAGTGCAATCAGTGTTACACAGCCTGAAGTAATGAATTAAATCTTTGTGGTACAGCTGATCAATACCAATGCAACCAAAGTCAGTGGACCCTAAAGTGATTGATTCCAATGCAGCAATTTGATTAGAAACCACAAAAGCAATTAGGAAATTTCTCGTTGTTCTCACACTCACTTTTAACTTCCATGTTGTTTGTTAAAGTCATTGACTTAAAGCAGCTTTAAAGAACTTAAATACAAGTTGCCTGAAGTGTCTATCAATCACTTTCAGAGCACTTAAATATTTAATTTATTTCCTCCCGTTTCAGCCATTGGTGTATTTTGTTTCCAGTGTGCTACTTTTTTATTTTTATTTATTTATTTACTTCCCCCAAAGCTCTCCTTTGTGCTGCGTTCAAGGACATCTGAGATCTGAGATTAGGATGCTGGAAAGCACGGCCCTGGAGGAGCTATTGTATGTTGTGGAAAAGCTAAAACCCAGAAAACAAAAACACAGATGTGGTGAAAAGGGGTGTTTTGATAAATCCTTGCACTTAAAAGTTTGCCGAACCTGAATTCTCAAATGTCAGAGTGTCCTTGAATGCACCAACAGGCAGAGATCTCAACACTGTCCCTGTACACCTCTGCATTTTGAAAAGTACAAAGTATTTTTCTTGTTATGTGTGATGGATATGGGTTTCCAATCTCATGAATGTTTAAAGTGATTTTCTTGATCTACTGAGGTGAATCCTGACCCTTGGCTGCCTGGAGGAGGGAAATCAATGAATCTGTAGAAAATGGTTGAGAATACTGAGAAGCATGTAACGTTTAATGTGGTAAAACAAGCAAAATCACCGGTATGGTCTTTTGAAATCAAACATTATTAAACCTAAACTGGTATACTGGTATGTGATTTGATGACACACAGGCTTTATGTTTCATTCCTGATCTTATCGAGTCTAAAGGTTCTGATAAAACCCTTCATTTCAAACCTCATCTGCTTCTCCTCAGTACGAGAAGTATTATTGCACAGAACTGAGGCAAATCTCCAAAAATTTAAGGGATTTACAAGAGCCGTGGGAAAGCTGTCTCATGTCTCAAAAATCCATTTTTACAGGCTCTCCTGCCCAACCAGGAATGGAATTATGCAGAAAACATGTAAATTACCAACATTACAAAATATCAGCACAAAATAACTTCATAACGTACAATATCGGCATTCAAAAACCCCTAAAAAAAAAAAAAGACAGCGAGTGAGACAGAAACATAATTTGCATGCCAGCCTGTGTGTGTTTGGCAGTGTGGAGCTCCCAGTGTAGCTCTACTAGCTGGCTTGAATTCATTTTAATCTACTCATCCTCTCCATGAAAAGACTTGTCAGTCAGAATTCACTGCCAAAAAAACAGAGAGAGAGAGAGAGAGTGAAAGAGAGGGCAAGAGAGGACTAAAATTAGATGACAGCAAGATTTGTTAAGAGGGAAATGGTGAGAGAGAGACAGATATAAGACATTAGAGTGTGTGAGATCAAGAATTTGTGAGAATAAAAAAAAAGGAAGAAAGAAGTGGAAGTGATGCTGAAGAAGGTCGATGAAAAGCATGGAGTGTGTGTGTGTGTGTGTGTGTGTATGTGTTTGTGTGTATACCATGGTCAGATCTATTCATATGTTGCCAGAAAAGACTGAAGAGTTTTTTTTGGAAGAAAAACCCAGCAACCAGAGAACAAAATCAAAAATGTGCTCTGAAATTTTCATACACAAGTCTACATTTATATTTGACTTTCATTGATATTTCTGTACTCAGAGAGACTCCCAGAGAGGAGTTCAGACCCTGGATGCGCTACAGAAAGGGATCAACAACTCTGCCAAAATATAGTCTATCTCCACTGAAACGAATCAAACGATCAAATCCATAAACTCAGCTGACATTCCGGCTGTCAACTGGTTTTTGTTGGCTGCAAAACATCAACCGAAGCTGAACTTCTGATTCTTTTCAGATTTTCACGGATGGAGAGAAGTTGATCCCTGAGATCAAAACTTTGGTCAACTGTATATCCAGACGGATGACAACAAATTTGAACTTTATAAACACCATAAACTTGGAGAAAAGCAGCCTCAGTAGTTGTAGTTTGCAACAATCACCGATCAACGGATTCATTGGAAACCAACAATCCAGGACAGACAAAGTCACTGAGACTCATTGAAACACTCAGGTTCAGTATCACTGAATCGTTAGAAGCCAAGAAACCACAATCCAGGATCTACTCATTAGAAACCAGCAATCTACCAGAAGCCAAGAAGTAATGAGTCACTAGAAACCTCAAAGTCCAGAATCAACTGACTCATTAGAAACCATAAAGCCCAGGATTGACTGACTTGGGATAAACCAATAATCAAGGCTTAACTTATTATAAACCAACAATCCAGGATCTACCGAGACATCAGAAACCAATAAAACCAGGATCGACTGACTCATTAGAAACCCAACAACCCAGGGCAAGAAGCCAAAACTTTAGAAAAGATCGAATCAGAAAACACCATTTGCGGATCTTCTCAGAAGAAACCAGAGATCTCATTATCTCAGTCATTAGAAACCAACAAGTAAACTAGAAACATCAAAGTCAAGAATCAATTGAGTTATTAAACACCAACAACCTTGATCTTCTGACTCAGGTTAAAGCAATAATCAAGGTTCTGCTAACTTATAAGAAACCAGCAATCCAGGATCTACTGACTCATTAGAAATCAATCTAGGTTCAGGTTTAGAAAAAAAAAAGAAACTGACTAACTCACCAGAAACCTAAAGGTCCAGCATCAACTGACTTGTTAAATATATCCAGGATGCATCGACTCTTAAGCAACCAACAAATCAGGATCCACCGTGTCACTAGAAACCAGTAGATCACAGATTGAGTATTGAGTATTGACTCATCCCATCCAGCCTCAGGTTGGAAAGACAATAGAAAACACAGATGGGCATTAACACTTGATAAGTCTTATTCCAGCGCATTAACCTGCACGTTAACCTATTGACAACCTCTGAGAGCTCACAGTCACACTGAGTCAGTACTTCATGAGCGTCTCCATTGACCATCATGTACTCACAAGTACTTAACAGCATAATGTAAAGTGCAGAACATTCATGAAAACAAAGCACACAAAAATAAGCCCTTACTCAGGACGTAATGGACTCTATTGTTCCCAAATAGCCTTCCCAAAAGGTCTTTAAGCTGGGGTCGTTTACTTGCATTGCACTAAAACAGAATCAATCATTCAGCACAAATATGCCAGAACAGAGCAGCGGTTTAACACAAGACAGGTTTGCTTACCTTTAGTGTCCAAACCAGAGGAGGAGGAGGAGGAGGTAGAGGGCAGCACCGAAAAAGAGAAAAAAGAGAGAGAGATTGATATTTTATTAGAATCAGAGTAAGTAACCTGGTGAGAAAGACCCACCAGAAACCAGCCAAACACAACTTAATCTTATAAAATCTGCTCCACAGCTAACCAGTCAGCATCTGGAGCCAGACTAAGTGGTTGTTAAAGTAGTGAGAACAGCTGGTATGTTACCCAAGTGAAGCAGTCAGTTTGGCGGGTAATCAGCCATGACTGGGGAAAGGCCTGGTACGTTCTGGTTGGCTGTTGGGAGGACTGGGAGTTTTGGTGCCTGTGGTTTGAAAATGTTGTTTTCCTGCCCTGACTGCAAATGATTCAGACTTTGCATGGGCACAAAAACACACAAAAACACACACACACACACATGACGCAGGAGGTCATTTCCGTTGCAAAAGCATCCCCACTGTGTCAGCGTGGTGTCATTTCCATTCCAATGATACCGGCCATCTGGGACACAGACTGGACCTAAAACAAACTGGTCACAACTACCAAGGACACACACACACAGAAAGGCTCTGCTTTACTTTTCACACTCTTCAAATAGCAGCCTGATGGCCCGGAGAACTGCTAAAAACGATTTTTTTTTGCTTTGTTTGTTTACTCAATGATCCATACTCACTCCAAAAGCAAACATGCAGCAGCAAAGGTCAACGCCACCGCTGCCAATATCGTCCATGTCAGGTTAGAGATGGACAGTATTGACAGAGTTGAGATAACGCAGTATGTTTGACTAAACACCTCAACGTTGACATGTAGCGGTAAAACATGCCGATATTTCACCATGATAAACAACCCCCAGACATCTTATCAAGTCTTAAAGCACATTATTGGAACTATATCATTCACCCTGCTCAGCCTCATGTTTGCTTTCTCATTTAATTTAGGCAGCAAAAGTTTGCCCCTCGGCACACTTCCAGTGGCTCCAGAGACCACATCAACAAATAGTAGCTGGATTTTGCTTCTTTTTTTCCTTCTTTACTCAAAATATAAACTTCTCAAATACATTCTGTACATGTTGGAGCCCGAATCAGATCTGAAATATACAAGCGGACAACGTGAACAATGCAACCTTAGCAGCAAAGACTTACAGAACAGATGGCCGTTTGCGGGCATGAGGATCATTATATCCTCATTATAAAAGATAACGTATCATTATAAAAATAACATAAAACCCCTTTAAGTGTTCAAGCAAGGAAAGTGAATTATGTGCACATCAATTCTGTTTGGAGTGCATGTGTAAGAAAAACAAACAAAAACAAAGAAAAAGGGAAAGGTTGTTGTTCCGCATACTGAAATGTTCAAACTCCCAAAAGATTTAATTGATGCAACATTTCAACCTACAAGGTCTTCATCTGGGAAACAGTGTTGAGCGTTACCATGGTGAGCTCTCTGCCACTTAAAATAGCGTACGATAGAATGAAAGGATACCTGGTATCGGTATTAAGACGTCACCAGCGCTAAAGATGAAATCTCACATTTTTCAGTAAGATTCCTCTGTGACGGCTGATAAAGGCAAAAGAAAGTCCTCTATTATATCTGGAAAACCTCTGGGATCTGATAGAATAATGGATTTCATATGGATTTTCTCCATCCTATTAGATTAAACAAACATTTTTTGTGATTGAGGGGAATAAATGGAAACATAGTGGGAAAGCTGATTCAGGGCTACCATGAGTGACGTACTGGGAATACGGTGCCGTCTCCCAAAAAACAGTGTATAGCAATGATCCCGTGGTTTCATAAATATCTACTGGATGACTGTAATGAGTATTCAGAGCAGGGTGTGAGGGTTCGTTAATGGGGAGGATAGAGAAGGAACATGATCTGACATATTCCTGCTTGCGGCCCAGAATCCTCGTGGGCCACGACCAGAAAAAGAGAGAGAGAGAGAGAGAGAGAGAGGACGTGAAAGAGAAATGAGAAGTGTTTCACTGCCTTCCAGCAAAGTGAATCCTGATCAAAATGGTGATTGTAGTACTCTCGCGCTCTCCCACACACACACCTACACCTACTGCTTGCCTGGAGGCCGGTAGATATGATAGTGGTTAGCGTTAGCCTATCACTAGCCTCTATTACAAGTCTCAGAGCTGTCAATCATCTCCTCCAAACACCCACGACTCCCTTCCTATGGATCACGAACCACCCATCGCTGACACACACACACACAGACACACAAACAGGACCACCAAGGTCAAATATTAACTGTTCACACATTGAGAATTGAGGGCAAATATTGTCTGACAAACACACACACACACACCTGTCTGCAGCTTGCTTTCAATCATATCATCCATCCACTCAGCTGAAACACAATCAGCAGGAAGGGAGGGGGAGGGGTCACAGGTCATGCAGGTGTCCCTCTTCATTGTCAGTGACAGACCGAAAGAAGAAGAAGAGGAGGAGGAGGGGAGGTGACAAATGTTTGGAGAGGAGGACTGTGAGGCTTTCATTTGACCTTCTGGTGGTCATACTGGAGGTCACCTACTCTCACAGGACATTACAGCTGCGAACCATCATGAGATGGACTAATACTGAGGAATTCTGTGTGTGCGATGCTGAGTGCGAGGGGTCCCGAGTCATGTCGAACCCTCAGCTGACCTATGGAGGTTTTTAGCCTCCTTAAAAGGAGACATTTCCATATTTCCAGGTCTATATTATTATTCTGAGGCTCTACTAGAATATCTTTGCATGATTTACAGTAGAAAAAAAAAAAAAAATCCTCCTGCAAACTTCATCTTCGCCCGTCTTCGCTGTAACATACTTGAACAAGCATGAAGAGAGTTAATAAGGAAATAATGGCAAGAAATCAGCAAGAATTTGTTTTTATCAGAATAGTATTTTGACCCACATCCAGATTAAAAAATCTCTTAAAATCTCTTTAACCTGTCCTCGTGTATTCTTTATATCTGTTATCAAGCTGTCATCGTGTTTCCATACTGTCGTTCTGCTACATCTGAGATTCTTAGTAATCCAGGTCATGATGTACCCAAAAGCATTGAATCAAGAGCAACTGGATTTATGTAGATTCTTGATCATTTTGCTATCTTGGTCTCTTCTGTACACACATCTATTTCCTGTCTTTCCGACCTGAGAGAGGGATTCCTCCTCTGTTGCTCTTCCTGAGGTTTTTTTCCCAGTTAAAGGGGTTTTTCAGGGGAGTTTAATGCCTTAGAAATAATCTGCCCCCCCAGAATCCCTGTAAATTCATGTAAAACCATCTAAAACAACTAGAAGTGAGCCTGAGCCTGACAGATAATCAGAGACGGAGCCTGCGAGCAGCTCTCCTCTGTGTCCAGAAAGCAGCTTAGCAGGCTAGCTGCAGCATTAACAAGGCTACCCTCATCCATAATTAAGGAGAAGTGATTTTGACCCAGTTACACAGTGGGTGAGATGATCACAGCAGGGAGGGCTCCTTATTAAATATCAGATATCAGCCAATCAGAGCGCTTCAGTGTGACTGATGACACAGTGTGCTGACTGCAGGACGGATCAATGCTGCACTGATTACATGTGAGGCACTAATGAGGCTCTTTCACACAATTGCCAGTTAAGTATGATAACCATTGTTTGTGACAGCATAGAATTTTAGAGTCAGATAGTCTGAGACTTGGAAAAGTAAATCTAAAGTGCGACAGAGCAGAGTATGTCTAAAAAACTTTCTGAATGTCTAACTGATCTAAATTAAGCACCACTTAAGTTTTTATAGGATAAGTTACATTGATCCTTCTAACAAGTGCTATATGTATCCAAAACCTGAAATATCTTCTTCCTCTGTGCTGTAGACCTCCATTGTTGTCCAAAAACTATTAAAAACACATTGATGAGCCACACGGCTGCACTGGCTGACATGTTCCTTCATTACCATGAACACACACTCTTCTGACTCAATCCCACACACACACACATGCAGTCCTGCAGCCAGAAATACTCACTAGAACACCAAATGCGGATTCATCCACCGCTGAAAATAGTCCCCAACAAATGCATTATTTCCTGCTATATGTGTAACATTTAAAACCACACAGTAAAACCACAGCTCAGAGTTCATGAGGTTCGGGCTGATGATGCTAGTGATGTTTCTGGATGGTGGTGAGTATGAGTGTTCAACACATATCTACAGTACAGTATGTGACACACACAGATCCTCACACTGTCCTGAATGAATGGGACCCAAAGCTGAAACGGCAATAAGCATGAAGAGGAAAAATTTAACAAGTAAGAAAGGAGCAGACTTGTTAAACGGGGACCGCAAAGCTGATTCAGCTGGCATGTTTGACGGACAGCTGAGAAAGAAAAAGGGTTCACTGAGATGTGTCGAGAGCTGCACCCATGAAGTGCTTTTCATATTGTGACTGTCAGGACAAAGAGGAGGGTTGAGGATAACTTGTACAGCAGCAGGTGACAGATATGAGTGTTATAAACTGTCAATGACACTAAAATATTAGCAGATTGCTGTTAATGAGGAGCAGATAATTGCAGATAAGCAAATAATCCCAAAAAACCAAAGTTTATAAATGAAATTACTGCTGCACCTGTTTGGTCAGTTTTTTGGTTAGTTATTGGAGGTTATTGATCAACAATAGAAATGTACATATATTGTTTTCAAAATAAGTTTTGTCACTTTTTGTAGGATATGATGTAGAAAGTGTAGTATTTGTAGGTTACACTAACAAATCTGAGATCATGGAAGAGTATACTCGATGGCTCTGCTGTGATGGGTTCCCCAACAAAATAGTTGCGAGTTTGTGTACTTGAAGGATGTTTTATGATGTATTTCCATTGATACTTTGGCTCAGTTAAAGGTTGATTTTCTATATTTTTCTCACTCTCAATAAATCTCATGAGCAGAGCCAAACTGACATTGAGCTCATCCTTGTTACAAGTATCGTGTGCGTGTATCTAAAGTCTTATTCTTCTGTGCCGTAGACCTCCGTCGTTGTCCAAAAACTATTAAAAGCACAACAAGCTAACGAAACAGAACCACATTTCCACACGTGCTCGGTGGCATCTGCCATACTGAGAGCCTCTCTCCTGAGGGTTACTGTCTCATTGCTGTTTTTAGTCTTCGGAGCTGTTTCAAAGCCAGCTATTGTCACCATTCGTCTTCAGGGACGAAGGAACATGTCACCCAGTGCAGCAATGTGACTCACTGATGTGTTTTTAATAGTTCTTGGACAACAACGGAGGCACAGAGGAATAAGATATATCAGGCTTTGGATACTACTTGCAAGTATCCCTTTATTGTTGGTTTGGCTCTGCAATGAGACAGCCATATCCTTTAAGAGGCTATCACACTGGGAACCAACCAGTATAAAGACAGTCATATACTGGAGGACACTGCAGCAGAAACAAAACTTTTCAAAAGTGTTTTGTCTCTCTTTCTTTTTCATTATATCCATCTTTCTTTGCTCCTCTCTTTCACCTCCCACCCTGTTCCTCTTCATCTTTCCATCTATTTATTTTTTCTGCCCTCAGTGTTTTGCTTCCCCCCCTCTTCTCTCTTCTCTCTCTCTTCTATCTCCCTTTTTTTTTTCTCTTCCTCTCTGTGGAAAGAGTGTCATCGCCTGCAGCCACAGCACTGTTCATGACTGCAATATTTTTTACTACAGTGATTTAAATTTCATTGTTCTGTGTAATGTGTCCATCTTTATGTAGGTGTGTGTGTGTGTGTGTGTGTGTGTGTGTGTGTGTGTGTGTATTCCCCCACTGAGGTTGAGGTGGGCGTAATGGGGTCCTTGTTGTGGCTGCTGATCCATCAGACAGATTCAGGATCAGTTATTCTGGTCCAGTCAACTGTGTGATTGGCCGTTCAACCAACCAATCAAACACAAGGCTGTCAGTGCCACAACCACTGTCACTTGACAGACCTCTCCTTGCATGTGTGTGTGTGTTTGACTGGACTACGATTGTAGAGTACATGACTGCATGATGTATATAAACCTTGAAAGCCAGAGTTTATGTAAGGGTGCCATAAATAAGACGTGTGCGTTTGACCTCTTGTCCGTCCTCGTCAGCTGGACACCTCGGAGGTGAGTTCATCATTTTTATGATGACAACGATTTAAATCATTCCTTCCAATCAGTTTTTATTGTGTTATTGTTTTTGTTTATTTGTTAGATTTAATTTCATGACTTTTCCTATTGAAGTCCTGCAGTGATGTCATCATCTGACGCCATCCGATGTGTCCTACTGAAGGTTGAAAGTAATGTTTTTTGTGTATTGCCAACTTCCATTCACTTAAATGTTTTTTGATATATTACAATGATCATTTATAAAAATGCACTTTGGACCTCCAACATTAACTTTCTTTAGTTTTCTACACCTCTGTGGCCCTTTAAGTGGCATATACCCATAAATCTCTGAGAGCCGCGACTCCTCTGACGCCATCGTCCTGTCTCCACCAATCAGGACTGAACGCTGGACCTGCTCCCTCCCTCTGGTACTCTGTCCCCAAACACATCCACGACTTCACCGATCTGTCTATGTTCAAAACTTTAATCAAAACTTTTTACAACTGCTGTTAATGTATGTATGAGTATGTACTATTTCTTATATTTGTGCCATTTTAAAACATGTGTCTGGTTTAGTGGAACATATCTTCATTAAGATTATCTCAAATGAAATTAGCTACCTGAGCAGTCTGTATGAATGTATTTACATGCTAGCAGGACAGAGAATAGCATGTTTTCAGTCCACCAGTATAGAGAAAGAGTGCAATGGGTCATACTCTGAAAACCACACCCACCGGAGGGGAAAACAATTGGCGCCATAATATGCAACCAAGGGTTGAAACGCTAACAAAATGCCTTTAGCTAGCTAAAAACATTAGATTTCAGCATGTAAAAGGATTATTTTAGCACATATGTCTACCAGAGAGGAAAAGGTAGTTTCTAGCATATGCTGAAACCCATTATATTAAGATGCAATACATGAATGTAAGGGCTGACATCACGTCTACAGTAGAAAGAGCACAACTGTATAGCAAACTCCACCACCTAACAGGCTGCCATGACACTTTTCACAGCCGATATGGTGACTACAGCTTGTAAACACAGGCAGGAACACACAGACATGCAGTCATTTCCCATTCAGGCTCTTCATACAGTTAGCATTTCAGCTGAAAGCAGGTTAGCTATTCTGTGATTTAAACATCTATTACAAACACTGCATATCTTTTAATTAAACAGCTGTTTTTACTTTCATGTGTGTTCTCTGTGACTAGCAGCGGTTTGTGAGCTGCAGGCTGTCTGTGCAGCTACACAGCAGTTGCACAGCCCTGTAACATTATCCATGCATCAGTCTGTTGGTTTGGTAGACTGTTTTTTCGCTAGCAGAAATTTGTATTAGCATTATCACGGTCAGCCATAGACTGTAAATGCAAATGCTAACCAAGCTAGCAGCTAGTGCTATGGTCAGCGCCACCCTCTCGTCCAAATATGGTCACTTCTGGCTCCAAAAATCCAAGATGGCGACGGTCAAATCACTGAACTTGAGGCTTCAAAATAGCCGTCCACAAACCACTGGGTGACATCACAGTGACTATGTCCATATTTTCTTTTACAGTCTATGCGCAGGACCTCAATTTACCCAGACTGCCATGTTTGTATCTTGAACAATAATCTTGTGTGTGTGTGTGTTTTTAAATTGGAACAAGAGTGTGTGTTCAAACGATATGTTTGTACAGTCTGTATGTGTGTGTGTAGTGAAGGTCATTATCTCAGCGTCCTGCAGGTTAACACAGGGGCAGCAGCTCCTCCATTATTGATTGTTTCCAATAAGCTGCTGATTGATCAGGTGATCCAGACTGGAGACGCTGATGTCTGCCAGGTCAGGTGGAGTCAGGGAATGTTAAAGTCACTTAGAATATGTTTAATGTTTAAAGCAGTAAAGAAGCATCTAGTTTGAGTGTAATATACTGTAATGTGTACATGAAATGGAAGAGAGATATAATGATGAATTAGACCGCTGCGCACATTTTATGAACTGTACTTGAAAATCACTTTAAAATATCATTAATGACATTAAACTGCCCAAACAAAAAGTTAGATGTGGCAGCGTGTGGCACATGTGTGTGAGTTTATCATTTATATCCATGCAGAGATTTACATTTTTGTATCTTTCCAAAAAAATACACATTGTTTATTAGATTATTTTGATTTGGCTACATTGGTTAAATCATGCTAGTTAAGTTTAGTGTTCCATATTTGCCTCCAGTTTAGGTTGATTTAAGTAAAGGATATGACTGTAGATAAAGGATATATTTTTCTTACTGTCAACAAATCTCATGATTGGAGCCAAACCAACAACAAACTGATCTACTAACAAGTATTGTGTGTGTATCCAAAGCCTGATATAATTTATTCCTCTGTGCTGTAAAAACTATTAAAAACGTGTCAGTGAGTCACAACACTGCACTGGGTGATATGTTCCTGCATCATGAAGAGTTTTGGTCACGTTAGTTTGCTCAGAAATGGCTCTAAAGACTAATAACAGCATCATGTTTTCGGTCTCCAGAGAGTAGTTCTGTGTAAGGCAGACGCAGGCCTGTTTACAGAGCTTAGCTAGCTTGTTGTGCTACATATCACAACCTCTTGACTTTGTACTATATTATAAATTTCTCAAAGAACTTCAGCACAAAGTCATTAAGTCAATAAACAAGACGTGTTCCCGCACATGCTCAGTGGCGTCTGCCGTACACAGAACTACTCTCTGGAGACTGAAAACATGGCCGCTGTTATTAGTCTTTGTGCCGAGGTCTACGGCACAGAAGAGTAAGATAAATCAGGCTTTGGAGATGACCTGACTGAGAGACAAACTGGACCAAATACAGGAAACAACAAATGTGTCTTCTAGTTGTTCACTTTTTGTATTAAAATCACTGAAATGTGACGCTAGATGGACCCGAGCAACTAAAAACTGTGACATCAAAACCCCTGAGTGTGTAGAACCATGATTGGTGCATTTTGTTGCATAGAAATTGAATGTGCTATGATAAAGAATGTGCCATTTCTCCATTTAAAGGGTGCATGAGATTGCTTTAACTTAAATAAATCTCATATTTTTCTTAACACAAGAAAATAAGACATAAATCAACTCAACAATATAAGATGAAAGGTTTCTGTGTTGGTGTATTTTGTTTGGCAGATAAAAAACGTAGCGATCAAGACTTGATTTCCTCAGTTTAGATTAGGAGTCATCAAAAGAGCACTTCCAAAGAGGAATGTGCCATAAGATGAGTATATAGCCAGAATCAGTAACACATCCGTTTATGTGTGAGTCATTATGAAATGTGCTTTCTAAGATAAAGAGAACATACAAAGCAGAGATTTCAGATGTAAATGTCAGCACCTTTAAAAAAAAACTCGTCTGGTTTCATAAAAAAAAAACTTGACTGATAAAAAAAACTGGAAAGAAATGAACGCCACACACCGCCGGAAGATCAGAAAAAATGAGATTTGCAGAATGAGACGCAGACGAGATGAGGCTGTTAAGGTGAATATTATCAGCAGCATCGCCTCCCCTTGAAAAGTCATTTGAACAGAGACTAATGGATGTGGAGCCACGCTTGTTTCATTACATGTTGTCAGCACAAACAGCAGCGACTGCCCTCCTGACAGCTGTAGAGAAGAACCGACGCCGAGGTTAACCTGTTTCATTACTCATATTCTCCTCATAGAGCTGTTTGACTAAACATGGAACCGCGGCACGAAACCGTGTCGATTCATACGTGAAGGTTATGTCAGCAGTCAGTGATGAGGGAGGAAGTTCAGACGTGGATCACATGTGATAGATGTGCTGTAGGTTCAACCACTGAGCTCTTTACTGTCAAACTAAACAGAATAAATAAATATGCAGTGCAGTTTCTCTTCTTTCTGCTAGCCCTAAAACTAATGTTTATTTTTATAAACATATTGAACTAATCCCTGGAATTTCTTCACTTAGCGTGCTTCAAGTAAATATGTCATTCTATAAAATGCCAGAAAATACTAAAAATGCCCGCTGCCATTACCCAGAGACCGAGTTCAAATGTGTTGATACAGTCCAAAACTCCAAAAATAATCAATTTATGCTTAAAGAAAAAAGTAAAAAAGGAGCAAATCTTCACAATTCAGAAGCTGGAACCAGACACTTTTTGGAGTTTTTGCTGAATGAAAGATTCAAAAGAACAAATGATTATCAATTAATTTCCTGTTGGCAACTAATTAATTACTATTAGCATTATTTCTAACATGACAGAAGACAGACAAAGCAAGAAAGTATCAAGTAAACGAACGTTTTGAGGAAGCTAATTTGATTTCATGCTTTTCATGACGCTAGTTGTTTGCATTTCTGAAAACACTGAAGAAGAACTGTTAACAGCGGGCTAATGGATGCCAAATATTACAACATCGACACTGGGAATCTAGTTCTAGATCTAGTTCTTTTGAGAGGAGATGCTACTGTATTTGATGTAGTTTTGGTAAGCGCAAAAAAGAAAGTTAAAGTCACACAATAAACAAATAGTTCCTTTAGAGCAGACACTGGGCAGTATGACTTTTTGTGTCCGCTTGTTTCCAGCAGAAAAAAGTAGTGAACTCAACTCTGACATATCATTAGCTTTTAAGTTGATATGTTGAACCTGTTAGCAAACAGTTGATTATTTCCACATCCAGGAGTTATGGAGCAACATTATCATTCATGTGGAGTTGTGTTTCTGTCCACCTGGTGAATGTAAGTCCAATATTCACTCTCTTTTAGCTCTGTTTTTGTTCTCCACCAACTCCTGAGGAAAATATCTGGCTCTTTAGCTGCTAAATGCTCCACAATGTTCACCAGCTAGTCTACAGCTAACTGTGTCTGTTTGCCGTTTGGTGCTGAGCAGGTAGTGTACAGTGGATTTTTAGAGCTTTTTCTCTGTATCAGCCGCCTGCTGCGGCCCGAAACGACACTATGAGAGCGCTGAGAGTGAACCAAAACAATAAAGTTGCAGCCAGACAGATAAACAACGAGCTGAAACTCACTATAAAGCTCCGTAAAGCCGAGAGGAGCCACGACCGACACATTACACACTGACAGATCAGACTGTGTTATTATAAAAGAATAGATTATAGCTGCTTTAAACCAATAAACACATCATAATGTAAAGTCACACTACGTTCAAACCTACTTAAAACATTTAACTACACAATGTTTAATTTCCAGACATTTTACGAGACCTTGAAATCATCATGTCAACACTGACTGCAGCAGCTATGTTATTTCTTGTTCTTCCATTTCACTAGTGTATCATTTTACCATCTCTTACTTCTCTCGTATTTCAGTGTGAAGACAGGTGTGACATAAGAGTCAAGTTTTGAACAGCATCAACTTGAAGCGCACTGAGAAAATGACTTGTTTTTAATCTCCAGCAGGTGATCTGAGCTGTGATGAGTCCTTTTCACGGGTAGAATTCACACAAACACACACTCAAAGTCTCACACATGATATAATGCTGTCATACACACACACACACACACACACGCACGCACATGCAGAGCATATGTGTGTGTTGGAGCTTGTTAGCAGACATGTCTTGTCCATCAAGTATTTCCAGCCTCCCACTCCCTCTGACCTTTAGTTTAATTAACAGCCTCTCTCTCCATGGAGCCTAACACAAATTACAATGCAGCCTGAACACATGATGTCTGTGTGTGTGTGTGTGTGTGTGTGTGTGTGTGTTTTTATGTGTGTATTTACCACGAAAGATATTTTTTCACGTGGTTTGTGTTTGATTGATTGATGCGACTCATGTTTGTGTGTGCACATTTATTTTCACACGAAGATATGCTGTTTGTCACCTATAGGGCTTTCATTGTGTCGCCATGGTAACCGAGCTGTCCTGACTGACATGCGGCTCATGAATAAATAAAGTTCAGTGAAGCTCGGCAGGTGAGAAAAAAAAAAAAGGCAAACAGGTTAAAGGAAGTTAGTTGAATGTGGAGGGGAAGATTTTTGCATGTGTTTAGAAAACCGAGATGCTCATTTATGCAACTAAACAGTCTGCAAAAATACCACAAATGTATATTCGAGACGGTGAACTAGTGATTTCTTTCCCCCTATTATTAGATTGTTTCATATGAATGATTATTAGGGACCTAAAGCGGTGAAAGTATCAGATATCCCACAAGAAAAAAAGCAAAAATCTGAGTGATGTCAGGAAAAATAAGCATTATTATGCGTAACAGACTTATGTGTTACTTTCTTACATCAGTAATCATCTTGTGACCTCAGCTGTATCTTGGGAAAGTCGTGTTACCATGGATGCGTGTTGCAAAACAGACAGAGGTTCACAAAGGACAGCTTGAGGCCATCTTACTGTCAGTCCAGCAGCGCGCCGGGGGGGGCACAGCCTCAGATGACACAAAAAGACACACCAGGTTGTGATAAGATGAAATATCTCTGCTATCTCTGCTTCTGCTGCATCAGTTTAAAAACAATAAACTCTCCATTGTGAGTGCTCTGGTGGTGGAGCAGTCTTTCACAGTATAATCTTGTTTAACGTCCTGTCGCAGTGATGTAAAGGTGTACTCTAGGACGCTGTGACATCATTTGTTGGTTGTAGTTACAGCAACACACGATAAGAAAAATCACATATTATATTGAAAAGGGACATTTTGTGGTAAATGGTGGTTTCTTTTAAACATGATGGTGATGTTTCCTTGACTTAATCCGGAAGTTTTAGTTGTTGTTAAACCAAATTGTCTTCATGAACCTTTAATGTACAGTTTGGATATTTTTTTTTGTGTGTGTGTGAAAACAGTGTCGTAATCACAAACCACTGGAGAAATTAAACTGAGGCCAAAAAGTAAAAATGTCTTTGGGTTAAGAAAAGCTGTAAATGCTGAGTTCTTCTTGTTCTTCATTGTTTTTGAAGTTCTTTTGAAGTTTTGGTAGAAATGCTAAGAGGTCCACCATGAGCAGTTTTTTTTCTCTTTCTTTTAAAGCAGAAACAGGGCTGAGAGCAGCAGCTGTGAATCACAGACATACAGCAATTTCACTTAAAAATACCATCGTCTGGCTGCTGTAATTAGCCTGCAGACAGTAAATGGAAAATCCCATTTACTGTAATATTCTCCAGAAAACAAGCTGAGCTGAATCATGTCCAAACAGCAACGGCAACGCTTGTATACTGACAGCCAGTTAAACAGTATCAGTTAAACAATTTAGATTTCTCAACCAAACCAGATTGTATTACACACACACACAAACACACACACACACACACACACACACACACACAGCTCATTTCCTGCATCGAAACAATCATCATCCATCCACAACACTTATCAGGAGGAACCAAGGTTCAGGTGAAATTGGAGAAAAATGTGTTTTTGTCCGTAATTAGGGTGCTGGTGGCTAACAGGCATCGATTAAAGAGGAGGAGAGGGCAGCAGAGGAGAAAATGAGAGGGAAGGAGGAAACAGGGTAGGAGAGAGGAGAAGAAGAAAGAGGAGGAGAGGAGGAATCAGGAGAGGAGAGACTGTTGTTCTAAAATTCTTGTGATGAATGAGAAGAAACACCTGACAGATTCCCATCACTTAGATTTCAATATATTTGCTTTTATTTTTATTTATTTTTTTACCCTTTGAAATCCCAGATTTGGATCATCACCAAAATGTAATCGCCTGTTTGACAATTCAACAAAATGAACTATGAAACTGGGTGAAGACCAGACTTCTGTGACGTCGGCGTTTATCAAACCTGAGACCCTACATGTAGATATTTGTGTCAGAAATGAATCATAAGCTGCAGATCAGTGTCCACTGTTACTGACTCCAACATGAAAAAGAAAAAACACTTCGCTCACAGCTTTGACTTGTCCCATGAAGGAGTGTTTCAGGTGTTTCTCTTGTTTAAATCAGTGAAATGAACTAATGTAGTTCCAGTTTTCTGCTCGTTCTGAATCCTTTCTGTTGGGGAAACTCGCTGCTCTAAATGTTAATGAATACATGAAAAACAAAATTAAATTAAAAAGACCACAAAGTCAAGGAATCAGTAAAATAAACAAGTTAAATAGAAACAAAGACAGTATTTCATTAAAATGTACTTGACTTCTTTAAACTGGTGTAACGGCTGCTGCAGGGCTGCAGGGCGAGATGGAGAATGAAACTTAAATGTGCTCATATTACCAGACCCGCCAGCGACAGAAAAGCCTAGAAATAAAATAATAAAAATAATGAATCCACCTTAGTATTTATCAGTGAATAAGATCATAAATGGAACATGATTCAGGGAGGAAAGCGCTTCCCGCTGTGCTTTCACACTATAACTAGGTGCTATTAATCATTTGTTCACGGAGGTGTCACAGTTTTCCAAAAAAACCTGGCAGGCACTTCAGAGATATCACTAAACTTTTGGAAGAAGAAGAAGAATCCAGGAAAGTTGATTTCTTTACTCGTTCTTGTGTGTGTTTTAGTTTCAGGCCTTTGGTGTGCTGCTACACGGCGGCTTCAGCGCTTCGTTAAAAAACTCACACAGGAGTTTTCAACCAGAATTCTGCACAAATGACGAGGACAATCGAGGACGAGAATCTAACTTTATACGTACACACACAGTCAGGGGAACACATAATCAGAACGGCAATAGTTTCATTTCTTTTACCCTTTTAACCCGTGTCAAGACTCGTCTTAACTCGGCATGAAGCATGTTATTTTCAGAGCTTCTCAGAAGCTATTATTAGAGGGGTGTTTCATAAATGTGTCTCAGAGAAGCAGTGGTTATTGTGAAAAGCTAGTCTGAATGAGCCTAACAAACTGAATCAGGACTAAGCCAAGTCTGGTTTAAAGGGGACGCGTCATGCACATTTACAGCTCTATATTTATATTCTGGGACTCTACTGGAATATCTTTGCATGATTTCCAGTTAAAAACTCCTTATTCATCTTCTACTGGTCCTTTATGCAGCCCCTCAGTTCAGCCTCTGTCTGAAACAGGCCGTTTTAGCTCCTGTCTCTTTAAGGCCCGCCTCCTGATGAGCCCACTCTGTTCTGATTGGTCAGCTTCAGGAAGCCTTCTCCGGCTCCAGAGGCTACGCAAGCAAACTACAGTAGCAGGATTTCACTTCTTTTTCTCCTTCTTTACTCTTACTAATATAATTTCTCAAATACCTGTTGGAGCCTGAATCTGATCAGAAATATACGAGGGGGAAAACGTGAACAACTCATGGAACAACCTCAGCACCGATATATATATATATCAAACAGCCACCGCTTATTAAACGTGTCCAAACTCACACTGCGCTTCCTTCTCGAGATATGCGAAGGACACGCAGACATGCAGACCGACAGAGATTCCTCGCTTTTTAGTTAGATGAACTGCAGTGACCATTCAGAAGGTGACTGTAAGTCTTGAACGTACGTTCACAGTTCAATAGTGGAGCTTAAGTCTCTTAAATCTTTTCAAGTCATTATAACTATGGATGTAATCCCACCTCCGACCACAATGTGGGCTGCAATGGCAGAGTGGCGCTGTTCATATTTCCACGCAAAATACGGACAAAAGAAGCAAATCCATGTTGTTCAAGAGGTATTTTTATATATTTCTTGAGAACCGCTCATCCAAACAACTTCACACTCGACACTGCACTTTCTTTATTCCCCAGCAATACATCCGCCAGGTATGAAGTAGATCTGATGAACGGTTCTCGAGATATGGGAAGGACACACATATATATACAGACAGAGATTCCTGGCTTTATATGGAGAGATTGCAAGAAGATTACAACAGTTTCAGCAGAGAAAGGTGGTAGATAGCTACGTTTAATAAGCTATCAAAGTAGACCATAGAGAGAACAACACTTGCATGAAGCCATCTGTCATTGTTGTTATTGTCGTTGTGTTTCCTTTTCTTCCTCTTCCAATGAAACGCTGCACTGTCGCCACCATCTTTGCCGTTGATATGACAGCGTTCCAACAAAGCTCTGTTTTCCCCATACACACTACAACACCGAGGCAGCGTTTTCACATTTATACACTGGAAAAGCTCCATTTTCAGGGGAGAAAAACGCCATTTTAGTCTGGACGGAGGGCCAAAATTAAGAGAAAAAGATGAATTTCGCCAGCTTAGTGTGGACATGATCCAAGACAGATTGTAATCATATTTGTGATCTGACTGCTGGAGATGCAGAAATGTGGCTAAGTGTAAATAAAAGTATCTAAAAAGTAAAAAGTAAACGTATCTATCTCATCTGGACGAGTGTAAATGCAGCCACAGAAGCACCAGAAAAAAACAACACTTATATATTGTTATAAAATCAGTGTTTACTAACTTACCATAAAGCTACATATTGACTTCAATCTTTGGACCTAAAGAACCAAATATAAACCTTATTTACCAGTTATTTACAGAGTTGGATCTCAAGATAACAGCTTAATTTAGCGAACCTTAGCAGCTCATGTCTTCCATATGTACATGCTTTTTATTTCTTTCTTCATACAAACACAGTAAAACAGCCAGTCCTCTTTCATCTGCTCCAACACAATTAAAGCATCTGCAGCCGTCCTTCCAGACTTTATTTCTCTGTGAACCTGCACACTTCTTTTCATTCAGCAGCTCTCGACTCTTCCAATTACTCCTGCGTTGATGTCTGGAAGCTGCCCAGCTTCTGCTGATCTGTGCACACGCGGCGGGGATTTTCCCTTAAAAGATTTAAATACATAAAACATGGTAGCATATTGAAGGTGCTGCACTGCTATAATTCCTGTTAAATGCACAGAAAGGAAACGGATGAGATCCGTCATTAAAACCCTGCAGTGTGTTTGAAAGTTGGATCCGTCACAGAAAAACTGAAACTATTTAAATTACAGAGGAGTGTTGCAACTTTATTTTATCCACTTTTAAAATTAAATAATAAAAAGAGTAAAAACAGTCAGCTTTGTCCTGTCTGAAATAATTACATTTTTTTCTCAAATGACGCAAGCCGTTGTCTTTTTATCTTTTGACTTCAGAACAATAGCTTTGGTTCTTTTGTGTGTGTTTTAAATGTTATATGTCATCATCCAAACTTCTAAAAAACAGCAAGTGGGGGGCAATCGTTCTTGTGGAATAACAAAGCCAGCTGATCCCACATGGACTAATTCCAGGTGGATAAACACTTGTTCACAGGTGATCATCAGAAGGTCACAGAGCTGTGGGAGGTGATTAAATGACTGTTTGGAAGAAGAGGTTAAGCATCTGTTTGTGGCAGACTGGGGGAACTGTCATTTTATGTATTTTAAGGGGACGTAACATGCAAATTTCCAGCTCTATATTTATATTCTGGGGCTCTACTGGAATATCTTTGCATGATTTCCAGTTAAAAACTCCTTATTTATCTACTACTGGTCCTTTTTGCAGCCCCTCAGTTCAGCCTCTGTCTGAAACAGGCCATTTTAGCTCCTGTCTCTTTAAGGCCCCGCCTCCTGATGAGCCCACTCTGTTCTGATTGGTCAGCTTCAGGGAGCTTCATACAGCACTGGAGGCTACGTAAACAAACTACAGCAGCCACGGAACAACTTTAGCAACCAAGACTACAGAAAAGAACGGCCATTTGTGGACAAACGATCTGACGTCATCACGAGGAGGAAGTCGAGGTAACTTTGCAAACGAAGGGCAGGTTGAAGCCCTGACTTTTGACTTGCAGGCAGCATTTTTACATATGTTCACCTCAAATTTTGGAATTTTGACCATGTTTAACATCTGACATCATAACAGTATAAAATAACAGCAAAAGCATGTTATGTCCCCTTTAACAAATTACCTACAGGTGTGTTCACCTCTTCCTGATGACGACCATGAAAAAGAAGAAAAACTGGGAACAAGACAGCAGCATTTAAAAGTTGGGTAAACTTGATTTTTTTTTTTTGGATTCACCAGGAGCTGAAAATAATAATAATAAATAAAAAAAAATGAAATAAAAAGAAAGTCAGTTCCCAGTTCCACCTGGCTTTTCGACTTCTCTCTGAATAGCAAACAGAGGGGAGGAATTATCCATTATCCCTCACACAAAGGTTTCTAATCAGGGCCTAACGGGTGTCACTGAAGCGGCGTGGCTCCTCTGGGTGCTGCTCATTGTGTCGCCGTTGTCTGACTCACATTGTATGAGCTGATATTTGTATGAGAAATACCCCGGCTGGCATTTAGTGAATAGATTTCAGCTGAAAGCTCCTGATGTGAAGGTGCTCTTCCATGACTGACCACCACCACAGCACAGTGTGTGTGTGTGTGTGTGTGTTTGTGTGTTTGTGTGTGTGTAAAGGGCAGAATGGTGGGTTTAAGCCTGCATGACTGATGAGTATAAAATCATATTTCAACTCTGATTTGTTTTTATTTTTTGGGGAGGATATCGCACACGGCAGCAGGTGGATGCTTACCTCTCGCTAACACTACTGCAGTTTCAAATCAAATCATCTTTACTGGCAAGAATGTCGATGCACGTTATTGACAAGAAAATTACAAGATGACAACTACTGAGGCAGCTGTTTACATCTACTGCTGACATAAACATCATCACATCAGTAAACAAGTAATGAGTAATATTCATTTGAAGCTGATTTTGGTAGCATATTTAAACCAAATTCGTTCAGATTAAGAGGTTATAAGTCAAACAAGTGTTTCTCTCCTTGTGAAGACAGTCAGATCGTCTCTTTGGGACTCGTCTCGTTAGAGGCGTCGTACGTGTCAAGTCCTTACCT
This sequence comes from Thunnus thynnus, assembly GCF_963924715.1. Lineage (NCBI taxonomy): Eukaryota > Metazoa > Chordata > Actinopteri > Scombriformes > Scombridae > Thunnus > Thunnus thynnus. The sequence continues at coordinate 3,709,433 of NC_089536.1, read as the reverse complement.
CGTCCGTACCTCAGAGAAAATTCAAAGTACAAGAAAATGGATAAATGTCACAAATGTTCTTAAATGACTCGTATGTGCCTCATAAGAACGAATCTGTTCGTACAAGTGGTTCTTGCAGGAGGCCAAAAGGCTAGCAGGGTCTCTCAACTTTAACATCATTGTCATATTGTCAAATTACATATTTTAAATCTTCACACACACACACACACACACACACACAGTGAGGTTTTTACTTCTTGTGGTGACATCATCCTGTATCTCTACAGTCAGACTCAGATGGATACCAAACTTTAAAGTGATTAAGTTAGTCTTCTGTCTGGAAGAAAAGCCGACACCGGACTCATGAATATCATGTATTTCAAATCTTGTTTTTATTGCATGAGCAGCTATGAGTCATCTTCAACCACCGCAGCGCTGAAGAGTGTCTGTATCCATCCATGCAATAAAAAAGTTATGAAATTCAAACTATTCATGAGTGCCGGTCTCTCTCCCCCACCCCCACCAAATCCTCTGTGTACGTTTTAGCATCCACTCAGACCTGCATTAACATTTGATAAACACACTTTCCTGTTCGCACACAAACACAAAACGTCTCTGACAGCACAGATACAACAGTTCTGGGGTCGATGATGAAAGCAATCTAATGACAGACGAGAGGAGAAAGTGATGTGAGGTTATGAAAAGTCATGCGGTATGAAATATTCACATCCACAGCAGGTTATATCAGCTGCTGATTCCAGTGGAAACATGAAAAAAAATCCTTTATCAGTACTGGAGACAACCCTCTCCGGGAGCTTCTGTCTGAAGTGATTTAATAAACCGTCAACACCAAATGTGGAATGAAACGGTGGAGAAAATAGTTGTTTTTGTCGATCCTCATCCAGGCGATCTATATTAAACTCAAACGAATCGGCTTCTGTACAGTAAAGATTCATTTATCATATAATGACCAGTTTATCTGAACCTTGTCTTGTTTTCTCCTTCAGTTCAGAGATACAGAGAAAGTAATCTCATCCACCTGCATGAAATGACCCCTTAAACACAAGGGGATTATGGGTAGAAGGAGATGGATGCGGTCTGTCATGGATGGAAAGCAGAGCTGTAAAAAAAAAAAAAAAAAATTAAGCTGCACCAGAGTTGACACTGGAGTCCCACGAGACGGAAGCGGCTTCACATTGTGATGTACCGGCAGAGACGGAGACTATAGATATGGAGAATAAAGAGGGTTTCCCTGCTGCACGGACTCCTGACCTGCAAGATGACGGCGGCTTACCAAACTTCTACTACTGCAACATTTGTTTACAAGCCTCGGTCGACTTCGAAATGACTCAAAAAGAACTCGACATTTTAAAGCTGCTCCAGAATTTGTACGTTGACTTCAGCCATTTACCTCCCACTGATCCACCCACGGGCCATGCATGTATATGAATATGTAATATATGTATTGATAGATAAAAATATTGTTTCGCAGTCATTGTGGTCATTTTCAAAAAGAAAATATAATATTCTCTCCCTGAAAGCAGTCCGGCTGTCCAACAGTGTATTACCGTATTATCTGGAATATAAGTAACCCCTCCTTTTCTGACATCAGGTTTTGGAAAACACAGACGACCAACACTTTTTCAAAGAATATTAAGAAAACTGTGTGTAAAAAAAGAAACGATCAAAAATAGTGATTTCTTTTAACAGCCATTAGCATAGCTTAGCATAAAGAGCAGGAGCAGCGGGAAACAGCAACCCTGCTTCTCTGTAAAGTAAATATAAACCTACCAACACATCCAAAGCTCACTAATTAACATGCTGTATGTCATTTGTTTTAAGAGCAGAGCGGGTGTTAACAGGGTTAACGGGATAAATTCACATCTCATTACAGCAGATTTTCAATGTGATTTCTGTGCGATGAATCAATCCAAACAGTTGCCACCGACAAACAAAACTGCAACGTTCGACGTGACGGTTTGTCAGAATAAATCTAAGTAATGTTTCTCTTTATACAAGACACATGCTGCTGGTTTTCAATCAACCTGCACTTAAAAACGAATGCAACTGACCCGGCTATAAACAGGAGCCTTTTAGCACACTGCAAGTGATCTGAGTTATTTCCTGAATATTAATACCTGCCTTGAAATATAAGGATGAAATTAAAGTAGTGCAGTGACTTCTATACCCTGATGGTAAAAAATAAAAGGTAGGTTCAGAGCTAAAATGGCGAATGAATCCTGCAGTCGGGAGCAGGATCATTACTGTGATGCCATTATTGAAGCCATTATTTCCAATTTGGCCCAGGCATTGTTAATCTCTCCCAACTTAATGTGATGATCTTCTTTGATCTAAATACAGTGGCTTGCCACTAATTGCTTAATCAATTTCCATGCTATTAAACGGGTATGAGGATAATTCACATAGAAACAATCACTTCCAGCTAATAGGAAAGAGAGATAAAAAGGGAGAAGAAAGAACGAGTTAATCTCAGCTCCACCCAGCTGTGTGTTACTGGAGTTTAAATCCCACATCTGGGAAGTGTTCTGGTTATTAGTGAGCGGATTCCGACACAATGTTTTCTGTCTCCTGCACTGACATTAGGTAGAAATCTGCACATTGTGACTGATGACCACTTAACTTTGCACCCTAACAACATTAAGAAGATCAGGTCTTATCAACCCCTTGTACAGGCACTGGTCATCTGACCAGCTTCCACAATAAAACCTCTGCAAATGGTCCAAAATCCAGTTGCACATCTGGTCATCAACCAGCCAAAAACAGCTCACTTTACTTTCCATCGCCGCTCTACACTGGCTCCCTGTTGCTGCTCGTTTTGGGTCACTATTATTCGCCTGCAGAGTCCACATGCACAGCATCCACCTACCTGAGATCCACATTCATGTTTGAGAGCCTTCTTGTTCACTATGACTACAGATCTGGTCTACAGAATCCCTCTCTAGACCTACTTCTATCTCTCTCTTCTTTAAAAATGTCATTTTTTGACGCACTTCATGCACCTGCAGCCATGTGGCACTTGTGCAACATTGAACAGAGGCACTTATCCTTCTCCTTGGTCTACTGTTGTTTGGATTGTACCTCACTTGTATTGTACATGACTTTGGACAAAAGCGAAAAATTTGTTATTTTCTTATATCTCAAATCTATTCACTAATTCTGAGTTTCTAACTTTGTAAAAATCAACAACGAAGGACTGGAAATTTGATTGAGTTGGACAGTCCAGAGTTTGTTTTTTTCCCAAGGTTATCATTGTCTTTGAACGCATCTGTATTTCAACACAACAACATTCATAACTGTCTGCTGAAAAAAACCCCCACTGAACTGACAAACCACACAAGATGACATAAATGTTAATTTTTTTTTTCCTGGTACTGAGAAAGGCAGTGGACTCAGATTTTAGACTCCAAAGCGTCCTTGAACTTGGTGACAGTGAGATTTCAGCATTGTTTCAGTTACACTGAAAGGTGCTACAAAAATATCCAAAATACCTCTAAGTATAACACAATACAAGGCAGCAACACAACCAGTGTGACCATAATGTTAATTATCCAACCAAAAACTGATTATAACCTGCATTAAAGTTGGATTTATAGCAGTGCTGTCATTAGTTTTAGCTAGACGGACCTAATTAACAGTCAGCTGAGTTTAAACTAAAGTGACAAAATGTTCATTGTGACCAAGCGGCAAACTCTTTGGCTGAAGAATGAAGCCAATGCGGAAGTGCCAAAAACTGCAGTTCCCTGAACGGCCACTTGAGGCTCCAAAAGCGAGTCAATCCCCATAGACCCCCATGTTAAAATGCCCAACTTTACAGCAGAAATAAACATGTTTGCAGCCTGATACAAAAAATGTTTCAAGATAACTGGAAGTCAGGAAATAAGTCTGAAAACTTAACACAAGTTTTGAGAGTTTTGTTGATTACATCTTAGTTGTGTTTTACCACCAATGTAGTCCAGCTCTGGCTCAGACATGCTGGCAGATTTGAGCTGAGAATCAGTTAGTGGCACTTGGGCCAGCATTGGGCCAAATACTGGCATCCGTCACCAAGACTGTGCTGTATTAAGCAAACATGTTGGATTTAGTTCTCTGTTGAGCTATTTTAGCTACCTGGGATGTTTTGGTTATTGGGATAAATGCTGGTTAATTAAACTGTCAGGATTAATCACCCAACATAAATTTATAAGATCAACCCTTTATCAGAACAAAGAGTTTGACCCAGCTAATAGTGGGTTTGCTTACCTTTAGTATCCAAACCAGAGGAGAAGGAGGTGGGAGTAGAAGCAGAAGGGGAGGGCAGCCGGCACAGCAGGGCAGCACCGAAAACAGAAGAAGAAAGAGACGTTTTATTAGAATCAGAAGAGTAAAAAACAGAGCGTGCTTGTGATTTTAATCAGCTGCTCGATGCTGCCAACAGAGCAGGAAAGAATCACCAACCGGCAGCCAAACACGACTAAATCTCATCATCTCCACAGCTTACCAATCAGCATCTAACTGGCCGTTTCAAACAGTGAGAGCGGTGGGTACGTCAGCCAGGTGAAGCAGTTAGTTTGGCAGGTAATCAGCCCTGCAGTTAGTGACAGAAAACGGATCGATTCTCACTACCCAGAGTTGAAATTCAGAACCAAAAGCTGGCGCCACAATTACTAAACAGGCTTCATTACATCACCCACTCTCTGTTTATTCAGCAGAAACACAGCCAAACAGAGAGCAGATGTGAACGCAGCTCAGCGTGTCATTGGACGGTTGACTGTGCTTCCTGAAGGATGACGCTGCAGAATACTAAACACCTCGTGAAAAACCGACATGGCTGCAGCTGAATGTTAAAACCTCACAGTCCCTCTCTGCTCGCTGGCTGTGAGGTCCCTGCCGTCTGTTACATCACCGCGCTAACCGCTGTCACCGAGGCAACATTCCTTCACATTTGTTGAGGTTGCTGAATAAAGAGTTTCTGCCTTAGAGGTAAAACTGGGATTAAAAAAAGAAGGGAAAACCACTGGAAGAGGATGGAAAGTACAAAAAAAAAATCCCTGACAGGTTATGAAAACTGAGAGATATCACTCCAACCCCCCCCTCCTTCAACTGGATGCCCGCGATAATCAGCTGAAGTGTGACCATATGGCTCCGACTATGCAGACCTTAAAATGTGCAGAGTCCGATGAGGCCGAGCACTTTCAGCAGTTAAATGTTACGGTTGTCATCATCATTTGACTCGGGGAAATGTGAGACTCGGGGGCACTGAGAGGACGATGGGGGGGTGAGACACCGAGATAACCAAGAGACCTCAGCCAGCGACCACAGCAGCAACACACACACACACACACTGAGCTGATGAAGTGCTTGTACTCAAAAAAAGAATCATTCTCTTAACTCTTACACACCTTAAGAGAAAGTTTGTTAATCTATTAATTTACTTAAATTTTTCCCCTCTTCTCCCAAAACTTATTTTGCACAAAACACAACCTGAAGCGACGACGGATAAGGAACTTAAAAAGCAGCTCCTCTTTAAAGATTAACTCCCTGATTTTGGTATGATAGCGTCCTCCAATTTTACTGGAAGATATGAGATTGCTATTATTAAATCAAGGAGTGAATGTTAAAAGGATGCAGTGGCATTTTGTGGAAGTATTTTCAAATGTTAAGAAGGTTTCAACATTTTGAAAAAGCACCAAATCCTACTAGATTGAGTGATTTTTTGGTGTACAAATCCAGGCTGAACATTTTATAGACATCCAGATGTAGCGAGATTTTATACTAAAGGACGAGTTCACAGTTTTTCAAGTCTTAAAACAACAGTCAGGAGCCCAATTTAACATAGAAACACTGAAACCTGTTTCCTTCTCTTGTGGACAGATGTCCAAGTGTTGCAAGATTGTACTCTAGATGGTCACAGTCATTTTGAACATATGTCCTCTACATCTCTGGTGTAATTTAACAGGAAACTATTGCAAAAAAAAAAAAAAAAGTGCAGGTGTTTCTGAGCTGAGCGACATGCCGTGATTAGATTTGTTAACTGGTGAGAAGAGAAAGATGAAGAGAGACGGAGCCTGCTGGCACCAAAATATGATGTAAAGATGTAGACAGATTATCATACAGACACACACACGGTGCACATAGCGGTAACCCTCTCTCTCTCCACACACACACACACACACACACACGCAAACATTCATCATGAGGTATTTGATAACCGCGTTGAGCAGCCGCACCATAATAACCTGTGTAAGTAGAGGTGACATAATAACCGTCATTTGTCAAAGCTAATGATTCCTGCGTGTCACTGTCTCTGCCGCTGTCACTTTAACGGATGGCCTCGGCCCCGCTCGGCTGGTGACACCAAAGGTTACGCCGCTGTTTGCTGGTTAATAATGAGAGCCGACGCCGCAGCTGATGGGAGACAAATGAGCTGTGTACTTCCACTGTCCCCGGCCTCTTTTCTACTGACGGATAGTACTCCGGGTTTAAACAGCTCATTGAGAAGAGAAGCTTTTTGTGTTTGGATTCTGCTCTTTTTTTTTGTTTTTAAAGATTTTTTGGGGCTTTTTTTTGCCTTTATTTGGGAGTCATTTTAGTGAGACAGGAAACAAGAAGAAAGAGAGAGAGGGGTGTGACATGAAACAGGGAATCGAGCCATGGATGTTGCGGCCTTAACCATTAGGCCACCAGGGTGCTCCTGGATTCTGGTCTCTGCATTGTTTAACTGCACTCACATCACCTGTCAGTCATCAGCCAGGTCTGAAGAGAGAGTTGAAGCCCCGCTGCAGGTCCTAGCTAGCCTCCAAAAGCCTCTGTAACTGTATTTTTAACTCACAGACAGTTCCTTTCATTGTTTTTTCTTTAAAAAAAAACCTGACATTTTCTCTCTGTACTCTAAGATAAATCCAGAATTTAATCACCTCTCCAACCAAGACAAAACTGATTATTTTTGCATTTCATTAGTCTAAACCACTGTCACGTTGTCAAAGCTTCATGCGAGCTGCTATTTGTTGAAGAAAAATAGCCGTTCCCTTAATCCTGTTTGTCATGTACTCACACTCTTGTAACACTATTGGAAAGTCTTGGTTTTGGTACCATGGGAAGGGTTGTTTTTTTTTTTCTAACTTAATTTTTCAGTCCATATGACATTTTGTGACACTATATTTCTCTGCCACTTGACAGATGAATTTATTTTGTCTCTGGCATCAAAATATATAACAGGAGCCAGAAGAAAACCCCTGTAGGATAAAAACCGGGCTACTGGTCACAAACAGTGGGCCAGACCCTCAACATCATTCACTGTCACACACACGAAAATAGCTTCTTCTAGGTTCTGGGAAGGATTTAGAATATGCAACGTTTGTGGGTTAAATTCCATAAAAGAGTAATAACTGAACATGTTTGCAGGTTGAGATGTCCTGTAGTGCTTTATGCTGCAGCACAGTGATGGACCACCAGGATATATCGCTCTCAAACTGGTCTCAAACTCACTAGCCTGACAACCTTAAGCCCGTATTAAAGCTGCATTAACTGACTTTTTGGCCACTTGGGGGCAGCAGAAAAAAGAAGTCACCACAACACTGACACATCATAACATTTTATATTGAGCTTGTTAGCAAACAGTTACTTATATTCCACATCCAGCAGTTACGGAGCAACATTATCATTCATTTGGAGTTGTGTTTATGTTCACCTGGTGAATGGAAGTCCAATATTCTCTCTCTGTTTATGCTCTCTACCAACTCCTGAGGGAAATATCTGGTTCTTTAGCTGTTAAATGTGAACCAAAACAGTAAAATGACAACCAGACAGCTGAAACTCACTACGAGCCACATACACAACACATTACACGCTGCCAGTTCATGCGGTTTTATTATAAAAACATGGATTTTAGCTAATGGCAAATGGTGCACAAAACAGGCCCCCATAGTTTTCTTTGAAGGCCCTGCACAGTGGTGCCATTTTGGTTTGCGTCAACCTACAATAACTGTCACATCATGAGGATAAACCAATGTCTTGTTTTCCAGCACTGATGCACATCACCTCTCTATAAAAGCAGTAACTTTATCACATTTGGTCCCCAAAGTATGATTTGTCCTACACGCATCGGTTGGCACATCAAATGAAGTCTACGATACAAGAGACGCTACTCACCTCAATCAAAGACATATCTGCTGCGTTTTTAAACTTGTTCAGAGGTCAAAAAGAGGCTTTATGTGTCAGAAGTAGATGATGAAACGTCACAATTGAGATTGCAACAGTGGGAACTGATTCCATGTTTCCCAATTCACTGAGCGTTGGGTTTTAACAGCAGCCGGGCGGAGAGAGAGAAGAGGGAACCGACACTTATTTAAATGAAAATGTGATGTATTCCTACTTCATCCAGCCTGCTTGTGAAGCGTTGGGTAGCAGCAGCAGCGGAGGGACAGACGGTCACTGAGATGAAATCCCACATGCGGCAGCTGCTCTGCCAGTTTTGGGATTTAAACCGACAAAACTTTATAACATTATAAGTTCTCTTAAATAAAAAAATTAAAGCAATGGCCACCCACCTCACCTGGCACTCTCACAAAAGAAAAAAGAAGAAGAAAACAGCCTGTTTGTGGGTTACAAGAATATAAAGAAAGCTCCAGAAATGATTCACCGTGTGTCATCTTCCGTTTAGCGTTCAATAATTCAAGAGATACAGAGACGAGCATCTCTGACGCCCTGTTTATAAGTGAAAAGTCTTAAGATAGATCCAGTGATGACTCCCCTGTGAGTTTAACTTTAACGCCAGCAAACACTTCATAAGAGCAGGTTGTCACATCGATCATTGATCAGAAAGCCAACATGTCACTTTTGGATAGATGCTCCTCTGTTGCTGTGAAGCTTCCGCAGAATCAAATGAGTAATAAGCTGAGAGAGCGAGCATGTTGCCACGTTGTAAACAGAAATACTTTTTATGTGAAATTTACTTCCATTCTAGGAAGCATTTCATTGCTGGATGATTTTTTTTTTTTTTATTTTCCTCCGATTGGCCCATACAACCCATTTGAATGCTTTCTGTTTATATCAAAATTAAATAGAGTGCCTGTCATTTTGTTCATAAAGAATAGAGACACTTATATGCTTTGCTCTCAGAGCGGCAGACATTATGTATGACAAGCTGTGACACTTTTATAAATAACCAAAGCCTCATTCGTGCCCGTCCACTCAAAGTCTGACATGCCAATTGCCTCTAAACGCTGAATGAGAAAGTGATTTTCTGTGAGAGAATTTCAACTGGACACAAGCTGTACTTGCAGCAGTGGATGAGAAGAGCAGGGATGGGTTTTTTTTTTCACAAGGTCAAAATTTCACAGTGCAGGCGGACGATGTCTTTAGCAAGCTGAACACACCGTTCCCATAGGACCTTAATGCACATCATTGCCTGAATATAAGATGATATTTTATTCTGGAACGTTTTTACATTTTTAAAAAGTGAAGTCGTCTTATAATTGATGACTAGACAGTTACACAAAATCAGGGTTCATTTTTGAATGGGGAGAGTAGCACCGTTGCATTATGGGTTGTTTCTAGCTTTTAATGTTGCTAGGCTAGCACACGTCTCCATGTCAGTTGATATCTTTTAGAGTTAGTCACCCCTAGATGAGTTTAATTAGCCCAACTAAACAGTTTCTGAAGCCTCTTTTAACATGTTTTTTTCTGTCATGGAAGAAATAAATTCAGAATCCAAAGCTTCTCTCAACATCTTTACTGCAGAAACACAGCGAGGACTGAATCATCTGTCAAACAGCCAAGCATTACTTCTGTCACAGATAGCGATTTAGCTAAAAAAAGACAGTTTTAAAAAGATGTTAACTGCCAAAGCAAATCATTCTGAAGCTTCCAAGAGTCTGAGAGAAGAGAGTGTGTGAGAGGATGTGTGACCGATACACAGATACACAAAATACGCAAACGTTCTGCTTTAATCGTTCACTTTTACGAGAGAAGAGGCTTCGCGGAAGGATGGAGGAGGACTCTGGTGACATAGTACCTTAGTGGAACTTTTATTTTAGTATTTTTCCAAAAACAGGTCAGACAATCAGTTGGTAAATTGGAGAAAAAAAAGTGTGTGACGACGTCTTCACTTTAAATCCATTCATACATATTGATTAACAGCATGCAAGCATCATCATCTGCTGTTTACTCCAACTGCTATATGCTCATTATGTAATAAGAAGTGCTTAGGAATATATATATATATATATATATATATATATATATATATATATATATATATATATATGACATGGGAGTGTCCTGATGTGGGCAACTTATCGCCCCAGGTGGCTGCATTCTTCTCACTGACCTTCAGCACTTATATATCTTTTTCTGCAGATGTCCTCTTAAAAGCAACATTGGTCATCTGGTTACGTCAGCAAAAAGAAAAAAGCATTTGAACATGGAACATTTGCTCTCCATTACCCGATGACTGCTGTAGTTGGAAGGGAAGTCAAGCCAGTTTTGATTTAATGCACCGGATGGACAGAGAGTCTGATTCTGAATGTTCTGTTTACGGATGAACTTCCCTTGTAGAGTTCACTAAACAAGAGAAGTTTGACTGTTCTTGCAAAGGTCGACTTCTTCTTTAGGGATGAAACTTCACTACGGTTTACTTCTGATGCTTCTGTTTGACATTAAAAAAGACAATACACCCCAAAAAAGATACTGTAAATTATATTAAATAAACACAATTAAAATACTCGGCATTCAGTCGCTGACTAAGAAGAGAAATAGTCACTTCCCGGTTTCTTGATTCTGTAATCGACTGTTTTCCAAGTAAATCAAACGGGTAAAGAAAGTGTGTTTTTGTGGGCAAAGAAAGGAATCCAGAGCCAGCCATCACATTTGAACTTTACTTTCCAGCCAGCAATTAATGAAGAAGAGAGGCTGGAACATTTTTCAAAAGGTCAGCAGAAAACCTGGAGCGCTCTCTCTCTCTCTCTCTCTCTCTCTCTCTCTCTCTGGGGCTGGATGAAGCTTCGGATCGACTTCGCGGCTTTTTGAAAACAAAAGCTGACATTCGCTCAAACGACGGGCTTATAACTTCTCTACTCGTCTTACAACTCGAGAGCGTTTCCAACATGTCACTTTAAAGGGTGCGTTTGATCCTCAGACAGAGACGGAGGATATTTTCCTCGCTAACAAAGTGGGACACGGGAGGGAAAAGATCGGAAGTATTGACAGAGCAAAGAGGATGAGCTCTGAGAGGTTGACACGTCTATTTAGATATTACTACTAAGGATCAATCACTAACCTTCCATACTGAGGCATGAAAGTGTTGTTAGTCCATCAGACACAATGACCGCTGCTCACATCAGCTACAACAAACAACCTGAAGCTATATAAGAGATGTAATTACCAATATTCACTATTACTATTCATATTCATACTGCTGTCTATACTGCTTATATCTGACCCCATAGTGTATCCATATTTATTCATATTCATACCACACTTATACCACTATTTATACTGGTTATACAGTGTACTCATATTTATTATAGTATGTACATTGTACTCTTATCATACCTCCAGCTGTTTATTCTACTGTTCATACACTTACTAGTGTTAATACTGAATATATCTCAGCATATTCATATCTACTCTTACTGTTTATTCTATTTATATATTATACATAAGTACATTACACTGCACAGCACTTTACTGCTTCTTTTGAGTGTCTGGTTAGATGCTAAACTGCATTTCCTCAGTGCTTGTACTCTGTGCAATGACAATAAAGTTGAATCTAATCTAATCACAAGCTGGAACTTCACCTTCAGCTTTCTGTTGTGCTGCTACTGTTCATCCTTATATCTCTCAAGATGCAAATGTTCCTAAATATTTTTTTTTCAGAAATCAATAAAACGTTCTACCAGTGATGAGTCAGAATTCTTTGAACAGATATTTGGTACAAAACTTTGGGGATGGAAGTGTCAGATGGTGCTCCTGGATGCCAGGATCAGTACAGATATCCTAACTTTTGTTCAGACTGAAATGTCTCAACAACTATTAGATGGATCACCATGAAATTCGGTGCATATAAAAATGTTCCCCACGAGGCAAGTTGTAATAAATGGAGCCATTATCAGGTCAAAATTTCACTCTCTCATACTTTGGTTTAATTACCTTTAATTATCTGAAAAACGAATGCCATTCCCATCAGCCTGAGCTCTACCTTTAGTGCAAATGTCTGCACGCTAGCAGACTAAACTAATAAGCATTATACTTGCTAAACATCGACATGTTAATATTGTCATCATTAGTATGCTGGTGTTAGCATTTAGCTCAAAGCACCGCCGTGCTAAAGTACAGCCTCACAGAGCCGCTATCACGAATGTAGACTTTTAATGTGTGTTCAGACAGAGTGTGTGAAGCGAATTTTAAAGACGGTGTGTGAGAGAAAGTTTCAATTCTGGTATGTGATTATATTCTGTTTTGCTACTTCTGTTACCTTAACTCTATAAGTTCAACATCCTCCCTGCACTCTGCAGAGATGGAGGAGACACAGACCCTTACTCTCTCTCTCAGACCAGATGTCTATTTGTCTATTTTAATATTACACTATTATAATTTCTTCAACAATTTGGCATAATGAACAGAAAGCATTCTTTCTAGGTGAGTAAACCTTTAAGAGTGAAAATTAAAATATTCCAGCTCGAGAGAAAAAGTTGTTTATACATCTATGTAATAAGCTAACAGCTACCTTCCGCATAGTAGGTACGTTGGCTGTTTGATAAACATTTACTGAACAAATGGTCCAGTCTGAACTCACCTTAAATCTTGATCATATCTAATGACGAGCTCAGTTTTGACATTATAGTGATAAGCTGTGTATATGTTGTCATTTTATCAGTATGTAGTGCTTTAATTATTCCTCTCCTTTTAACCCATATTTGCTTTTTAATATACTTTTTTTACTGGATTACTTCTTTTCTGTGGCCTTTGCATTTCCTCATGTTTTTTTTCCAAAAAAACATGATGCCAGCAGCAAAAACTTATTTATTCCACACTTGACTTTTGGTGAATTCACTTGTGTGTCTCTTCATGGAAAAAACAAAATACACAAGTGCACCAATTCCCTGCTTGGCTGCAGACTTCTGACCTTGCAGAGCTCATGTTATCGATGTAATATAAACAGGATTCGCAGCACAGAGCTAAAAGTCTGCAGCGGATTCAAGTGCAATTTTGTTGAAGCCTGAGGTGGACGTGTTGCTCTGCGGTAATGAATTATACAACCGGTGGCGATGCTTTGCCCTGAAGTGGACCGTCCTCCCACACAGGAGAAACACTTTGATCAAGGATGGACGGCGAGAACATTGTCCAGTACTAACCGAGGTAAATTGTTATTCTCCTGCACGCCGTTCCATCCGTGTGTGTTCATGTCCAACACGTTGTACCGAACACACACACTCGGATACATACGTGACTGTGGGTGGGCGTCTGTTGGGCGTTGGGATGTTTGTGGATTGAGGGGCTGAGGTCAAGCTTTGGCCCTCGGCAGCAAACGTTTCCTGGAGATACTCCGGGAATCGAGGCTGCAGGATTTTAAATTTAGCCGCTGATTGTCCTTGCCTCTGCCTTTCCTGCTGTTTTATAAATCCCTTGTTACATACCTCCACACAACGACTAAAGTGGACATTTGTTATTTTAATTACGCACCTGTAGGTCACAGGTATAATAGGCGTCCTGCTGCTGCTAATGTGTGTCTTGTCAACAACTCAAATGTCCCTGCAGGCCACCATACACTCCCTCTAACCACTACCATATTGAATTAAATCAAAACAAAGACAGATTGGGCTTCTGATTGGTCGTTCAAGCGGCCTTGCCAAACCTTTGACGTGTTTCTGCAATAAAAACAGATTAAATATGTTTGTCGTTGGTTTTTAGCGATACTAGAAAATATCTCGACAACTATTGGACGAATTACCATGAAATTTTGTACAAACATCCTTGTCTCCTTGCGTTAGTTTGGTGATTTTCTGACATTTCATCAAGCGCCATCATGTAATTCCTGCAGAATTAAAGCATATGGGGAAAAGAATACGGTGAGTTTGGGTCAGGGTTAAATACAAGTGTATCATTGATGTAATACAACACATACTGTATGAGCTTAAAAGGGTAGAACTAATAGTTTGAATTCAACTAGATGATCTGATCCGACGGATTTCAGTTTGCTAAGGAACAAACATCAGCATTGTGATACATCAGCTGGGATTATAAGAGCAGGATGGGACAGTTTCCCAGATGTAGTTAAGCTCTAAAGCAGCTTCTGTGCTGGAAGAAGTTGTGCTTGAGCTGGATTTGAACATGTTTTTGGTTTTGTCTTTGTCTCCAGCATTGTCTGTATTACAGAAACAATAAACAGAGCGATGCACAAGATTCAGCAGACTTTGTAAATGATTCAAAGCTGCAGCCACAATAATGCACGGCGTGTTGAGTTTGAATACCACAGTCCAATCTGTGCATGCATGAAGAACCTTCAGTGAATTTGCAAGCACATATGATATATTGTATATTACAAAGCGGGGTGGGTGGTGTTAGGGGGGGTAGCTGCTTGAAAATCTTTCATATGATGTCATCAACAAGCAGGGCAGCTTTGCAGGAGGGATATCAGGTGTCAAGAGGTTAGCTTGTCTCCCAACGCTTTTAAGTTAAGACGCTAAAATAGGTTCGAAAGTTTAAATTCACATCCTAAACCAAGAAGTCTTTGATCACATGCTGCATTTAAAAGGACTGTCAGAGTGACCGCTGATCTTTTAACCCTTCAGTTTGAACGGAATGACCCATTAAACATAAACATGCGTTCGACATACGAGCAGATAGCGATATATTTATTAATTTGCATGTAAAGTGGAGCCGGGGTTTCCTGTTTACTGCAGGGAAGTAAGTCGGAGCTCGAGGCTGCTGCTTAAACCTGAACAAGATCAACTCTTTCTTTCCAGAGCTGCTTAGATATTTAACAGGAGCCGGGAGGTCGGCAGAAGAGGAGATTTAGTTTGGATTTGATTGGCTCGGGTTAATTAAGCCAAGTGCACCACAAATGTAAGTGTGTGTGTATGTGTGAGAAAGGTCAGCTGTTATAATCATGCAAAGGGTAGATGAACCCTTGACTCAATCTATCTTTTTATTACTCCTTCATCAGCACGCTGCCAAACCAAACTTTTTTCCAATCCTCTTTCCTCCTCCGTTCCTCTCCTCCTGTTCTCTCCTCTTTAAAAATCCTTTGATGTGTCTCCTCTTCCCTTCCATCCTCACTTTTCCCTCCCTCGTGCCTCTTCAATAATTTCCTGACCTCCTTACCTTCACTAAACCCCTTGAATTGTCCATTATCCTTCATCTTTACCCCCCCCCCCTCTTCAATCCTGATCTGTTGTCTGTCCATCTCTTCTTCCCTTCAAATTTCTTAACCCCCTTAACCACTTAGATTGTCTCTCTTTCTTTCCTGAAAGACCTTCAGTAATCTCTCGTTCTCTCCTTACCTCCTCTTTTTTTCAACTATACTCACTTCTTCTGCAGCCCGGTCTCACTGCGGTTCATGAAATAGTCACAAAATTAAGTCTATAGATTCATGTACCGACAGACCGACAGACATTCGACCGTCTCTCATCCCTCTCTCAACCTCTTATTCATCTCTTTCATGTTCACCTCCTCCTCCTCCTTCTCCTCTTCTCACGAGTCTCTCCATCTTGTCCTCTCCTCGCTCTTGCATACCTCATCCTCTACTATCATGCATTACTTTTTGATGACACGTTATAGATTATTCAGATCACTTTGCTCCCAAATGAGACTGCAGCTCTCCTATCTTTTAACTCCTGCATCTCTCTCTCTCTCTCTCTCTCTCTCTCTCTCTCTCTCTCTCTCTCTCTCTCTCTCTCTCTCTCTCTCTCTCTCTCTCTCTCTCTCTCTCTCTCTCTCTCTCTCTCTCTCTCTCTCTCTCTCTCTCTCTCTCTCTCTGGTTGTACATCTTGGAAAACTGATTAGCCTTGATTAATTAGCTGGCGCTGTGCAAGTGCATGCATGTGCTGTACAGCTGGTTAAAACACGCAAGGGCTTTTGTGAGTGTGTATGTATGTATGCACATTTTAAAAAGATTAAAGTATCTGCATGATAAATTTGAAATGTATTTTCCTTCGCTCAGTATTTTGATAACTGGCCAACCTGACGATGTGGAATTTAAAAGCAGAGATGTGTCATCAATGTAAAAGCAGTTCGCTGTATCATCTGCGGAGTGTGAAGGTTTTCTTTTTGACCTTGTCCAAGCTTTGACATGTTAAAAGAGAAAAGTACTAATAAAATCACAGGAACACAAAATGTATAATAAAGTATATAATTTATTGGCTCTTTGGGAGGAAAACCAAAAGATTAAAGTACCAATAAAACGACATGCTGAGAGTTTGGATTTATCAGTTGAGTAAGGATAAACTCAGTCCCATCATCTTAGTGGATCTATAACATTTAACTGCACCTGAAAGTCTCCTTGCAGCAGTGATGTAGAAGTGAACTGCAGGATGTGTCTGTACGCCGTGATGGTACAGATGTGGTGTTGTTAGAGGTGCAGCAGAACACGCACTACCACACTACTCTACACTACACTACACTACAACGCCCAGCATCAGATGGGTCAGAGGTGAAACAAGCTTTCAATTCTACACAAAAGCACACATACTATGAATTAAAGTAAGGTTGTGATAGCTGAAGGTCTGAGTCAGTCTGAGTTTTCTTTCTCCAGCATATAATTTGACAAATTATATGGTAACGTACATGTTGTTTTAGATAATGTACTAGCAAGAAAATTACAGAGAATTAGATAAGAAACTCAATATCTGTGTTGTATTTGAACAGAGAAAGGGCTAAAATGTGTTTAGCCTAGTTTGGTATAAAGTCTGTAAGCAGGGGAACTGTTGGCCTAAAAGTTCCTTCTATAGTGACTCCAAAGTTGTCTTATTTGAATGTTACAATACATCCACAAAATCAGCTGGTTTTCTGGTTTTCTGAGATTCATGCATGTAGCCCACGTGGTCAGTAGAAGTTTAAACGAGTAAGCTAATCGCTCATTAAATGCCTAACTTTCTGTTTCTACATATGTTAATTACACAAGAAGACATGTAACTAAGACAAATTTGGAGTTTTTTGAGGGCACTTTTGATGTTGTAAGCTAGCAGTCTCCTCTGTCTGGTGCTAAGACGAGCTAAATGTGTGCTGGACGTCTCTGTACTTGATCCAATCAGAGATGAAACTGATATCTCACCCTGACTCTGGAAAACACGTCTCATTTCCTTTAATACTGAGCCGCCGGTTGCTGCTCGGTATCTTTAACTGAAGCTCGGAGGCCAGTTTCAGAGATTCAGCTGCGCTCTACTCCAACGCCCAACAATGTGCAATTAACACGATGCAGCCATAATGTTAATTGGTGACTCAAGATGTGTTTTTGAATTTCTCACCTCATCTGCATAATGGAATATGGATATTGTATCAGCACTTATATATTCCAATCTACAGAGGGCAGCGCTCTCGCTGACAGATATGAATTGACCGAGCTCTCTCTCTCTCTCCAATGCGTTTAGCATAATACAGCCGCTCTTTCTGATTGTTCTCCCAGTGACATGGCGGACCCTGGGATGATTAGCAGCGGAGATAATGGGGGTGCCTGAGAATATATGAGACAACAAGGGTTCCTGTGCAGAGACGATGAAAGGCATACTCGAGGCTCTGCATGCTTTCAGAAATGTGAAATTAAAACGTACAGGAGCCCTCAACCCCCTGTGTGCAGTATTTACTTCAAACTGATGTTTTACTATGAAAAAAGAGCAATTTTACAATTATGTCTGATACTTTAATACATCGAAGCACTTTGTGACGTCTGTTCGCCAGCAGAAAGGTTTTTTTTTTTAAGGATTTTGAATGAGGCAGAAAACAACATGAGACAGTTTGGAGATTCTTGAGAAAGTGAAACACATGAATTGATAATGGAACTACAGTATTGTACCCAAAATTATTCCAGGATTATTAATTCATAAGCATTAGTAATCTGCCCTGGGTGGAGGGGGAAAAACAGAGCAGGAGGATGCTGGTATAACATGAGTTTTCTGTTTCTGTTTGTGATGCTGAGATGGAGCAGTTAGAGGAGTATACTGATAATAAAAAATAAAAGCCAGGTGACCCGATTTCCTGGAGGGGAATGTATGACGAATATCATCAAAAGACATACAGTCTATACAGCAATTTTTGGCTAAAACACGTTCTAAATTGAGCGTTTTTGGTTAACTCTGGGCCCAATCAGTGGATAAGCTGGTAAAGAAGATGTGTCTGGAGCAAGAGCCAGAACCTAAACACAGGAGGAAGCTCCTGTTTGCCCAAATATCAAGAAGACCAGGTCCAGGTCGGACCTCGATTCATTCTCTGGCTAGCTGCTGCTGCTTGCACTCATTGACGCCCAAACATCCAAAGCACTCATGGCTACAGGAGCCGTTTAACCCAAACTTGCAGCCTCGTAGTCGGTCAGATGGAGGTCAGATGACGTTCACACCACAAACGAACGAACCGCTCCAGAGTCGGTTTGTGACCTGACCTCTCTCAGCCTCCATACCTGTATATATACACTCTGCCACATAACTGATTCCTGATTCAAGTCATGACTCCACTAAATCCCTTTCTGCTCAGGAAAAAAAAAACTTCTCCCCACTTCCAACTTTCTTTTTTAAGGCAAATTCACAACACCATGTCTGGCGTTACAGTTTCCTCTCTCTGTCAATTTGTTCCCATTTCAGGGAGCAAGGCTGTACATGTCCTTGTTTTCTGGGCTTCAGTGAAGCAACAAAAAAGGTGAAATCCCATCGCAGCAGAGGGATGAACACACAAACGCCCCCTCCACCCCCCCAACCCCCAGCTCTGTGCTGTTAGTAAGATCAGAACCTGGTGTAATTTAGTAAAAAAAAAAAAAGAAAGAAAGAAAGCTGGCGTTGATAATGTCAAGGGCAGGATGATTGTGTCTGCTTGTGAGTGTGACATTAGCACACACACACACACACACACACACACACACACACACACACACATAAACAGAGGCACCCAGGCATGAACACAAACTGAAGCCCAGATGGTAGCACGATCATTTTCACCAGGCTGAAAATGGACAGTGTTGAACAGTGTGTGTGTGTGTGTGTGTGTGTGTGTTAATGTGTGTGAGTCACCGAAGAGAAGGGCAGGATGGAAAATTGGTGAGGGCACGGCATTGTTACTGTGGAAACATTATGACTAATTATGTCTGTGCTAGGACATTTGCATATGTATGAGAGAGGCGTGGGAGTGAATCTCTTTTTATAGAACTTAGAAGAGCACTTAGATCAATTATTGTATACAAATTATGTAGAATATACCATATAATCATTTATGCTATTTATATAAAAGAAGCAAGATGTCTCCTACTTCACTGCGGTACATCTTCACTGTTTTTTGCACCGGAGGCTTCAAGTTTCCACACAACACTTGTGTAAGTTGAATACTGGACCACGATTGGCTAGTTGTGGTGCTATGAGTCATGCGTGTAGGTACACGTCTTAAACTTCAGATGAGCACAGAGAAACTTTCCTTCTTCAGCAGATGGATGTGAAAATAATAATAATAATAATAATAATAATAATAATAATAACACATTTTTGTGCTAAACTGCACTTACAGGTGCTCACAGGAGGAGTTAAAGCTGTTGACAACTACATTAATAAACATGTATATCTGCTTACAAATTACATTTTAGCGTAGTTAGTAGTTATTAAATATTCATATACTGCTTATGACTGCAGAGTAGTGTGGTGTTTAAAGTCTTACTGCTATAAATATAAAGGGTGAACATGTGTAGGCATGATGTGTTAATTTGTATGCAAATAGGTGTGTGCACAACCGCAGAGGCAGTTGGCTCCTTCCTGGCGACTTATTCCAACTGTGATTGTGAGATGTAGTCGTTGCCATGGTTACGGCTTCATGGCAGTATATAAGGGGCAGGCTGCCAATTTTGTTTATCTTATTTTCTGCCGTTTATATTAGTAGAAGCAGAGGTCAAGTTGTTGACAAGTTTTATTCACCATCGTTGTGTTTTTGTCCACAAGTGTGTTTGAACAGAGGATGAAGTTTTTTTTGCATGTTGTGGCTCGACCACAACGTAGACAGGAAATAGCGTGTTGTTGCGAGCGTCGGATTAAGAAAGAAAACAGAAAGAACAAAACTATGTGAAGTGTTCTGTCAGTTTTCCTGCTCCTGACAATCACCTGACCCATCACCCGTCTGTACATCTTACTCGAGCTCGCCGGTCGAGCGGAGTATCAAAGCACGAGGTCCTCCGGAGGATCTGAAGATACCCGGGGAATTTTAAAATAAAGTAATATTTCTCAACTGATACTAGAATAAAGCAGAGGATACAGTTATGTTCTCCAAATTTGGAGAAAAGAGGGACACTGAACAGAAGAAATGTGACAAGTCTCATCAGTGTCTAACTTCTCTCCAGGTATTAGTCAGGTTCAGAAGCAGGTAACAGTATTTATCATATTCCCCGTCCTATTTATCATCCCACTCTGCTTTATCTTGTCATCTAAAATCTGCAGAACTCGTTGGCACCTGTTCTCCATGAGGACTCTGTTCTGGGGTCTAGTCCTTTAGTTTATTAACAGTGAGACTCAGTGAATTCAGCTTTAATCAATCAGTTAATCAAAAATAACGAGAGTGTGCAGAGACAAAAAAAAAAAAAAAGGCTTCTCCTGCAGCACAAATAACACTTGCACACCTGTTCCTGCCAAAACTCTTAAAACATGAACCGCGCTTACAAATCCGTCTGCAGATTGATTACGATTTGTTTTGCATTGCATCAATAGTTCTATTGATAATAAACTTTTATACTGTCAGAACACTCTGCAGACGTGATGTTTGATCACCTGACAGAAGCTTTTACTGTATATGTGTGTGTGAATGGTAGATTGATATCCATCCTGCTGTTTAGTTTATGTACTGTATTTAAAAGCTTTCCCAGCACACACACACACACACACACACACACACACACACACACACACACACACACACTCTAACTGTACTACATACATTACCAGAATGAGCTCTTGAAAATGGATCAAGCCAATAAATTAAAGAAAGAGTAAACAGCCAATCACAGTGACTGCAGGGTTGGGCAGCTTGACTTCAGCATCAGCACCGTTTGTTGCCATGATGCTTCCAGCCCTGACATCCTGAGCTCTGCATCTTCCTTTAGATGCGATACTCCTAAATAACATGCGTTTACACTCCAGCAGTCATTCTCAGTCACCAGCATTAGATGGAAAGGTCAGCACCGAGTGACGAGACGAAGATGATTGATTTTAGAGTGTTTAGGGTATTGATGATCATTGTTAACCTGCAACGCAACACACGACAGGAAAAAGCCGTTCACAGCTGGGAAATAAAATGACAGAAAGCTTTTCTATTTTAAATATATAATGTTCTAATTTGTCTTGTATAATTTCATTTCCTGTTACACTAACAGTCGAAATAATGCAGTATCAACATAAGCGTGTTTATAGTCCCGTGTAGTATTGACTTTGTTATATTGTATTTTCATTGCATGCTGGTTTACAAATGTGGCTGCAAAACACACGACTGAGTGCTGAACCTTGATTTTTCTTGTGTCAAAAACTATCAAATCCTGAGCCGTTAAGAAGATATAAAAATGACATAAATACCTGAACATGCTGCTAGTAACAGAGAACATTTTTTTATAGAAAAAGACAGAACAAATGGCGACGTTGAACAGTGAAACAATTTGAGACTAATGCACATAAAAAAAAAACACTAAGAGAAATAAAATCCAGTGAAATAAAAACTAGATAAAAAAAAAAATAGATAAAAAGCAAAGACGAATAAAATCGATGAGGGAGATAAAATAAAATAAAATAAAAAATTACAACATAAGTACAATAAAATAAGTGAATAAAACAAAGTAAATTATAACGTCTTTAAATCAAATAACACGTCTTGCTTTGACAAATATATGACGCCGAGATCAGAAACAAAAACAAAGATCAGATCGAAACTGAATGTGAAGCTGAGAAAAAAAAATGGAAAACTACAACTGCAGTGTAAGCGGAACCACTGCTATACTATGAGGTATTCACACACACACACACACACACACACACACACACACACACACACACACACATAAAGCCACAGGCCTGTCCAGCATCATTTATAATTACAAATGGTGGTGTGAAAACTCTGATAGCTGCGGGCCGCTGTTATTAATGAGATGCTGACTTCAATTAACTACCACTGAGAATTCACACACACACACACACACACACACACACACACACACACACGCATATGAGTATAGGGTGCATATTTCAGCACACACACACATGCTGCCACACTGGGAAGTTGGGCTGGTGCTGGTTCTGCATTCTGACGATGAATTAAAGATGACGAGCTCTCGTCCAAGACTGAGTGTTCATCTCATCACTAATTAACATGTTTTCTTCTTAACACTACACTTCTTACATGTTTGCCCTCATTAATCCAACTTCGGCCCCGTTTACACTGATCATTTCAAGACTCTTGTATCTGGATAAAACCCTGATGAGATTTCAGATACATTCATAATAATAATACTAATCAATTACACTTTTGGGCAGATCACAAGTCTGATGGCATCTTGGCTACATGTAAATAATGATTGGCTCTACTCCAGTGTAGTGGGTGGTTTTAATAGTCCTGAATCTGTTTGGTAAAAACACCAGAATATAATTAACTCAACCCTAGCAATTGAGTTACACGAATAACAGTTTAGCTTTGTCCCATTTTGTTTTATTGTACTGTGTTTTTTTATGTATTTTAAATGTCCTCATCATTGTCCTGTATTGTGTTGTTTTTTAATGCTATGTGCTTAAAACCGAAAACCGTTTTCTACAACAAGGAACTAACTAACAAACTGACTAACTCACTAGCTTTAGCCAGCATATAACTTTCCATAAACTATCACCAACACATGGATGAATCGTACAATTTGTATTGTTATCAGCCTACAATCTGAAAAATTAGTCTGATTGGTTCACTAGTTTCTAAGCAAGGGACTGCACTTTACCCGTGACCGTTAAAGTCACGTTGCGTGTAATTTCAGCACTTTTGGTTTGAGCGTCTGACTGTGTCATCCACCCATCTGTGTTGTTTAGGGAAGCCTCCTCTGACCTTGGTAACCATGGCAATGCTGATATACCTTCTATCAGAGAGGTTTCTGCCTTCCCCCAAAACATCTGTTGTGGAAATTTTCTCTCAAGAAAGAAGGCGCATGGAGACATAAAGAAAGCATTAAACACTGTTACTTGTTGAAGCAGTTGTAAACACTGTACAATCCATCACATCATCAGTAACAATTATACAAATGTCCAAACACAAACAAAAATACAATCATCTTGTATTTTTGGAGAGAAAGCATGTTGTTCAGCTGGCCCTTTCCCTAAAGATTGTGAACTCAAACTAGACAGCTTTATACCTCTCCAGAAGCAAAGCTAAAAACAGTCTGGTCCCTAAATGGACACTTCTACAAACCGTTACACCTTCTTACAAACAAGCATGGTCTCTAAAACAGTAGGCTTAAGACAAAGATATCTCTAGCTAACCCCAGAGGTCAGCAAGCAACCCTCAGATAGAAACAGGTTCAAGAGTTCAACTAGCCTAGGAGTAGGATTTCTTCACCAACATGTGTCCCCAAAATGACAATGACATTACATCACATTCAGCTGATAACAAACATTGACTCCTTAGTTTGAAAACATTTGTAACATATATACAAAAGATTTATAAAATGATAACCTACTATTCAATTTTCTTTCACACATCCCAGACAGCTGAAGTCCCAAGGAGAAGACATCTTAATCTCTGATTAAGAATTACAGCGTGACCTCAAAGCCAAGTTTGACCCAACGTGACCCAGTTTGTAACCTCTAAAGATGGAAAATTCCATAACAGATGTGTTGGATAACTTGTGCTTTTCACTCCGTCTCAAGCAAAAAGGAGAACGACAGATGTTTTCAGTGTAATAACCTCCTCCAGAGGTGTTATGAGCAATCAAATTTAAACCTCTCTTGAATGCTTCTCGGATTAATTCACACTTATGTATCCGATCCACTCAAAATGCATGAATAGTGAGTCAGGGTTCCCACAGTGTCTTCTGGACTGGAAATCTTTGCATTCACACTGGATTTATGATCATAACTTTAAAGTCATTCAGCAAATAGAATCTCACATAATGGTGAAAAATACGTGTTTTGTGTCATATAGAAATGTTTTAAACAAATTTCTAATCAGAAGCAGCAGTGAGCAGAGAGGGACTTATTGCTGAGTTTGAGCCTTAGAACAAAAAGAAATAGAGCATCAGATGTAAAAGCTGTAATTTAGGTGAATAAATGGATAAAAACGAGTTAAAGTCCTCTGTAGTTTTCACCGCTGCCTCTAAACGTTTTCGCCGGATGATGATGGAAATCAAACACCATTGATCATCTACATCAATACTTAGTTCTGTCCAGGAAATGAAACTTTTGAGCTGCAAGAAGCTGAAAAAATGTTCAACCCCAACTTCTTCAGACCAAATATAAAGTGACATTTTACTTTACAAAAAGCAGAGAGTTGAAACTACAAACAGAAAGTCTATTAAACTGCAGTTCTTACTTCTTCTATTGAGGAATAAAAACACTCTGATCAGACACCAACTAATAGGTTAGCTGGTGAAGGAAGCAGAGTTTTGGTTATTCCTGTCTTCTGAACATAATCTGGACATTTATTTACACCAGTTGGAGCCATTCAACATTTAAATCAGATTTTCAGCTTATACAACAACAAACAATTTAATAACACTCCAGGCATATTTTGTGAATTCTCTCACAAATGGCCACTCGATGCCTCAGGAAACTCTGACTGTATTGAAGTAAAATGGAAAACTTATCTCAATAAGTATAATGGGGGGAATAAAATGCTTTTTTATTTCAAAAGAGACATTTTTAATCAAAAGCTGATGATTTAAACTCGTAATACTTATTTCAGGAGCATATTTAGGTCTTGATTGACAGGTGTCTCTGCCAACCACAGTCACCTGTGAGAGATTTTCTGGCTCCAGTGAGTGAAAACGATGGTGGAAAGAGATTAAACCCGAAATTCAAGCTTTGTGTGACATCACAGAGGTGATGTCATGTTTGTATACAGCTGTTGGTCCCAACACTTGTTTAATTCCACTAACAGCTTACTTGTGCGTGGGGGAGGTAGAGGTGGCCGGAGGGGCAGGTCTCTCGCCTTTTAACCAAATTCCTATTGGCAGACTGGCGTGTCAGTTGGCAGGCTGAAGTGTCCCGACGGCAGGAAGGAGCTCGGCAGCTGTCAGTCAAATCGATCGCAAATTATGCAGTTTGGAGACCGTTTGATTCCTTCTGATACCCTCCGTCCCTCCTGCTCTCGTCCCTCCTTCTTATCAAGGTTGAATCCATAAGTGACGTTTTGCTTTGCAGATACGCCTCTCTGGACCGATATACCATCATCCAGTCAATGTTTTATAACAACCTCAGCGTCAATCCGTGAGACCTGCAATTTTAACCCCATGGAGTCTACTAATGTCTTCTTTTCTCAGATGTTGCTTCACAAGGTTGCAGGATTTCATTTCTTTTAACTAAAGGGTAAAACTGGATTTAATAAAAGAGAAGTCATATATTGCTTAGACTCCTCAGACTGTACACATTAATGATAAAGAGGTTTAATAACTTTTTTATTTTAAATATATCTGTGCTGCCTGTTTCTTAATCTTAAAAAATGGGGGAAATTTGAGGGAATAACGTCAGACATTAAAGATATCCTGAGTTTATATTAAGGCATGTATGTGTAAATAAATATAATCGATGATTATGGGATGACTGAAGCACCATTTAACGTCGGTATCGGATGTAAATGGTGAGGAATAGAATCAACACATTTGGAAGTAATTTCTAGGGATGCTGGTAAAGATACTACTCATTGT
Organism: Thunnus thynnus; assembly: GCF_963924715.1. Classification (NCBI taxonomy): domain Eukaryota; kingdom Metazoa; phylum Chordata; class Actinopteri; order Scombriformes; family Scombridae; genus Thunnus; species Thunnus thynnus. Next base: position 3,683,398 of record NC_089536.1, on the reverse strand, counting down.
TTTGGTTGAAGGTCTGCAGCAATGCAAGTTTTGTCCACTTATTTTTACATGTCATGAGTAATAAGCCATTCATAAAAGGAAGATTGGAGGATAGCATTCACATCTTTTGATAGCTTAAGTGTTTAACAGCATGAGAAAAAGTCTCCTTTGACATGAGAACTTGAAAAACTGCAAAAAACCCAAATCACAGTAGAACCAGATGGCAGCGGTTCCTCATGTTTGGACGTAAAGCACACACTGAGGTCAGCTGTGCCTTCATGTGTGACTATCTGCTCTAAATATCAATAATTATTAAAAAATAATCCTGGTACTGACTGCAAATGTTATTGTAATTCTCTCCTCTTTAACCCCGCCACGCTTCCTTCCTCTTATCTTTATCACCCTCAACCCCCCCACCCCCAGCCCGCTTCCTGCCCATTGATCCAAAGGTTGATTTGCTGCCAGTGTCTTTGACAAGTCCCTTTGTGGGGTCTCACAGTACAGCGCCCTGCATTTATTTATGCCTTTTACTGTCAACAGCTTCAGCTGCCGCCAACAGAGCTGAGGGAAGGAGGGAGGGAGAGTGGGAAGATGAAAGGAGAGACAGAATAGCCAAACTTTGAAAGATGAAAAGGAGTTTAACCTCCGTACAGCCCTGGCTCTCTGTTTCTTCTGGAGATGCCGCCACTTTCAATCTGGCAACATAAACTGGCTAAATCTCTCTGCTTCAATCTCTCAAACCTCAAACTAATCACTTCAGTCTTTCTATGTCTGTTTGCATCAGTTTCTCCAGTAAACGGCTTAATAAACTGAAGCTGCTTCCTTGGCAACAGCTCTTCTTGCATTCTTTCACTCGCTTACTGCGAGAAGCAAAGGTTCAAGGCGCCAAATTAACAGAGGTTGTTTGTCTACTCAAGTAGCCTCTTAAGCTGCTGCTCTTATAATATATTAGTCTTGAAGTCAAGTTGGCTTGGCAAACAGTCTAAACAGCAACTGGTAAAATAGAGATCATAATCATTTTTAGAACTGCAGCTTCTACAATGGTTGGTGTTTGTAGATCAATAATCCCTCCAAACTAAAAGTCAAACTGCATCATTTGCCAATTCCTTCCAAACAACCCATGTAAGCTGTTGACTGGACATCATCGGATGTAAGTGCCTCTCAAAACCTGTTAGAAAAGTGATTTCCAGTAAGACTGGGCTGTTGGTCTAATTCTGCGTCGTTGTTTTGGTTGAAGGTCTGTAGCCATTCATGTTTTTACGTGTCCTTAGTAATAATCCATTTATTTAAAACAGATTACAAGGTTGTTGATTTTTACCATTAACACCAGAAAAAAAGTCTTGCTCCTCAACTACAAGAGTAAAAGATAACATTGTTGGTCTGCAGTTGATGCAGCAGAACAAGAGATATCATGTTTTTTTTTTATTCCATGCATTGCCCAGTTGCATTAACAAACCCTGCCTGCCTGCACATATATAACCATGTCCTCCGTATTACATCATCAGCTGTAAAAGTTTTGCTCAGAACCGTAAACTTGAGGCCCTTCCCTCAGAGAATAATCTTTGTTTGTGAGATACCTCTCCAAAGAAACTCTCCCAGCGCTCAGACAAAGAAAAACATTAAGACAGAAACAGTGAGGCAAAAAAGTGATATGCCTTTTTTTTTTTTTTTTTTTTTTTGAGGGAGAAGCTGGACAGATTTTTACCCGTAAGCGCTTTGAAACTTTCTTTTAAGAAGTGCTCACAAAACAGAGAAGCTAGTTATAGATAAACTTCACTCAACCTGCTGGAGGCAGAAAACCACGACAGATTGTTTCTTTTTCTCCCCCAGATGAAGTTGATGTAGCTTTAGATGACCCTCCTGAGACACATGGTGCTTTCCTGCTGCGTTTAAGGTCAGAGGAGTCAGTCCGGTTGGTTGGTATTCTGCGATGAAACACTAATTCACAGTGGCAGGATGCTGCGAGCCAGCTCAACTCAAATGGAGAGTGTCAGAGGACTTTAACCTCTTACCATTCCTGTAAATTCCTGTAAAATGAGCCTAAAATGCCTACACCAGATATGCCCAAAGTAAACTGAAAGCTGCTCTTGAACCATTTGGAGTACATGAATGGTTTTGGTCTCTTTTGAAAGGTAACATTGAAGTTTTGTCCCCAACAGTCAGAATCACTAAGTGCTACTGGCATTGAGTAATAGAAGTTTGAACACACTGAAGTAGGTTTTTATTTCCACCTGAATATATGTATATATATATATTTTTTTTTTGCAAACAGGTGCCTGCAGATGACTTATAGCTGTGACTTATTAGCTGGAAAACACCACAGCATTTAGCTTTACCTTGTCCAAGATCAAATTTGATAACAATAACACAATAAATTAATATTTTACACATTTTTCTAAGGGTATGTGTGGAAAAAAAAAAAAAAGGCCATTCGGAGACTCCAAAGGATCCCTGCTTCAGAGTAACTGAAGCATAAACACATTATAGTGCTTTGTTCTCCTGTTGTAACTAAACTTTGTACATATAAAAGAGTAAAAAGTGGTATAGTGGAAAATCAGTTTATATAAAAAGCAACACACAGAAAACTATTTAAATTTACATAATATTCTTGTTATGGCTTTATAGAACACATTAAAGCTGCATATGGTCATTTTTGGAATTTCGCCAGTCATCAGCACAATCTGTTCCTATTGGCTCGGTCTTTACACCAAAGAAGAGGAGCCTTTCAACATGGACTCTCATTATCTATCATAGGCTGTGGACAGGACATGGAAGCTCCTATTGGGTCAAGTGAGGTGTCAATCTAAAGGTCAGAGTGCAACCACCATTCTGATACCAAGATATTGTTAATATTTACATGGCAACTCAAGTTATGATGGAGAATATGTGGAAAATCAGGCACGTCTGTTGGTTTATTTGAAATGTTGCAACAGCAGTTTGTGGATATTTATTGATGTAATGTGTTTTGGACTAAATATTTTACTGGATTGGATCAACTGGACCTTTGCCAACGTCACAAGACTGTTTTTGTTGGAATTTCATCGAGCGTAGTAATATGAGGCTTCATAGGTGAGTTGCATTCATTTTGTTTTTGTTTGTTGGTTTGTTGGTGGTCTGACAGAGGTATTGATTGTACCTGCTGCTGTGATCATATCTTGAAATAGTTTGCATCAGTTGAATCACAAGAATCTTTACAAGAACCCTGCGGGCCATCTGGACCATTGAGCTCAGGCTGTTTCTCCTGAGTGCTCTGCTGGACTGTGAAATACACCAAACTATAATAAAGCTTTGATGTTTTTCTCTGGTTTTCTTGCAGTAGAACAGTCCCACCGTGTGAACAGTAACTGAGTCTATTCTATGTTCCCTTTTGTCCTACCAGATGTGTACTGTACTGTATCTGACAGATCCGACCTGAGTATCACGTCACTTTTCACTTTTTAGTCATTGAAAAGAGAATACACCAGACAGCATACATTTTGTATGTAAACTTTGATACATTTGGTTAAGTTACACATGAATCTCAGGGAAAAGGATAAACAGTAACAGGTAAAGGCAAATGATTTAGATTAAAACAAACATCTGTTGTCTGTGCTGCTTCCATCACTTCACTTTATAATAGAAAAGTAGAAATACTTTTTGTGTTGTATTGTAAAATAATGGATAGATCAATTAAAATAAATTAAAAGACATTAAGTATTATCATATTGTATCCTGTGCAAGTAAATTATTTTTGTACAGTAATTAATTAGTATGAAAATAGAAACATTCCACCAAAGTGGACAGAGCCTCAAAAGTGCAAAAAAACACAGTATTTGAATAAACTGGCTCAGTTATGTATAGGGCTGCAGCTAATTGGCAGCTTAGTTTGGTTTGTGTGATGAATCAATTAATTGTATGGTTTATAAACAGTGAAAGATGTCTTCAAATGTCTTGTTTTGTCAAATCAACAAACCCAGTGATATATTCAATTTACCTTTTATAGAAAAATGAAAAGGAGCAGCAACATTTCAGAAAGCTGGAACCAGAGAATGTTTTTTAGCTCGTTTAATGACTTAAACAATTATCAGAATTGTTGTTTCATTAATTTTCTGTCAATCAGTTGATTAGCAAATGTTTTCTAGTTCCTTTCCACTTCAAACTGCAGGACAGTGTGTTAATTGTCACTGACTCCCATTAGAAACAACAAAAGTTAAGAAAGTATGCAGCTTGCTTCGTGTAGCTCCGCCGTTCACCGTTCAACTACTGTAGGGGAGTTGTCGTGCAAACATTGGTATGACAGGTGCTTGGTTCGTGTCTACCAAAGGATTTGCAACAGTACTATCTGCTCTCTTTGAATGTCTCTTCCTGAGGTCACAAGATTAATAATGTGGGTCATAATCTGTAATACAGAAGAAACGTTAAATGGATCAAAGGACATTGTTGTGTGTCCTTTTGGAAACAGAAACTACATTGTACAAGAGACACAATACAGTCCTTTTCAGCAGGCGGATTATGTGATTGTGTCCAACAACAACATTATTGCTCCATAGTAAAACAACAAAACAAACAATCGAAAAAAACAAAAAAACGGAGCTATTTGTCTGACTGATGTTTCCCCTCAGCCTTTGAAATCAAAACACAAATCAGACTGCTAATAGAAACCATTATGTGAATAAAGTCAACTATTTAAATTTGCAAAAGCACATTCACCGTACTGACAATGACCCGACCCCCTCGTGTTGCCATTTGAGGAATCAGAGCAGCTGAGAGCAGAGTTTCAGCTCTGTCAAGCATCACTCTGTCCCTGTTTCACCCTGTGAGCAGAGCAGAAAGCAGCGGGCCGCCCACGGCGCAGCGCTGGCTCTGGTATGAATGTGGCGATAATTGGCCTTCTATCCACTTCAGCCACTGAGCCAAACGCCAGCGGGTCGCTCAGCCAGCCACCTGTGGTGCATTATGGTCCGCACTCAGCTCTAATAAGAGCTAATCTTCTCTGATGAGCCCCGGCCCGGGCCCTGTGTCAGCCCGCATCCTCCACACAGGCTGCGTTCAATGACAGGGGACGTTTTAGAGGTGTTACAGGTGGACCTCTTTCCAAAAATATCCTCCACACAGGCTGCCTTCAATATGGCACGAGGGCAGCTTTTCAAAACGCCACAAATAGAAAGTGAGCCAGGTCGGATCAACATGGTGCAAGTTTGAGAGGACTAATGCTGTCAGGAGTGTTTTGTATGCAAATGAAGCAAGCAACGATTAACCAAGGGTACATTCAAAAAGAGTAATGGTTGTTAAAGCGTCATCCCGCTGGACACCCTCAACCTCGCACAAAATAAGAGGTGAAAGAGACAAAAATTAAGCTGAGGTGTGTTCAAGAAAATGAGATCAGTGAGAAGGAACCCAATTAGCAGTAATTGCTGTTAGAGTAGATCCCCTGCACCTTTCACTTTGCTTAAAAATACAGATCATTTGTAAAAAAGTGTTGTAAAATCAGCCGAAAGGTCTTACTCTGTCACAGGTCTGAGGTCAGCGGGAAGAAACTCAATTGGAGTCGCATTCGACACAGAGAGTTAAACGCTTTAAGGGGCGCTGCACATGCACGTTATGTAGGCAGAGATCAACAGAGAGCACGTTCAGAGTCATCGCCAGTGCACACACTGAAGTTTTAGAAGCATAGATGAACTTATGGTGCATTCAAGAAGCTGAAATATCTTGCTCTTTAACAGACAGATGTCGGGTCAAAAGGAAAGAACCCAATTCGAGCTGCATTCAATAAAGTTAAATGCTCTCAGGAGTGCTGCTCATGTACACATCATGTAGGTCAGAGATCAAAACGCAGGTACGTTCAATAGGATTAGTGGCTGTAAAGTAGATTCATGCCAGTGCAAACCCTCAGCCTTACTGACAAGAAGATGTATTTTTCATGTCACGTAGGTAAGGTGTGTAAACCCAGATCCAAGATTTCCAAGTGTGAAACTGTTGCCCAACAAACCTCTCAACACTGGAGATAAAACAAATGTTGGAAATGAATCCGGGAAAGATCAGTTGGAATAATTTGTTGTTATGTGAGACAACTTAAATATTGCAGGAAGTTATAAAGTCAGGAGAGATAAGCAGAGGTGGATTCACTGTAACGCGACGTTTCAGCTGCTCCGTGGCTTGAACCCGCAGTGCAGTCGGCTAAGTGAAATGTTAGAGCAGCAGGTGTGAAACAGGATGACACGCGCTCTCCCCGTGGTGCGTTCAGCAAGGTGAAAGGTTTCAGGAGTGAAAGCAGGTCACACACTCGTCCTGGACTGAAACTATTTCCGGCGCCGTGTTTCTCACTCTGACAGTTTTATTAGTTCATGCTGGAGTGGCAGATAGAAAATATGCCGGCAGATGTCAACAGGCTGCGTTCAAGGAGATTTTAACACCTTGACATTTTTAATATGTGGTGAAAATTTACTTTTTTTTTTTTTTTAACCGTGTTTGACATTGGAGAGTAACGTCAGTCAGAGCTATGAAGGTTTTCTATACAAACAATACAACAGTGAAAATAAAATAAAATGCTAAATTACAAATTACATGTAAGATTTCTGCTCCCCATTTATATCTTTATTCTCCTCATTGATCCATTTTTTCATCGATCTCCTCTTAACTTTCAGCATTTCTGCTGTTCCAAACATACAAAATATGTCATGATGATTTTTGGAGGGATGTGTATAAAATTATGATATGTAGAATTGTGCAATTTCCTCGTATTTGAGTAAAAAGGCATCTTGGGTTTTTATATTCAGTTCAATGTAAGTGTGATAATTGTTGGGAATCCCAGCTACAGAATATATTGTATGTGTTGTGTTGTTGATTAGTTAACTTTAACGTTATAACAGTGAAAATTTAGCAGATATTTTAGGGTTCGAGTGTGTTTCCTAAGTCATCCAACTGACTGAGTGATCCAACCGTTCATCAAGCATGTTTTATTACATTTCTGGCATTTTTAATTTTCAGTTTGCTGATTCAGTCTACAAAAATGGCAAAATGAATCACAGATGTTGACCGTCGATGCTCAAAATGAGCTGAGATTTCTTCATCAGCCTGATCTGCAGCAAAAACAACAACTAAGTGTTGATTTCATACACATGTTAATCAGAGAGAAGCAAGATAAACTTTGAATTTGTATAATATTACTGTCATGTTTGGTGTTTATCTTTGATGAGGGACAAAAATGATGATAATAGACATATTAAATGTTTATCTTTTCATTGACTATTCAATTAACCAATTAATAACCGCAGCACTGGTCAAGTTAAGCAGATCTATCAGTTTAAAGTTCCAGTGCTGATGTGTACTGATACAAAAGTTATATTTTCTTCTGTCTTAGTCTGAGAAACCTTCATTTTCCATGAAACAAAATGTAAAAACCAAACTTCTCAATGAATCTGAACATTTTTAAAGCTATGATTCAGTTTAGGAAATACTAACAATCAAATCAAGCATTTGATTCCAACTTTTGATACTTGACAATTTCTGATACCTGATGATGAAGACTTAGTAGTATTAAATTTTTATACCCAGTTTTTTACCCAAATCTCATTTACTGTCCATCATCAAAGTCGTCATTTTGTGTGTGTTCACTACCTTTGTTTGATTCGACTGTGTGTGTTATCCTTCTAAATCCATCTCGTTGAGATTAAACCTCTCCGGGTGCCAGTTATAAGACGTGCTACATTCATTTCAGTCATGCAGTGTGTCTCCAGCCTCAGAGGATGCGATCCCCTGGAGGATCAGGTGCTTCCTGCCTCTTGTATTCAGAGCTGTCCTCCTCTTGGGAGGCGCACACCGGCGTTAAGCTCCATAATGAAACTCTGTGATTGTTTGTCACACTCGGCTCGGCAAGTTTTGATCCGTACTGATGGGAAATAACGCAAGAACAACCGGGGAGCCGGTTCCCAAAGATTGCAAATCTGCATCAGGCGAGAGGAAGGCTGGATTATTGACTTTTCCTCCTTTTTGTTTGTTTGTTTGTTTGGCTTGTTACCGGAGAAAGATGAAGATGAAGGATGAAAAGAAAGGAAAATAATAGAGAGAAAGGGGATGCAATGTAGACGGGAACACAGAGATGGTGGAATGAGAAAAAATGGAAAAATTGGACAGATAGAAAAAAAACAATATAACAGTGGTGTGGTAGAAAAATAGATATATGGATATAAAACCTTTCTGCAGGGATTTTATCCCATTCAGCCACAAGAGCGTTAGTGAAGTCCAACTCTTTTTAAAAAAGGAAATGGACAAAAACTAATGCCACAAAGTTGGAGGCACTCTATTGTCGTATAATGTAGCATTAAGATACATTTGGCCTTATAGAACAAACCAACAAAAACAAGAAAAGTATAAGCAGAAAAGAATCTTGTTGGAGAGAGCTTCTTTCTCTGACTTTTGGGGAGCAGATCTCCACTTTTTTTGGTGCTTTCACACCACACTTAACCTTCAGTTCAAATGCACTGTACCACTTTTTCATCTGGGTGTAAAAACTACCATCGCAACTCTGATATGAACCAGACAACCAGACTCAGACGCCTAGAAGAATTCAGGCTAAAATCATATTTACATCATAACCAAAAACTGCTATTAAAGATCTCCAAGTCCTCCAAATAAAGCAATCAATCATACGTAGTTCGACCATGTGACTCCAGAGCAACACATAGGTGTGTTTTCTAATCAGGCGTCTCTATCGGCAGTAATCTGCAGTTGGAAAACTGTTGCAAAGTCCACTGTTGGGTTAAAGCCTCCATCCATCCTCCTTCTCTGAATGAGGACATTTGTCAACTTCCTGTAGGTCATCTAAACTGCAACACTGACATAAGTGGTTTTTGGCCGACTGAAATTATGACTTACCGTGACGTTTTTCTTGGGAGGAAAGTCTCCCCAAGAAATATGACCAACATATAATTATACAAGATTATTTGTAGGGATTAAAACAGAGATGGTTTGTGCTTCTGTCCTACACTTTTTAAAAATGTAAGTGAACTGTAACACGGCAACCACAAAGCAACATTATTTTAATCCTGAATAAAAAGTGAAATGTGTTTCAGCACCGATAACAGTTTAAGGGGATGCATTTATTCATGGCGGCTGATATGAATGTTTCTAGCGTTCAGTAAACACCTCAAGAACAGGCTGTTTCTGATCCGTTATAGGTAGAAGATAAGTCTTATTTGATACATTTGTATAACAGTACACAGTTTTTTTGGGGGGGTTCATGCTGGGAGATACTTCCCCTCCGGTGATCACTTGCCGGAGGTCAGAGGTCACCCTCTCCACTGCTGCTTTTTATTTTTCTTTGTTTAATCCGCTGTTCAGCTGAAAAACCACCAAATCCTGATGAATAAGTGAAGACTCGGGGAAGGAGAGGAAGTCAAGCTGTGAGTGTGCTGTGGAGAGGTTTGCGTGTTTTCCAGACCATGAGCCGCTTATGTCAGAAATGAATAATGGATCATGTTGTAATTATTAATCCCGCTTACAGTGTGGAGTGTGACGTAGTGGAGCGGCAGGACAGAGCACCGAAAAAGCAGAGCACGACGGGGCGGATGGAGACCGAACCTGACAACCAGAGTGTGTAGTAACACAGCACGGTTTGTCTCTGACACCAAATAATTAATCAGCGGGATCGGTGGCGGGGATGGGGTGGAGGGTAAATGTAGAAAAGAGCTGTTTTGGGAATCAACTCAAATCCACAAACGCTGCTTTAACGTGTGAAGCTACATGAAGAGAGATTTGATACCTCTGTCCCTCGTTAGTCACAGCACTCTGATCTATGAAACTGTGAAAAAAGCTAATTAGAGGTTTTCACAACTTTTGAAGAGTTCATTTCCAAAATGTTTCTGTTGTGGAAAACAGTTTAATTACTGATAATTAGACTTATGAAAACATGCAGCTGACAGCTAATGACAGAAAAAACTTTATTTTCTTGTATATTAATATAAAAGATATATACAGCAATAACAGATATCCTATTGGTTTACACTTCTGAATTATCCTTTACTTTGTTCTGTTTATGATTTTAACACATGAAATGCAAATGTTTCGGCCATTAAAGAGTAATAAGTCTGAGGTCTTTGTGTGAAAGGTCTGCACGCTTGGTTTGCAAAGTGGCCTCTACTTCCTTCTCGTGATGACAGCCTCTGTTGCTAAGGTGGTTGCTAAGGTTTTTCCATTGGTCGCATATTTCAGATCGGATTTGGGCTCCTACATGTACGGATGTATCTGAGAAGTTTCAAGTAAAGAATGAGAAGTGAAAGTGAAATCCTACCACTATAGCTGGAGGAAGCTTCCTGAAAGCTGACCAATCAGAACAAAGTGGGCTCATCAGGAGGCGGGGCCTTAAAGAGACAGGAGCTAAAACGGCCTGTTTCAGACAGAGGCTGAACTGAGGGGCTGCATAAAGGACCAGTAGAAGATAAATAAGAAGTTTTTAACTGTAAATCATGCAAATATATTCCAGCAGAACCCAAAAATATAAATATAGATCTGGAAATGTGCAGAATATGTCCCCTTTAAAAAAATCTAACAATGATTTGAACATTGCATCCACATCAAAAACATGTTTTGTTTTTAGAAAACTGACAGTTGATGTCAAATTGGCTTTGCTAGCATTAAAATATATAATATGACTAATAATAATTCAATTACATTAGTATTGTTTCCTGCAGGAACATTTCTTTCCTTCAAGCTTTTACATACAACTGAAATTTTTTCTAATTATAAGAGAAACAATGAAACAATGAAAAACAATTAATTCAGTTAATTGGCATTCAACATATGCTTTTTCATTCAATTATGACCCAGTAAATGCATGCATAAAAAGGAAATAACATGTATTGTATTTCACTTGTTGTCTTTGTTTGATTTGTTTTCATCTAGGCATTTAAAATCCATATTTTTAAAGCATCTTAGGTTTAAAAATGACAAAAAACGTGTCAGTGTCTTGCTAAAGGGCACCTCAGAATGTAAGCATAACTTCATTAAAACGCTGTATTTCATTTCATAACAAAGCTTTACTTTGAAGCAGCCGCCCCCGGACTATTCAAAGCAGAATCAGGTTTATGTTTTATGTGTGAGGTCGAGTGGGGCCAAAGCAGCAAACTGTGATGACAAAACACGCAGCGATCACGCTGAGTCAGCAGGCAGCCGGGTCACATCCGTCACATCAGCCACCCAAACACATATTTCACTTCCTCCACTTACAATGAGTCAGGTGCACTGCCAAAATAACTGTACAGTCAGCAGGAAAACGCTCCACTTTGCATCGGCCTCGTATTAACCTCGGAGAACGGCGAGGTAAGTGCACAATAATAACGTGTTCACACACCGAGGTCAGAGATGAACTATCGGAGAACAATGAGGAATCACAATGGGGGGGGGATTAAACATGAAGTGATGTGGTTCCTTATGGGCCACCGTAGGTGATCAGTAGAAGTCTCTGGAGTTGGTTTCAACTGTCCTAGTACATGTCTGATTGTTTGTTAGTGCGTATTGTTTAAAGTTAAAGTTACAGTTGATGGTACAAAGTCTGGCCATTCGAACAGCCTTCTGAAATAAATGGATCAGGTTGTCAGTGTTGTATCAGGCGTCTTTATCACAGAGGTGGGCAACTTCGAGAAATCGAGGCATTTTGGATTTGAGGATTAAGCAAGGAATTACATTTGAGGCTGTTTTTGTGTTGTGTTGAGTTCAGTCGATTACATTTGACCTCAAAAATTGATTCTTATATGTCTAATATGTTAAGATAAACTGGAATTATAAACCTCTTTAGCACCAGTAAATAAATCAATAACATCAATTACAAAGAAATATATTGGAGCAGCATCAGCTTTGTAGTTTGGTTCTTCTGTTTGGGTCAAAAAGCTGATATTAGTTAACTGAACCTGTTGAAATAAAAACATGAACATCTATAATAAACAACAACCGAGCAACTCCATCTGTTGATGAAGATCACATGAGACGACTGAAAGCTCCTGAGCAGCCACTAGACCTTGTGGTGAGATGCTGTTTCAAAGGTTAAAGGGAAACTTGTGTATCTTTCAACCTGGACTGTATTTTCTCATCATTTTGTGTCTGAGTGACTAATGAGGACAACGATTTTTGAAATTGGTCCCGAGCTGAGTGAGAGCGCTGCAGCCGGCGGCGGTGAAACAGACTGATATGTAATCCGACGGGAGCAACAGCACCCTGTTAATGTACATCCACACACAGAGAAGTGCTTATTTTTGCCACTGACTTTGCATCTGACAACATTATGGAAAGGACCATACAGAGACAGACCTCTGTTCTTATGTTTTTTCTTTGCTTTTTCTTCTTCTTCTGGTCTGTTTGTTATTATACCGGTATTATATCTGTCCAACCCGAAACAAAAGTCTCGCTCTGAAATCTTGCGAGAGGTGAGGTGTTGCAGGATGTCAACAGTGGAAACGTGAGAGAGTGTTGGAGAGAGAAGCTTAGTGTTATCTAAAAGATTAAAAAAACTCATTTTTAGCCATTTTATCCAATTAAGAGTAAATCTATTTCAGCTACTTAGCTATGCAAGAAACCAGAAGCATCTTTAAATGCTAATCTGATGAAGGCAAGATGGCTGAAAATGTTTGGGAAATAAAGTACAGTATACACTTACAATACCAAATAATCATAACATATTTTTATATTATATTTTGCTGAGTAAAGAGAGGAGAAAACAGAAGGTAAACTGAGAGTTTACGTATGTTTTCGGAGCATCCTTTTGATGACACGCTCTGATGAAAACAGCTGTTTTCAAAATGGATGTTCGGGCCTTTGTGAAGAAAAAGGAAGGTGATGATAGCTGGAGGTTTATAACAACAATAAACTGGCACAGACTCTCTATCTGGAAACACAAGCGGCAGCAGCAGATAATGGCTGACAGAATCTATTTACTGTACATGAGATGTAATATCTTCCAGCTTTCAGCAGGGGAATAATTTGGAGAAAAGCAGAGATTAAGACAGAATGAGAATGAAAGCAACAGAGAGAATCAGAAGGAGAGAAATTGAGACAGAAAGAGAGAATGAGCTCCTCGGTGTTTCAGTCCACATTGTTTTCACTTTGAATCCAGTAAAATGCTAATTCAACAGGGAGGAAGGAGGAGGAGGAGGAGGAGGAGGATGGGAAAAAAACCCCCAGTAACAATCTCTTCTTCTCTATGTTCCTAAAACCGTGTTTAGCTCGGCTGTCTAGTGATGACTCATTCGCCCCGGGGCCACGCGGAGGGAAAACACAAATTCATGAGAAAATGGAAGAGTGAGTGTTTGTGTTTCTGAACACTAAAAAAAAGCTACAGATAAATAACTTAACTAACCGACAAACATACGATTACGTATACGCCGCCTCAGATAATATCTGTCAACCAGCACTTAAAGCAGATGGGGCCCCTTCGCTGTCACGCGGGACCACGATGGCTTCAGGGTGCAAACAAAACTTCACGCAACTCGGACCGACGAGGATTTAAAGCTTTGACGACTCACAAAGGGAACAGAAACAGATGAAAAAAGTTCGGAAACATGAGATATCGTATGTGGTTACGTATCAGTATCGCTGTTTGGTGCGCAAGTTCAAGCAGGAAAACAACCGTCAGCCTGTTAATTCACTGGACTCTGTGCGCAGGCTTTTGTATCTATCCAGTGATCATCTGGAGAATATTTAAACCATGTTACCTATTTTGTGGCCTTTGGCTCCTCTGAGGGGGGGGGGGGGGGATCCATTAAATCGACAGGCTAAAGACTATCAAGTAAACTTATGAATTCATGTGAACTTGTGTCTTCCCTGATTGAAACTGATAAAAGTTTTTTTTTTTTTTTAGATCAATAATACCAAATATACCAAAACTTTTCTGAGGCAACAAAGACGTCAAATATGAAATAATAACCATATTTCACATATACTCTTTGTTCTCTCTGCTGTATTTTTATTTATTTTTTCTTGTAATCTTGTAACAAGCTCACTTATCCACCGCTTACATCTTGGAGTACAGCTTTTCAAGTCTGATTTGAAAAGTGTACTGAGCAGAACTGAGACCGGCCTGGAAGATTGGAAATCAGTTTTATCAGTCCAATCAATTATTTTGTCATCTTTTTTTTTTCCATACTGTCATTTTTCAATCATCAGTTTCCTGTCTGTCCGTCCTGGAAGAGGGATCCCTCTTCTGTTGCTCATCTTTTCCCCGTTAAAGGGAGTTTTTCCTCATTTCAATCGAGGGTCTAAGGATAGAAGAGGCTGTTTGCTGTACAGACTGTGAAACTCTGTGAGGCAAATTTGTGATTTGTGATACGGGTCCTTTATAGATAAATATTGACTTGACAGTTTGAAAACACGAGGGGGCCAGATGCATAAAACTCTGTGTAGATTCATGACTAAAACTATGTGTATGCACAAAGCCAGAAATGTGCAGACGCGTTCTTTTTGTCAGATTTATAAAGCCGCGCGTGGTTCTGTTTTATAAATCTCAGTCGTTGAGGAACTGGGTGCACGTGCATGAGCCTCATTTCATGTATGGCTCACAATGAGCCATAAATGAATGAGGACGTGGCCCTGAACCAGCTGTTTTCATATCAACGTGACGCCTGCTCCACCGGTCCGCACACCTGTAGTTTCACTGATTGCGACGTTCTCCAACAACAGAACAGCATGTGTCGTTACACGTGACCGTCGTGCACGGCTGTGTGGCTCTTTATAGCGTCACATGGACCTGCAAAATGTAATGAATGATCAGTTTGTGGCGCTCATATCTTAACTGACTTTACATGGTGTGACATAACTGAGGATAAAATAAAAGGAATATTAACAGCAAAACAAAATGTTGACTCCTATGTAAATTAAAAGAATGATTAAAATTAATTAGCCTAAAAAAACCAACATCCTCCTCATTACATCACCCTCAGATCACTTTAGAGATTCATGTGCACGCCTGGTCTGTGCACGTTCTGTGTTCATAAATACCAGTTTATGTGCAGGAAATGGCGTATGCGTAGTGCATACGCATCGTTTATACATCTGGTCACTGGTGCATTTTTCAGTAATGTTAAGTATCTACTGGTGTTTTCCTTCAGATCTAACTGTTCTCAGTTTTCTACAAGACGTTTAATCTCTCCAGTAATACCATATATGGCAGATGTAGGCAATTATATTTATGTTACAGTACTTGAATCCGCACCTCCTGCAGAGTACAAATGCTCCCTATAGCCACATGAAACAGCACTGAAAAAAAGCAGTGTCAAAGAAAACTTAAATAAAAGAATCCAACACAGAGAATAATTTAAAGAAATTGGCTAATTTACAGATAAGGGAGCGTGCACAAATCTAAAAACTCGCACACAAATAGACAGTTTCAGTCAGCGAGATCAACCTCAGTCCCCACCGAGAAATAGTGTTTTCATGGTTAGGCTGCGTTCACAAGCATCATGTTCTAATTGGTTTCTCGTTTCCTCATTGAGTAATTTTGTCCAGGTGAGATAACAATGGATGTGACTAGACGTTGCAAAATATTACAAACAACATAATTGCAGTTAATTACCAGAAATGCAAAGTGATCGAACTGAAACCTGTCTGCTATGAATCAAACCAAACACAAAAATGCAACAATTAAGTTTTTCCACTCAATGTCATGATCTCATCTTTAAAAAACAAACAAACAAACAAACAAACAACAAAAAAACAGGTTTGCAGCTTCGAAAACATCCATCTCTCCATCCACCTCTCCACAGTTGACGGACAGGAAAAGACAAACAGACATGCTGTGTGCTGGGAAATAGCAGGCGTGAAGTGAACAGACATCATAAATGTCACCTCACAGTTGCTCTCCAGTTAATTGGGGTTGAGGTGTTTACATCACATCTGCTGCTGTATATGACGGAAAAAAACAAAACAAAACAAAACTGGGAAAACTGGTATTTAGTTTGAATTGATTTTTCTTGAAATCTTAAAGTCATGCAGGTCATGTGACAAACAAACATCAACCAGATTATATTCCCATATAGTATACTACTTATCTATATGTCTAATTTGATGCTAAAAAGACTGTAAATGTGTCAGATATCCACTTGATATGACTAACTCAGACTGCTGAAGCCTCATATAAGCTTCACATCCACTGTTAAATACATTTTTGCACTAAAGACACACTTGAAAAACTGTGAGTCTGTCCTTTAAAATAATAAAATAATGCCATTAACGCCGTGATATTCTGTCAGCCTTTCCTCTGTCATTGTTTTAACTTAATGATGTATGTAGCTCAGTAGAGAAAGAAAGCGAGGTACTGACAGCGAGGCGTTCGGGAAACTCACAATAACTATGGCTGCCCTCATTAAACTGTGAGGTGCCTTGGGTAAAATGATCCGACAAATGGAAAATGTTAAATGTTAATTCAATAAGTGGGCCAATAAAGACCAATATTCAATAGCTAACAGCCTGCTCTTTTTCTTCTCCATTACTGGTTTTAAATGTTAAACACATAAAAAGGGGAAGGCCAGAGCTCCGGACACAGCGGCTGGAAGATAAAAGGATACTTAACGGGAGGACGTGAGGGGTTTTCTACAGCGACTACAGCACAAACATTCATTCAGTTAGTACTGCAGATAATTTCACCATGTGGTTGTATCATCAGGGCCGTGTTCAGGCAGGGTCAAGGCTACTTACATGATGTAAGATAGCTTGTGGAACTTTCTTTATTACTATTAGCTTCAAAATCTTATATTTGTAAAACCAGGTTTACAGAAAGTAGAGATGGTTTAAGATGGTTTTAATAAAGTGAGCTGGTAAATACACAGACCTCTTGCCCTGACGGCTGACATTTATAATGTTATGTTAGCATTGTGCTGCTTTCGCTGATGTCGGACTGATGGAGGTTTTGGCTCTGCTAATGATATTTTATGTTCAATAAGCTGATGCTGCATCACTGGCAGCTAACGCCACGTTCATGCCATATCAGAGTTACTATTATTACTTTCCAAATGAGTTTCCGACTTGTAAACAGCATTCACGTCAACATCCAAGTCTATGAGATGTAAAATATCTGATGTATCTTCCTGAAAACGGGGACGCCTCACGTCAGCCAAAGTCTGTCGTTCAAAGAGATTAAACCCACATTTATTAGATATGGTTGAAATATGACAATGACATGTCTGCTGGTGTCCTGGTACCTCAGCTCCTTATGTTCTTACCTTTCTGCTATGCTAATTGATAATGGGTCGCTGGTAGCTTATACTGCATTGATGTCATATTGTACAGACTATAATGATGTTTCCCTCTTGGCAAAATGGACTACAGAAGTATCAGCAGACCAATGACATTTAGGCTTAAATTCCATTTATCTGATGTGCTTGGCGATAATCATCTTGGGGGAAAAAAGTGTTCGTTCTCCTTTCATGGTAGGTTTCATCTCTAGTGATCCCATTGTACTGATGACGCAGCATTAGCCACACTAATGCTACGGTAGCCACATGCCCAGTTATGTTATCTTGTTCCATAGCTGATAGTTGATGATATGTCTTCCAGCGGCCTCCACAGCGTGTTGCTGTGTCACATCTGGTCAACACCCGTCATCACTAAGACATGAGAGGTTGATGGAGTAAAGATATCTAACGAACAGGAACCTCTTAAATACATTATTCTTCAATCATTAGATATATGTAGTAGCATGAGTATTAACAGCGTTGGCAACAGACTCTCACCTCGTCACTCCCCACAAACAATATGTGAGTAAATTGGAAATTTTGTCCAGATAGTGAAGTAGAGAAAAGGCAGGGGTCAATCTTCTGGGGATCATGAACATTCAGAGCAAATTTCATGGAAACGAAGTCACGTGTCAAAGAAACATCTTGCTTCAGATGAAAGAGACTCTTAATTACACCTGAAGTGTTCATATTTACGTCGAAAAACCTAAATTAGTTGCCCAGAGCCTCCTCCTGAACAATAAGCCGCCGAGCAGCTGCAGCAGCTCCTTCCTCAAGGGAGCAGAGGAGCTTTATCGTTCACCTTCCTCCTTCCTCACTCGGACATCGGGGATCCTCCCCCCCGCCTGTGAGCTCCTGTAAATAATAAACCCTCACCGGTGTCGTCATCTCGACTTTCTTTCTTTGTTTCCTCCGAGGTCGGGTGCCTCTGTTCAACCCCCCCGCCGGCACTTTATCTCTCACACCCTCGCTGTTTGTATTTGCTGTTCTCCCTCCCCTTCCGTGTAGTTTATCATTTTTTATTCGCGAGTAAATAAGCTCTGAACTCTGATCTCCGAACAATTCAGATATCCATTTCGGTGTCGGGGTTTTGTAGTACGACATGCAACCCAGACGCAAGGTTCAGTTCAGAGGGCTCCCCCGCTCTGCAGAGAGGGGAGGGCGGGGGGCGGGAGGAGGTGGAGAGATTTGTGGAGGGAAATACTAATATATGTCTATTGGTGTGTGTGTGTGTGTGTGTGTGTGTGTGTGTGTTGGGCATTTCAAACAGTGCCGGTGCTGCAACACTCTGAACATACAAACACTAAATAAATCATGTGTTACTGACCGAAACACAAACACGGGGGCTGGTCGCAGTAAGCCTCCTGACGTGGTCAGTACTTTGATGTACAGGTGTGTGTGTGTATGTGTGTGTGTGTGTGTGTGTGTGTGTGTGTGTGTGTGTGTGTGTGTGTGCAAGGGAAAAAGAGAAAGAAAGGGAGACAAAGAGAAAAATGTTTTTGTATTCATCACTGATGGTTCTTATATTTGTATGCATGTATGCCTACTTAGGAACACTAGACGTGTGTGTGTGTGTGTGCGTGTGTGTGCATGTGTGTGTGTGTGTGTGTGCGTGTGTGTTGAGGAGGGGCCCGTCCACGTCTCAGGGCTCTATATAATGGATGAATTCGCTGCAGCGAGCAGAACAGGCCGAGCTGGACTCATTTCAAAATGCCTCGAACGCTGCTATTTATACAGAGAGCTGGAAGGACTTCAGGAGCAGCAGGAGGAGGAGGAGGAGGAGGAGGAGGAGGTGGAGGAAGAACAGGGGTCGCTCGTCGGCACGGCAACGCCACCTTAACAGCACCCGAGCACCACCCGGGTCCATGTTTACTTCGAAAAGACAGAGAAGCTCAGCCAAAATCTGAATTTGCGCTTACGCTGATTATTTCATCCGCTGAAGGAAATGCTGTTTTTTTTTTTTAGAAACGTAGAACTCAGACTAGCTGCTGTTGTGGAATAGATGGAACATTTTTACACTTTTCATTGCCTATTTAATGTTGGTTAATTCCAAGATATTGGCAAGAGACTTTATCTACTACAGAAAAATCAGGGCTTCATACTGTTTTATATTTGATCATATTTTAAGCAGAAAACAGGGAAAAATGTTTAATTTTCTGTTAATTCAAACTCAAAGTGTCTCCCTAATTCTCACTTTCTCTTTTTAACACAAACATTGTTCAAAAAGTACTTTTTTTTCCTGATCGCTATTAAGGTACCGTCAATGAAACCAATGAAAGATCTGCAGGAAGTTGACAAACAGCATCTTAACAGTGATCAGAGAAACAACAAGTAGCTGATTCTGTTGTTGGACTGTGTTGTAGAAAATGCACATTATGATGGATTTTCCATGTGGTTTATTATAGTAATTCCATCATGTTTAATTTTATTTGTTTATGCATGTGCCACGGCTCATATTTGAGACTTTTTGAATATTTGCTTTTATTTGAGAGTTCAACAGCATTGAAGCCAAACATTTTCAAGCTATCATATATGTGTTGAAACTGGAGTGATTTGACCCCCCGCATGTATTAAAAGCTTATCTCCCGGATGAGGAGCTGCTAGAGTTCTTATTCTTGCATCAAAACTCTCTCAGATATAAAATTGAATCACTTGTAAAAACTTGTTTGGTGAAAATCAAGGGCTAAATATTTGCGATGTAATCCTTCATTCACAATCACATTTCAAGAATCTCGCAGCTGCTGTCGCTCCGTCGATGAAAACAAAATATCCAAAGTGATTTGTAGAGAGAGAGAGAGAGAGAGAGGCGACGAGGAGAGAGGAGAGAGGAGAAACAAAGAATGCACATCAGAAAAAAAATAATAAATCGTCAGCGAGCGAGCGGGTAAAGGGATTGGCATGCTAATTTTAATCACTTATTTGGGCGTCGTATCCCAGAGGCACGTCACTGACAGTCGGCAGCTGAGCCGCTGTCAAAGCCTCATTTCTTTAATTTCACATCAGAGTGTGGAGTCTCAGAGCTGTTTAGATTTGTCAACAGCTCTGATTAGAGGGGAAGAAAAGGCATAAAAAAGAGATTTAATGAGAGCGGCACAATGCGGAAGGTCTCTGTTGAGTTTGCGGCACCATCATCCCCTCCCGAAGAAGATAAAAAAACTGACACGTTTACTTTAAATTCAGACACATCTGTGACGAGTTTCTGTGGGTTCTTTATGAGATTTTGTGTTGTGGGGTTGTGATTTGCTTGTAGCATTATGTGGTGCTTCATGGTTTTGGAGATATTCTTTATGATATACTGTAATACTTTGTGTTAAGCAACCTAACTGCACCACAGAGTAATAATATGTAGTAAATCTTATAGCACATTGTTAGACTTGATGGTACTTTTTGGTATCTAGTTACTTTAAAAGGTCTGTAGAACCGTTACTTCATGGTTTATTGTATCTTTGCAGTATTTTTTTATGCTTTTTGACACTTTATTGTACTTTGCAGAACAGTTTAGGTTCATGTTGTAGTATTTTTTGATAGTTTTAGGCACAATCAGCTGTAAACAACACAAAATTATGAGGATTAAAGGGAAATTCCACACATTTTACACATGAATGTCTGTTTACTGGCCATGGTTACTACTTAGCCAATGGAAACAGTTGTATATGGCTCTGGAGGAAATACCCTGATGATGTCACAGTGATGTCATCAGGGTTGTCTCGCTTTATGCCTTTAACAGAAAACTTGCATTGCAAACAGAGGGTCTGGATTTTGAAAGATGTGGGTGTCTAATGAAAGTAAGCTTTGATGCATTATGGGAAATGTAGGATCCAGGGTCTTTGAAGCTTGACTTATTCTAGGGGCTTAAATCTCTTAAATCTCTTGAAAATCCCTCAACTTTAAGAAAGAATATGAATAAAGTGTCGGATACCCTTTCAAAATACAGATTGATATTTTGATATGTTGTACTCCGACACCTCTGCCTGCTCCTGATGAGAGTTTTAAGGTATAAAACCAAAAGTTTGAAACAGCAAACGTGTTATTCTACTACTTTGTGTTCAGGTTTATAGTGCTTTCTACACTGCAGTTGTTTGTAGAAGTTTGCTCTGTTACTCTTGTTTTGCGATGTGATACCGGGGTGAACTGAAATTAGATTTTAGAGCCGAGATGCGGCGGACTTTGTTGATGTTTGTTCGCTACTGTACACAACCAGAGAAAAACCTCCAGTGATGATCTGACCCACTGACCGACCGACTGCACTGCATCAGCTCACGCACACACACACACACACACACATATACACACACACACACACACACACACACACACACACACACACACTGGGGTTCCTGTAAGTACATTATGCAGACACACACACACAGGGGGCTATGAAGTACTTGTGAACCTCATGGGGACTGTGTGATTTGATACACATCAAAGAGAATATGTTTCACTGGTGGCACCGAGCCCAGCGGAGAGAGACAGAAAGACAGAAAGAGAGGGAGAGAGAGAGGAAAGAGAGAGAGAGAGAGATGTGCTGCAGAAGGAGATAATCAGTTTTTCCTTGACCAACTTTTTCTCCACAGACCCGAAGCTTCACTGAATTCCAGCTGGTCTTATTTATGTTTACATGTACATAGAGCTACGACTGTACTGCAGCACAGACACTAATGTGAGTAAATAATGCAGCACTGGTGATATTATGTTTTCAGTTTGAGTACGTATCATACAGGAGTAGCATACATGCATCTGATTCTACTAGGTGTAAAGAGAGAGTGAGAGGCTTCTGTGATGCATAATGCCAAAAATATGGAATAAAACATCATATAAAAACAAACAGATGTAATGATGGAGGACTTATAAAAATCCACGTGTTGTCTACCAATGGAGGCTTCAAAGGAACTGTGAGTTCACTAAGAACAAGTATCAACTCAGCTTTCTTGGGTTTATATATACAAACATAATTCCTTACATTTCCCAGAATGCCTTTCAACAACTCTCCCACAGCTACAGCTGATGATGTTTCACAGAACAAAGAGATCATTTAAGCCATAAATCTCTCAAACTAAAACTATATGTGAAAAATGGAAATCTGAAGTTAGAGGTGGATCGCAGTATTATGCAAATTTATATAGTGCATATAGTGTATTTTCTGGAAATTCTATTAAACAACTGTTTGTAGATAACTTTAGCAGATGAAAATTAGCACTGGGTGACGCTGACAAACTCATATATTAGTATTATTATTAGTATTTGCATTCACTCAGTATAAACATATAACAATACAACCTGGGTGTCATAACTGCTGTTTTAGGAAACACTTTAAAATAATTTGTCAGATGACGACAAAAGAAGAATGATCCACTGTTCATTATGTGTAGCTAAACACTTAAATAAGCTGTAAAATTAACTTCAGTGCAGCCTTAAAGCAAGTTAGGATAGACGTACAGTATGTCAATATTATGATCATTAAATCCAGTGCATCTTAAATAATGATATCAACAATATATTGATTTTTTGACTGTGTAATGTGTGAGGCTTTGTTCATGGTAATGAACCTACGGAGAATTATCAGCTCATTGTTTATCTGTTCTGGTTCACTCTCAGCGCTCTCATAGTGTCGTTTTTGGTCGCAGCAGGCAGCTGTTTTCAAAGGAAAAGCTGTAAAAAGTCCCTGTACACTACCTGCTCAATACCAAACGCCAAGACACAGTTATCTGTAGACTAGCTGGTGAACATAGTGGAGCATTTAGCAGCTGAAGAGCCAGATATTTCCCTCAGAAGTTGGTAGAGAGTAAAAACAGAGCTAAAACAGAGTGAATATTGGACTTACATTCACCAGGTGGACAGAAACACGACTTCTAATGAATGATAATGTTGCTCCGTAACTGCTGGATGTGGAAATAAGCAACTGTTTGCTAACAAGTTCAACATATCAACTTAAAAGCTGATATCACTACTTGTTTTCTAGTAAATAAAAGGTTTTTGTGTGTGTGTGTGTGTGTGTGAATGAATCATCAGCTGGAGGATTTGGTAACCTTTCTAAGAATGTTAGAAGAGTGTAAGAATGTTTTTCAGCCCTTCAGTCATTCACAAAACATGGACAAAAAAAAAAAAAAAAAAAAAGGTGAAGTGCTCTTTTACTGATAAGAGTGGAAAACTGACCTTTGGCATCCTCACTCTGAAATCAAATCCCACCTTCTTCCATCACCTATATACACACACACTCTCGGGACTTCTCTTCTCATCAATTTCTTCCGTCCTTTTCACCTTCACTCCAGACTCTCCTCATCTCTCTCTCTCTTTCCGTTTACCTCCTCTCCTTTATCTCCTCTTGTGTCTGGATAACCAGAGAGGACAGTAAACTCTGGCAGTAAATAGTTGCAATCACGGATGTAGCAGGGATGTCCTTCCTGACTCTGCTGCCTGTAAACTTTCCAACAGGCGGCCCGTGTGATAAGGTCATCCTCAGGGGGACGGTCATTATTTTAATGAGTCAATGATGCTCAATTCTTCCACCTTCTATTAAAACTCCTCTGGCTTTGTGGAGGAAGTTCACTATAAAGAGGAAGCAAAGACAGCAACTAATACGACCACGAGAGCAGGAGAGAGACCAGAATGCAATGCAGCTGCAAGACAGATTGGAGTTCGAGTCATTTTCACTCTCTTCACCAGCCTATAAACTCCTCAGATGACTGGAATACGTTCAGGCATCTTCTCTAAAAGCTGTCCAAAGGCATCGTGGGAAATGTAGGAAATCTCTAACTCGAATAGAAGTAGATGAGGTGAGTTAAGGGGATGCGGTTTCACCCAAAAAGTAAACTTTTGATTGAAGTGAGACGCTGTGTGTGCCAGAACAGTTCATCCTCTGCAGTGAAGAGGATGGCGGGTTGTGTGATCTAAACACCCTACCGTCTAATCAGACAGGAAATAATCCAGTAATTGATAAACCAAGGATATACAATTAGCAGTCAATTAGCTGTTTTAGAGTGCTAGCAATATGTAAAAAAAAAAAATCTGTCCATATTCTAAATGGCAAGAATGGACTTTCAGGTCTTTTTGGACTTTATCATTGTGGGAGTTGAACCAACTAAAGACCACTTCTGCTAAAGTCAGAATAAATGATGACAATGTGAAGCTTACACTGGAACCTCTGCTTGGTTTTTATCCAGTAAAGTTTATTTGATCACATCCTTAACAATGTCGGCAAAAAGAGAGAAAGGCAGCGTTACTTTGTGCAATTTTACTCTGAACAGAAAGTAAGTGGAGCCACAGACGTCAGGAAGATGCAGACAATATGATCTGAAAGTTCAGTTTTACTTCACAGCAGTCTCAGTCAGACTACAGTTTTATTCCCGACATGTAAAAATACTTTCACAGTGATATTAAAAGAAGCTCACTTCAGTTTATAATGGAAATCACATCTGCTCAAACTGCAAACAGCCGACTGAAATATCTGCTCTGCCAGAAATCCAACAGATCTTCCAACAGCCAGATCATTGACCAATCAGGTGATTAATAAGGTGTTGTGGCATCAAACTGAACATCAAAAGACAACCAATCTGGCAGAAATAGTGCGTAATTCTAAAATTAGTTGGGGCAACCAATTTGGGGTTAAAATCAGGTTTAATCTTGGTACCATCCCGGTTTTAGAATAGTGGTTACATTTATGACAACACTTAATGACAACTGTTGATTCAATCAATGACTCTGATCAGAGTTATTTTAAATAACAATATCACATAGACAGAATACAGGGAGCAGAGTTCACCAACTACTAACTCATTCCCAGGAGGACTTTTCTATTGATTCTTCTGCTTTTAAACAGACAGTATTTGCAGGACGATCTGGTGGCCTAGAGGTTAAAGCACTTCCTGTCTATCTCTACTGTCTGACTGCTGCCTAATAAAAAAGGTTTTGATGAATCAGAGACATCTTTGAATAGAATCAACATCACAAAAACTGGAGATTGACAAGTAACAACATATGGTAACAAACTCCAAGCCAAGTGTGCATCCATGAGGAACGGTAATCAGCTCTAAAGAGAGGTTTGGCTCAAACTAACCTGTCACTTAAATGTTTAAATCTAATTTCCCGCCCGGTGGTTCTGTGCCGTGATGCCTGCCGTGTCACAGGTTAAGAGTCTGCCGCCACGGCTGACGAGCGAACCAGCTCGACTGCAACAATGACCCCGTCGCCGAAACGCCACCGCTGCCGCCTCCTTCCCAGTCCCAATCTAATGTTCAGCTAGAGTGCTCCTCTTGATTTTATTTACCCTGCACTAAGCTAGCATCTGATTAATACAGTACATGCCAAGCAAAGGCCAGAGAGAGAGGGATTGTGGGAAGGATTTATATTCCTATTCCGTTTCCCTTATTCTGAGTAAACAAGCAACAACAAGACGGCCATTAAAGTTTCAGTCTCCTGCAACTTCCCTGAACTGTGAGATTCATAAGTCAAGAGTTCAGAGCGGAGGAGCAGGGAGGGAGAGAGAGAGACGAGGATGAGAACGAGGGATGAGAAATTAATTATTTGGTGGAGGCGTCACGGTTCATTTGGCCCAGAAAAAGGTGTACAGGGAGCCGACGGTGCTCCGGCGTTCATCACAAGGCAGCGGTTGGTCGGCTGAAAGAGGAAAGACACAGACAAATCATTTTCATAACCACCTGCGCCGCTGTGTTCGACTAATTCAGCTCACTTCAGGCGAAATTTCCATTTTATTCAAAAGTCTGCATTAGAAATCGAAAAGGAAAAGAAGTGGAAAGGGGGGGAATGAGGGGATAGAAGCGAAATGATTAAAATCTGCTGGATGTCTCAGCTGTGAGGTGCAAACACTACAGCTGACGGTCATCTAGGTTTTAAAAAAATAGCATTAATAAAGGCAAAGACCTCTTCACAGCAGTGCCAATACATGAAACAATTAGGATTGTTTTCACAGCCAAAGGTGAGTAAAGGTGGGAGGAAGTAAATACAAATTGGAGCCACAATGCAGGAGTCAATGGCGCTCTTGAAGCACATTATGTTGGACAAGCGGCCAAATTATATACCTTCGTTGTTGACTCTAATTAATGCCGGCTGGCCACCGGCGGTGCTTATCCACACGGAGAGCTGCTGCCTTCAGAGAGGCGATTGTTTGAGACAGACACCGAACATGAACCAGCATGCTAAAAGAGCGATTACGCACCTCCGGCTAATAAGTATAAAATGTTGTTTTTGGCATGCAGATTGGATTGAAACAGCAGCCTGCAGGTAAGTCAACGGACAGTCAAACAGAAACACGAGGTGTTTGAAGTTTATTCTGAGAGGAAACACAGGGAGTATAATGAGAGGACACTCTCTCTACAGCTTAGGACCGAGGACTAGTGTTGATATCTGGGATGTTCCCTCAGCAGCCGCTCAGCAGCTGATTTACTATAGAAAAACTCTGATTTTTAAAGAGAACACTGGAATTAGATCATGACAGATATCCTGACTTGAGATATTGGTATTGGGAGAGAAAAGGTTGTATATTTGCATAGTCGCAGTTTGTAGCAGTAGTCGTATAACTTGGTCTTAAATTTCTGACACTGCCAGGACTTTGCCTCACACTGTCTTTGTTCGCCAAAGCTCCAATTTGGTCGTCGGCGGACGAGTCTCGCAGTGAGATCTAGGACGCCGTTTTTGGATTGAGGATGAAAGATTTCACCACGTTTCTCTCACGGTTGTCAACTTTCATCTTAGACAGCCCAAAATCACACAGTGTAAGGGAGACTTTAAGTCCAATATTCACTTGCAGAGTTGGAGAGAATGATGGCTTTACACATTTTATCCACTGTTAATACAAGAAATATAGATTAGTGGAGCTTTAAATCTCCATCAGTGTAGCTAATACATCATTATCAGTCAGCTAAACCTAGATAATGATACCCAAGAATACACGTCACATTTTTATGATTTGTTACCTTATAGGACCTTGATCTATGTTGGAAACTCTTACTTTTTGTTCTCTGCATCAGGCTGACAATTGATGTTAGCACTATTTGTGTATTCTTATTATACAGAAGCTTAACTGGTTGACCTTTACTATGTGCTTGCCTTCAATAAAGCATTAATTAGGTGAGCTTAAGAGCTTGTCACTTAACAGGTCCTTATATACAAAGATTTAGCTCTTGACTGAAATACTCTAATGCACTCGGGACACAAATGTCAGCTCATGGAAGAGAAAACACAAGATTGTATTATTGTGTGGAATAAAAAAGAAATTGCTAAATAAAAAAAAACCCAAATACACAAAACAAAGTCTCAAGAATCTCAGTACAGCTTACAACACCACCATCTGAAAAAAAAAACTGAAGAGGTCTGGTTGCAAAGTGTACACACATTAAAAACTTGTTAGCATTAAAGGACAAACTACTTCAAGTGCTTAATTAGTCTGACTAAATCCAGGACACTGAGGTCATTTCCAATAAACTAAAAAGCGAACAACATTCAAAAGCTAAACCTCTCTTCAAAATGCTTTGAACTGCCAGTGCATGCTACAAGGGTACAGCAAAATCTCAAAGGTTTGTTTTGGGTCAGTGGACATGTAGAGGAAGGAGGAGAGGGAAATGAAGTGCTAACCAGCAGCTGAAAGCCAGCAATATTAGACTAATTTTCACTGCCAGCTACCCTGGCAGGAAGCCAGTAATGATTTGCATGGCTGTTCCTACTAGAGATTTCTACCTGGTCGGTAAAATGGTGGAAGTGTTCTATACAATAAAAGAAAAAATATTCCAGTTTCCTGCCCTGACCTCGGCTGTTTCTTATCATTAAAAGGGGAAAATTGGCTCTTCTGCAGAGCACTGACAATATGTATCAAAGTCCTCCTGTCAAGCCCTCTCTCTCTCTCTCTCTGCAGTGTTTTCCCTCTCTGACTGGCTAGTGGACTGATCAGGTAATCGGTAATAGTATGCCAGCCCTGATAAAAACCTGCCATGCTCTCAGGCCTGATTGTCCCCTATTGATTTGTGTTGGAGGGCTTTAAATGAAACGCCACTAGAGCTGAACCCCTCGCTCCTCTGAACAGCAGGCTACCTCCGCCGCTGTCACTCAGGACCTTCCGCCCAATGGAAATGAATGAACTGCGAGCACAAAACACTGCTGAGGGCCATTAAGAGAGGGTGATGAGCCAAAGATTCAGACACTATCCACCCAACCCTCTACATCTTCCTATTTTCTCCTTCGATCCAGCCCTCTGTCACCTCTCGTAAGTCGACTTGTTCTTTCTGCTATTGGTCTTGCATCCTGGTTCGACTGACTTCGGCTTGGTTAGGTTTTGAACTGATAAAACTATCAGACATATTCTGAAATCCATAGGTTGTCCAATGTGAACATGTTTAGCTAGCTCTGGAAAAACCTCACCTCACCTACAAGCTTTGGGTGGTGACTGAAAGAATGAGATTGTGATACAAATGTCCGAATTGAGTTTCCTCCGGAGGGTGTCTAGGCTTAGCTTTAGCTTGGACATCCAGGGGGGAGCTTGGAGCTTGCTGCTCCTTCGCATCGAAAGGAGCAAGGTTTGGGTGCTTGGTTGGGATGCCTCCTGGATGCCCCCCTCTGGAGGTTTTCCACTTAGGACCCAGAACATGCTGGAGGGCCTGGGAACACCTTGGGATCCCCCAAGCAGAGCTGGAGGTGAGGTGGAGTTAAGGATGTCTGGGTTTCTGTACTCGGTCTGATGCCACCGTGACCCAGTCCCGGATAAGCAGCGGAAAATGGATGGATGGACATGACAAGAAGTATAATTGAGGAGTTTACATGACACGCTAAATGGAAAAGTCCATCCTCAAGAAGCATTATCATTACATCATCAGTATGAAGCCATGTTGTAATACTCTTCAAACTCTTGTGGCTGACTTTAGTTTTTTGCTTTGATGTCTGACGTTTCACAGTTACCAAATATTTCACGCTGAATAAAATAAAGTGTATAATTTGATGCACATGTGCAATGATGGATGATGCATTTGAGAAAAGAATGATTATGGATGATACTAAATGTACTCTGTTACTGTTTTCAGTCGCTGAAGCAACTTTGAACTTTGAAGCAACTTCTGTGAAGGACACGACTTAATTTAACCAAGTGAACATGTTTAAAAGTATAAACTTTGTCCCACTCATGATTAAAATGCTGGTCTACATGTTTGCATATTCATGTAATCAGAGAATTCAGCCAGTTTTTCCGGCACATGCAGCGCTTTGTTCTGAATTAACACTCAAATATTTTATCTTTATTACTTTTAACGACCGAGTACACACAGGCAAAAATCTAATTACTGACCTTAGCTATTAATACTGCAGCTAAAGACTCCACTGAGACAAATTAACAAAGAACCCCTTGCTTTTTATCTGCAGTATTTCTTCCCTCTATTCGGCCACCACTTTTCTTTAATATAATGGTGGAACTGTTGAAATCAATGGGGATTAAATGGTGCCAGTGTCTAAACTGACCATCGAGAGGTCGCCAAGTTCACTGGCTCTGTAGCAGTGCCACTGCTGGACTGCTGCCACAGCAGTGCTATGTGTCAGCTGCTGAAGCCAGGGTCTGATTTAGAGATTTCCAATACACCAGTAACACACTGTGCTGTACTGAGAGCCTATTATAGCCATAACTCTGCATCAGCAGCCTTCAGGTTTCCCAGTGCAAACTGTGTAGGTGTAGTGTTGACTGTGAAGCTGTGGAGGATGAAAACCCAGCAAGGCCTGGATATGTTTGGATATGTTTGGTTCACAAGCTACTCAGTCAACACTGTACTGTAGTTAAAGCATGTTGGACTTAACCACTGAGGAAAACTAAACTCAGATGAACTTGGAAATAACTTTGATAGTAATTCTGCACAGTTTTAATATATATTGAGTAAGTCCTTAGAAGACATGATTAAGGAAAAGTTGGATCATTTGAATAAGGGCACGGGTTCTATCAAAGATGATAAAACTGCAAATCCAACAATTTCAAGATAATCCAAGACAATCTTACAGAAAATATTTTTGAGAAAGAGAATCCACACTGCTGGCTGAATTAATTTGGTGGATTGTTACAGACTGCAGAGGATGCTTAATCTGTGGTTTTTAGTGCAAGTCCATAGACTAATAAAATATTTATTAAATAATTTAAAGGCAAGGGAAGTTTATTTGTAAATTGCCTTTCAAATCTGAACACCAGCAAAGCACAGCTCTTCAATCTTTGATGTGTATATATAATATTTTAATCAAACATTTAAATAGCTTTAAAATGTAAAATATCCCTAAATAATACATCTGACCCATCGGACATAGCAACATCGCCCGTTTGTTTGCACCGAAGCCAGTTTGAAGCTCAGAGTTGCTGTTTATGGTCATCACCATCTTTTCTGTTTGGAGCCAGGACTTTCCAAACATGGAGTGCGAGGTGTTGCCTTTCTTGCTCTGGAAACACGCCTCGCTACCTTGGACCAAAGCTAACGCTTAGCTTACTGTTTATTCTCTAAACAGAAGCTCTGAAAGTCCAAGACAGCACAAGTCCTGGAGCCAAGGAGAGCAGCAAGTGAATGAACTGTCAATCACAGCTGTCAATCAACACCCACATCAAAAGCTTCAAATCTTATTAACGTAGCAATGATTTCCAAAATGACCACCAGCACACTTATTAGAGGGCCTGAATTTAGAGGCCGAGACCATAATGACTTGCTGAAAAAAATGATTGACTGGAGAGAAGTTGACACTTTTTCGATGGGAATCAGTTGGAACCAGCAGTGAGCAGCTGTCGGTAGCTACAGCCTCAAGCTGTGGTAGTTACCACTTAAGGACCCCCCCCCCCCCCCGTCACTTTAGTGTACTTTCTGTCTGGTCTGGAGCTTCCCAGTTTGGTCTAGGCCTTTTAGTTTCAGTGAAGGGAAATATTAATGGCATGCAGTATGTTAATTTTGATCTCATTAACGCTCTTGTGGCTGAATGAGAGCAAATCCCTGCACCCAAAATCTGTTGGAAATCATTTCCGACGTTGGAGGTTGTTACAGCAGCAGATTTATGCTGTATGTGTAATGTTCCAGATATATTCAAGTGGCCGTATAGTGTACAAAAACAAAAAAAAGACAATAGCCAACTGCTAATGAAAGATGTGGATGACCTCCAAAATAATCAATCTAATGTGTCTAATGTCTGGTTCAATAATGGTTAAACAACATAATATATATAATTGTGTGAAGCATATGACTGTATCCCTCCATTAATGTACTGAAAACACACTTAATTTCCTCTTGTGTCCTAATTACCCTTCTCCTGCCTCCTTTGCTTCATCCCCTCTCTAACTCTTTAATGTTCAGGACATAACGACAGTACTGTTGAAGTCAATAGGGATTAGAATTAGGGGCTAAATTGACCGTCCAGAGTCCAGCGACTTCAGCGGAGGGCTGGCGGTGCCACTCCAGAGCCTGTGCCAGACCAATTAGAGGCGGAGAAGGGAGTCTGTGCCTGAGGTTGGAGGGGGGTGGGGGGGGTTGCTTTGGTTTTAATTACACAGTAAAATGATCCTGAACGTCCCTTAAGAGAGTCACTGCGGTGTCACAGTGTTGGAGCCTCGCTGGCCCCTACGAGCAGCACTTTATACCCAACAAGCCGAAGAGGAGGATGATGAGGAGGAGCTGAGGAGTTGCTGATTCTCCATTTAGCCTTAATGGGTAAAGATGTCACCAAGGACACATTACACATTTGTTTTATCTACTTAACCTTTATTTAACTGGCTCGTCCTACTGAGATTAATGTCTTGTTCAAGGGAGACTGAGTGAGGCCAAGAGAGCAGCATCAAGACAAGCATTAGAGCTGAAGGCGGGCGATAAAGAAAAACGCACAAAAAACTAAACTGCAGATCACAGACACAGATTTGTGTTCGCACCTGCAGTTCAGTTCCTTCAGTTTGAAACAATGCAGGGAAAAAATCCATCGTTCCCTTTAGTTACAGCCTGCTCTAGGGCTGAGTGTTGTTTGAAGTGAAGTAGAGTTGAAATAATTTATCGATGATTCAATCAAAGTGAATATTTTGATATATTTCTCAAGCAAAATTGCACTTGTTCTCTAGTTACAGGTTCTCAGATTATGGGGATCTGCTGCTCATCATTGTTTTAGATCATTGTAACTTGAATATATTTGGGTTTTAGACTGTTTGTCAGGTAATAGGGTTAGGGCCAGGGTTAGGGTTAGGGTTTAGGGTTAGGGTTAGGGTTAGGGTTAGGGTTAGGGTTTAGGGTTTAGGGTTAGGGTTAGGGTTAGGGCCAGGGTTAGGGTTATGGGTTAGGGTTAGGGTTAGGGCCAGGGTTAGGGTTTAGGGTTAGGGCCAGGGTTAGGGTTTAGGGTTAGGGTTAGGATTAGGGTTAGGCTAACTTGAATATATTTAGTTTTAGACTGTTTATCAGGTAATACAAAACAAAAAAAGTGCAAAAAAAAAGCTGCACGCTCATAACCCAGATGTATTTATTTTAATATATTTATTAACAGATGTAGATGAAAGTTTCGACACACTGTCTTCTTAGCTATAAAATACAGCAGTCACCCAACCGGCATTTATATCAGCTGGGACAGGTGCTACAAATCAGTGCAGTCAACCTAAGAGGCCAGTCTGGAGGGAAGCCTGAGGCCAAACACAAAATCAAAGCATCTGAGGTATAACTCAACCCATATTGGATTTTTGAGGATATATATTTGAGACTTTAAAAGACCTGAGAACAACATATTGGCCTATATTTTTTTTTTGTTTTGTTTTTGTTTTTTATAAGTTGTAATAAAGATACATCCTGAAATGTTTCAGTGCTGTAAGCTCTCTTTAATGATGACACTGTTTCTAAGTTACATCAGACCTAGTTTGGTTTTCTGTACTGCAATTTCTTGTTACCAGTACCAACATATCTGCAATATGTGATATCAGCCAAATTATCTAATATGAAGAATTTCAGCTGTTGTGTTCTGTGACTATTTTTTTTGTTTTTTTGTGTGATTTTTTTGATAAAAACCCCTGTTAAAACACAAGCAGCTGTCAAACCACATTTTGCATAAATAGAAAAATTAATTTGGCAAAACTGATGAAATTATTTCAATCAAGAACCATCTGATCAAAGACCAAAAAAACAGACAACGAAGCCAACTTTCTATACTTTACAGTACAGTTCTGTATCATTAGACAGATAGACATCAGAAGATACAATATCTCAGTATTCACAACATTAAATTTTGATTATTCTGTACTGATATTGGAAAACTACTGTAAAGTTACACTGAAGGGCGATCAGTGCGACTGCTCCGTAACTCTTCTGAAAGCTTTGTGGGTCTAATTAAACCAAATATCTGAGATATCTGGTGATCACGATGCATCAATAATGAACCCGCTCTGACTCATTCATAACAAGCTTTTGCTCACATTACTTTACATCACATCCTGTTATTCTCTGACTTCACCAAAGGAACAATATTGCCCCACTTTTCCATCTCAGTCTCTCACACCACCTCCTGTTTGGATGCTGTCTCCATGGCGACCTTTGTTTCCATCCATCTCTGACTGTTTATCTTGTGAATCGTCCAATGTACATCTCTTAGAGCTTTTTCTTGGGCCTTTCAGCTCTGTCCCACCCCCCCCCACCCCCCGCCTGAGCCAATCCCAGCGCCCTGGTGACATTAACTCTAAGCCTCCCTCTTAATGCCTCAAAGAAGCCCGAATCAAAAGTACAGCAGCCATCAAGGAGCCGCTGTGACCTTCAAACTCTCCTCACAGAGCGGAGATGCCAAATCATCAGGAAAAACAAGGCTTTCATTTCTGTGAATGAGACGATTAGGCAAAGGATTTAACCACCTTCATGTGCAGATCAGTGTGAGGTAAAACAGCACCATTAGAGTCGTTGTCTTCTTTTAGGAGTGTAGCCTTAAAACCAAAACCAACTTTCTAAAGCATTAACCTGCATTGATCATTAAATAAACACAGTTTGATGTGCATTAGATTGTTATTTAGTGCTTTATTAGTTAGTCACCCTGCGTATACAAAGACA
This sequence comes from Thunnus thynnus, assembly GCF_963924715.1. NCBI lineage: Eukaryota > Metazoa > Chordata > Actinopteri > Scombriformes > Scombridae > Thunnus > Thunnus thynnus. The sequence goes on along the minus strand of NC_089536.1, from coordinate 3,649,218 downwards.
TAAAGACACAGAACCATGTCAAGCTACAAAGACGTTAAACAGACATTAAAAATAGTTCATCTTGGTGATAACTAGTAGGTTGCCTTTTGCAAGAACACATCTGGAGAGACTACAACATTATTCTTCTTACTCTTACTGTTTATCTTGTATATCTTCTACTTATAGCCGGGGTGCAAAATTAACTTTTTTGTCCACTGGCCAAATGGCTAATGAATGGTCAAATTTTACCAGCCACTTAATAGTTTACCATTGTTTTTTTGGCTGGTGAGTGAAGCAAATCCACCAGCCATTTGCATATTTTTACCAGCATTTGGCTGGTGGCTGGTGCTAATTTTGTGCGTTGCTTTGTGGCTCCCCTGCATATTGGTTTAGCGTTATTATAGTGTTCTGAGCATAAGGCTGGGCAGTAATTCAATCCATTTGGATCCAGGATTAAGCCCATAAGTGAAGTGCAGAATCCCAAAAAACTGCCTCTATCCCAAATATACAATGAATTTTCATTCCAACAGGCTTTTAAATATTTAATGTGTTCACAATGACAAATGGCAAAATACATATATTACTGACCAAAAGGGACATCACTGAATGTGACAGTACTGGGCCAGTGTGAGTTTGATTGGAAAATTATATTATTTTCTGTCAAGAGAGCAACACAGGATAATAACGAGGCAGGCTAGACACTCGAATAAGTCACATCTCAAAATTGCAATCCTCTTTATAAAACTATAGCGAAAACAAGGAGAAGTGCAACGGAGTGTAATAAAGCACACTGCTCTTTCATCACACTCAATCCTGCATTCTGTGATATTCTCAGCTCCGGTGATGGATGCTAGTGATGAACCTTACTGCTTCCTCCTCTGCCAACTGGAAGGAGAGACGCTCTTCAGCGCTTTGGATGTTAAAAATTAACATTGATTGAAACACACTTTATACCTTTGACTGTAGAAATCTGAAGTTTTGACAGTACAAACGTTAGATGCCGATGAAGGCACTAAAACATGAGTCTACAGGTAAAATGTGATTCTTGACATGTAGGCTAATAGAGTCTGAGGCGGCAGCTGTGCAGGTGGCTGAGATGTAATGTGCAGAGGCCATGAATAATGCAATATTTCTCATTATTCAAGGGAAGGTATATTGCTGGAAACAGGAGTATTTTTACCTATAGATGGCAAAAAGCCATAAATAAAATGCACATAAATAAAATGACAAGCTGTTTTATGTCCCATTTAAATTGGCTGACAATAAATGTCTGCTCTTGTCACCCACAAACATGTTTCTGACAGCCAGGCAGCCTTGAAAACAGCAACAGGATGAGACATGACAAATCTCATAACAAATGTCGGCCCTAGTCTTACAGCAACAGTGCAATACAATGAATTATTCAAAGTGCTGCTATTAAAATTTTTAATTAGCCTTTGCTGGAATGAGTCTTCCCACCGAGGGTAATCTGGGCAGCCTTTGTTCAGACAGATGGCTGCCGTAAATTGCTGCTTACAGTTTGGGATTTTTTGCATTTTTTAAGCCTGTATGCAAAAATAACAATAATAAACTTTAGGGAAACTCTATACAGTGTTATTTTAAATCATTCGGAAAAAGGAAAAGTGTTGGTTCAGGTCATCCCTCCATCTGTCGCTCCAGATTTGGGAAAAAGCCAAGTGTAATATTTTGCTATTGTCAACCCACAGAAAGCTGAGTCATGTTGACTCATCTCTTCTCCCGCCTCTAATCTGTTTTTACAACTATTCAAAAAGCATAAACAGCCATTAGATGCAGATTTTGTGAGTAGCGGCTCCAGCTAACAGTAAGCAACATCTGCTGGTAAATCCCTGCACTGTACTGTGTGTAATTAATGCTTAGCCACATTTCCCACCCAAACAGTCTCATTTAAATGCAATTTAGGTACTGACTGCATATTTATACACCCCACAGCTGACTTGATTCTAATTACATTTATTGTTTCTAATATATTTTGTGCTTTTATTATTTTTTGTTCCTTGTCATATCCAATTACTAAACACAACTGGTTAAACAACCAGCTCTATTTATATGCAATCTACCGTGAAAAGTATTAAGAAGCAGAAGAAGAAGCAACAAGAAACAGAGATTGATCTCTTATTGTTTGCAGACAATCAAGCACTCGTGAGTTTGTTACTTGTTACTAGATGCTGTTGAGCCTTGAATATTGTTACAATATTAAATCAGCATACTGGTGCTTTTGTATCTTTTACACAATTATAAATTACCTATACTTTACGTTACTGGTGACTATTTTTCATTCTTCACTATTTCATTCCTTTCAAGCAGCCTTTGTTTCATTTCATCTATGAACTTGCTGACCTTTATCTTTTAGTCTGATACATGTTACTGTCATAAGGTAAATCAGTGTGTTGATGCCTTCATAGAGACTCCAATAATCTAGAGTTGATGGTAAACTGCAAAAACACCGGGGTAGGGATGAGCAACACTGCAAGAAAATTAAACCCAGAAACAGGCTTGGGCTGTGTCAAAGTATTAGGGTATACCAGGGTATTTAGAAAACCCAAAGGTATAATTTTCAATACTGTCAAAAATACAGACTCCGGCAGGATGTAATCCCAAGTCTGACCACGATGTGGGTTGCAATGGCGGAGTAGTGCTGAAAACTTTAACTAAAATATGAGATATTCATGTCTTGTTATGTTTGTGGTGAATGAAGACTTTTCTTTGTTCAAGATGATATTCATCTGGTGGCCTTCAGTAAGTTTGTTCCTGATATTTGTTCAGCCATTTCTCCGCTTTGGTACCGGAAGAATGGTATGAAACAGTGTTAATTGCTTTATCTCTAAAAGCAAACAAATACCATCATATGCTGTATACGCTGGTGAAATATCAGGAAGGTATGAAGGTATGAAAAAATACCATCCAAGCCTACGCAGAAGACAAAAAACAAGTCAACATGAACTTTTGTGCCCATTAGTTCCAATGACAGGAAATCTTAATTCTACTGAATACAACAATATTTTAGACACCCCCATGCACAAAGCCTGGTCCATAAAGAAATGGTTTACCCAGTTTGGATTGGGAGAACTTAACTGGCCTGCATCAGTAGCTGACCTCGCTAATCAAGCTTAGCGACAGTGCAGTCAGCTGTCAGAACAATGCAACCCTCCTCCACCCCATTCCCCTCCAGTCTTCATCAGATCCAGTTCCATGGGTCCGCTGAGCACCAGAGTCCTGCTCCGCATCCACATCCTCTCACCTCCACTACTGGTGTCTATACTCCATCTGGGAATATTCCTGTTCAACAGCCCCTTAGATGATAGTCTAATCGCCAAAGACTCCTCACATATTTCTTCAACTTTCCCTATATTGTGCACATTATATCAGATAAATCTAATTTAATTGCTTTTTGAACCTCTCCCTCCTGATTGAAATGTCTGAATGGAAGCAAATCTCAGAATAACAGGATGGCAGGCTACGAAGTTTTATACACCTAATCTTAGGTGGACTAGAGCAACATGATAGATTTGGGATCTTTTTGTGCAGCTTTAACTCATATATTTATTATTGATGAGAGAATATAGACTGAACTGTGTTTACTGATGTTTAGAGGGACATTTCACCACAGATTATTCAATGTCTCTATAAACAAACTCTTCTGAATCAGACATTAGTCATGATACAGACCAGAATGCTTATATGAGGACAAAAGGAGATGCTGCGACAAAGAGAATAAAAGCGAGCTACATGTAAACAAATCACCATTATGTCTCTGAGCTGTAAAGCAAATAGCCAAACAATACAGCCCCGGATAGCTGACTTAAGCACACTCATACATCGACCACGCTCACTTTGTAATTATCCAACCGTCTTGGTGGCGAGCGGCTTGTTAGAAGTCGACGGTGGCAGGCTCTCCATCTCGCTCTCTGACCGCGGAGGATAAATCAAAGGCGATTCATCACACGGGCCCTTACAGTGACGTGAGCGGTGCAGAAATCAATATCGATGTGCTTTGATTTACACACAGACACTCCAGGTGAAATATCTATCGTGACGCCCATATCATAGCGATCAATAATCATTTTTACTGAGTGACCCCAGCTGAGAGGCATCGGTGATGACGTTGTGGAAGAGTATGAACCGCCAAACATAAAGGCGCTGCTGGTTGTTTACCACTGATGTGCTGGTTACATTATGTAGATGGATCATCTGTTAGTGATGATGACATTTTTATTAAAGATCCAGTTGTTTTGCCTCCGTTTCCCATAAATCCTTCACTGCCACTTTAAAGTTCTGTCAGTGATTCACAAACAAGACTAAGAATCAACAGCAGTGCTCACTGTAATGAAACTGTAAAACAGATTAAGGGATATGTTCACACTTTTTTAAGTCTGTCTTGAAACAACAGTCGGGTGCCCCAAATGAACACTGAAATAACTTTTTTGTTTGTTTGTTTTTTTTGCAATGATCCCTCCTCCTTCTGTGCAAAAATGTATTTAAAAATGTATCTGAAGCTAATATGAAGTTTCAGCCGACAAAATGAGTCAAATCAAGTAGAAATATTTAAGTAAGTAAGTGAGTAAGCTTTTATTTATATAGCACTTTTTAAAACACACAGTTACAAAGCGCTTCACAGACACAAACACAGAGTGAAATCAACCAGAATGAAATAAAACAGGACATGGGAACGAGAAGAGAGGTCTGTAGAAAGGCTTGACAATATAAACAGGGTTTTGAGGCGTTGTTTAAAGTCCAAGGATTTGGGAGATCTGACAGATTGTGGAAGATGATGTGCGGTCACCTTTTGATTTGCGGTTTGTGCGGGGGATACATAGAAGGCTGAGGTTTGAGGATCGAAGAGGTCATGAAGTGCGATGAGGAACAAGGAGCTCAGAAATGTAGCTAGGTGCGAGGTTCTTGTAGTTTATTCTGAATTTTACCAGAAGCCAATGGAGGGAAGCGAGAACGGGTAATGTGGGACCTCCGGCTAGTTCTGGTTAGGAGTCTAGCTGCTGTATTTTGGATTAACTGTAAGCGTTTTAGAGAAGACTGACTGAGGCAGATGTAGAGGGAGTTACAGTAGTCTAACCAGGAGAAAATTAATGTGTGGGTTAATTGTTCAAGAACAGGAGGGGACAATATAGGTCTTATGTTTGCAATATTTCAATGTTACAGTCTTTTTAGTGCCAAAGTCCCTCTTTTTGTTACTATACTTCCACCACAGCTCAACAGGGAAACACTGTCCAAGGAAACACAATGAGGGAATTTGATGCTAAAAGGACTGTAAATTTCCATTTGATGAATTTCCATTGAAAGCACATTTGAAGGATCTTTTAATATCCAGTATGAACAGGAGGAATGATTACAGCGAGGAAAACCTCTTTCACTGTTACTATGGACACCTGACTGTTGTTTTAAGAAAGACTGAAAAAATCCTATCAGAAGGGTTTATCATTTTATTTATCTCTGAACAGAGAGGCGTTCACAGACCAGCGTCTTATAGAGTTTATTCGCGTGAGGGTGGTGTAAGCACAACAAGGTCAACATGTTAAGTCCCTTGAGAGATTTTATTATGTATTATGTAGTGTTGGGGGGGAAATACATGATACATGAGCAGGAGTGATGTAAGAGATACATCTGGTATTTTTTCTGAACCAGTTTGTGACCACAGCATGTGTCAGTATCACATCTTTATCTGTAATTTTGCAAGCACATACTATCAGAGGTTTGTTTGAGTTTAGCATTGTGTTTTTTTACAGTTACATCCGGTTAAAGTAAAAAACAGACTATTGTGTAGGATAATTTATTTACTGGTTTAGTCTTGAGTTTCTCAAGTTAATCGTTATGTTTCTTTGTTCCAACTTCCAACAGCACGCTTTCCCAAGAGTTAAACGAGGTGGCAGCCAAACACCTCCTGTTTTCCTTGTTTTGGGCTTTCTTTTCATTATTTTTAAGGTAAATGTTGTTGATGTATCAATGCAAAGTAGCACAAACAACTGTTGAGGCTGACGGAAATGAGGATATTGGGTCAAATTTTGGTCTGATTCTGGAGCTACATGAAGGTGATCGCCAACGTTCACAAAGACCTTGAATGTGGTGTACCAAATTTCATGGCAATCTATCCAATAGTCGTTAAGACATTTCACTAAAAAACAAACAAAAAAAAGCCAATCTCATGGTGGAGCTAGATGAAAAAGTCAGATGACCACCTAATCATCCTCTGGGGACCATGAATGTCTGTGTAAAATTTCATGGCAGTACATCCAAAAATGATCCTGCCAGTGTGGCTAAAAATGAAGAAAATTATAGAAAAGTCAAAGACTGTATATTTTACTTTAGCATTAGCATGAACCACTTCAAAACTGACATCCACCAAATTACCGGTCATTTGGGAAATAACCTCATTAAATCAAAGTCAACTGAAGCAGGATAAAGAGCAACTTATGACGCTTTCCACAAAGATAAATAGACAGCTATGGAGGAATTCAGTGACGCCATCTGAAATTATAACTGAAACTATGAGGTCAAAGCTCAGTCCACATCAGTACTGAGTTTAGTGTGTTCTCACACTTAATGTCCTGTCGTCAAAGGACCATTTGAACATTTGAAATGGAAAAACGGTTATTTTGGATTGAAGCAGGTGTGGGGAAATTGTTTCGGATGTGTGTGTAATATCATGTCTTAAAGAGTGCCATCCATCTCCTAGACAGCCTCAATTTCACAAGCATCTGAAATGAATGTTAACTATGTATTCTCCATTTCATCTTAGTGAAAATGACAGGATGTTTGAATGTTTCTATCCAGCAGCAGGAGACACTCATTTAACCCTCCATGTTATAGCTTTTCAGAGACACTGACGGAAGAAGGATGCTCATTTATGAAGACCAATATGTTTTAATCATCTTGACTGAAACATACCTATAGTGGTTACTGTTATTTTCAATATTTTAGTTTCATGTAAATAAGTCGTTTAGTATGACAACATTCTACTAATAAAAATTTATTTATTTCATTGCAACATCAATCGCTTCTAAAAATACTATTAATTCCATTATTTAATCATCAGAGTAAAACAAAGTAAATGTTGTAACCATACAAATAGACAACCAGAAAGAAAGAAACAGTGACAAAGAGAGAAAGAGGAAACAATTCGAATGACTGACAAGGAAAATGAACAAAAGATGAGGACAAAAAGAAACCAGAGCAAACAAACAAGAAAAAAAATCAAGCTGTGAGGGAAAGAGAAAAATCAAGGAAGAGGAACTTCTACAATCGGGCTATTAAACAAACTACAGCACAAAGGAAAGGACAGCTGGAAGAATGGTATGGGTATAAAAATAAAAGACAAAGACAATGGAAACAACTGAAAACATGAGACAAAATGGAGAGAAAACTCAGTGAAACGGACAGAGTGAATCAGCAGGATTTCAGAACAGAGGAGTAACAGATATGATGGGCGAGAACCAACAAGAAGAATGAGCACGAAGTTCGTTTTCTTCAAGCAGTTCACGGCGGGGGGGACTCCATCAGAGCTGCCGCTGTGTCGCCGCCATCAGGTCATCAATCTGTCTCTCTCTTTTTTTCCAACTGTCCCTTAATCTCCCTCGCCCCTTTTTTCTACCCGGCATCTCTTTCTTCTCTTTAGATGAGAGCTATACTCTCTCCCTCCTTCTCTCGTCCATCCTGTGGTCTCGCTCTCAGTCGTGTGAGCTTTTACAGCCCTTCAGTCTGATGAGGCCTGATGCGGGATTGATTTTCAGACAGGGGGGGAGTTAATTTTAGATCGCCATCAGGGCGCCATGACCGAGTCTGAGAGTACGCGTGAGAGCAGTAAATAATGGAGGGAGGGGGGGGCGATGGTTATGTAGGTAGGTGCATCGTGGAGGGGAAGCTAATAATTTCTGATGACTCCCACAGTGCAGTTCACCTCCCAGGATGCATCAGTATAAATGTGATTTGTTGCTCTGTGACAATAATGTTCCCCTATCAGACAGCGGGGCTCAAAGAAAAGCGAAGAAAAAAATGTTTTAAACACGAGTAATTTGCATGCTTGAGCGAACCGCGGCGTTCAGTTAAAAGCTGGCTTGATGTGCAGAGTGACAGCTTTGCTTTACAGTTGTCTCAGCGGAGCCAGGAGGTAAAGAACGGCGAGAAATGAGACACAGCTGGTTCAGTTATCAATACGCCTGGTGTTTACCTCAAAATGTTGAGGGAAAACCAAAGAGCATGGTGGGAAATTAGCAGCAAGCCACCACTCAAAATGTTTGGCTGTCTACTCCAGTTCTTAATTTCTGCATCCAGTCAACTGCTAAAATAGTTGGAACATCTGGAAAGTGTTGCGCTTTTCCCCCCTCTGTAAGTTAATGTGCAATCTGTTTCTGAAGGTTGCTGGGAAGATGATGTTATCAATAAATAACAGGGTTGATGATAGGGTTGGGCTCTATGGCTAAAATTGGTATCAAGATACAATAATATGTTTCCAGTAGTTGTGGAAAAGGTTAAGCTTTGCACAACAAATTCACTCCACCTGTAACTTCCTGTTACTTAGAAATCCTGTAAGTAGAAACGGTTATAGACTGCCCTTGAAAGCTTAAGAGGTCAACCTTGCTTTGGTTCAGATTTATTTCAAAAGAAAAACGATCATCTCCTGGAAAATATCCCAGTTGTCTTTCCATCATCTTTTCTTTACAAAAATCACTTAAACTTAGGTGGTAGGTGAGCCTAAAGAGTTAAGGCAGGTGTCCAAATCAAGCGCCCCCCTCAACTGTTGAGGAATTATCAACAAAACATCCTTCAGCAACAGCAAAGACCCAAGAAGTCGCTCCTCAGCCGATAATCTTAATACGTCGTTCACACAGCTAATCATCATGTGTTAAAATGTGAATCCAATTAGCCGATGGTGTCGTCTTTGCTATTGAAGCTGGTGCCGATTAATCACAGTGAAAATCCAATAAAGACAAAGTCGATGATTGACGTCCCAATCACTCTTTGAGCCCTCGGGCAACGGGAACATTCATCTGTGTGATTCCAAACATGTAGCTTTGATGAAGTTCCCCAACGGAATAGTTAGAGCACAGTACATGTCCTTTAATCCAAACCACTGGAAAGCAGCAGGAGGTGGAAGTATTAACGACATGGGAGGCCACAGCAGGAATCAAACCCTCAACCCCCAGAAATATTAATGCACTATTCATGAAGCTCTGGAGAAGACTGAACCCTCCAGCATGGCAGTGGGAGTCATTCGCTTTCTTTTGGACAACAATGACGCTCAGAGGAATAAGATAGACTGTGTTTGGCCTTGGATCTAAAGACTTATTACTTATTAGTGGAATCAATTCTTTCTTTTTTTTTAAGTCTTTTCATGAGATTCGTTGGCATTGAGAAAAATAATGAATATTGCTTGTCTTATTCTTTAAGGCAGCCATAACTGAAAAGCTGTAACTTGTAACTTTACTGAAAGAAATCATTTATCGATTTTCTTCTTTAAAAAATACAACACTTATCAGTCTGTGGCTTGAAATCCATCACTTGTCATGGTCACATTTCATACATGTCAGGATCACAGTCACACACAGTGACGTCTTCCCTTACTAACAGCAGCTGAGTGAGACTTCGATTCACAATGAGGAAGAAAAGTGCGAATGGCGGGCGCCGACCATGGACTACGGATTGAGACTTTAAGAGTCTTACTGGCACCGAGCTTATCTCCAACCTAATCCAATTACAATAACCAACAGCCCAGTCATAAGGCTGTCAGGACTGTAAGCCTATTACAATAGATCCTGTTCCCTCAGATTGGTGGCGGCATGGAAGGAGGAGGGGGGAGGAGGAGAGGAGGTGGTTGAGGACCGGAGTGGGTGGAATAGGGAAAGAGGGATTGAGAAAAAGAAGGATAGAAAGTAATTGGCTTTGGATGAGAAAGAGAATGGTATGAATGAGTCAGTGATATTGTGCGTAAAGAACATGTGAAAAGAAAAAAAAACTGAGTATGTATGAGCTGCATTGTTGTGTATTGTTATATATTGTAAACTGCTTTAACAATGACTCATTTCTGCACATACAGCTTATTATAAATGGCAGTAATGTTTGATTTATGAATGACAGGAGTCACCCAGCACCCCCCTGGGCTAAAATTCATTTAGAAAAGTTTGCAGGTTGCAGCCGGCCGGCCATTAATCATGAAAAAAGTATGATATTTGCAGTATGGATTGAGTTGGCAGCGGTGTTTGGGGTGGTAGTTGTGGGGTGGGCGGGGGGGGGGAGCAGTTTCAATCCCTCTCAGCCCTACTCTGCTGGTCCCCACAGGTAATGAGCTGAAACTCATTTCTCTGCCAATATTCCCTGCTGGCTGTGAAATTGGATGACATATGTCATATGTTTGGTTTTACATCCACCGCGGCGTCCCTCTGGGTTCAATTCTAGGTCCTCTTATGTCTCTGACTTTATATTTTCCACCTCATGTCGGACTATGGATTATTTATTATGACTTAACAGACCACCCTCCCCAGTGCCTAGTCGGGTAGAGCTTTGAATTGCAGCTAAAACCATTTGATTAATTAGTCAATCAACAGAAGAATGATGTAAATTGTTGGTCATTTTTCAGAATGACAAAAATCCTGTGGTTACTCCCTCTGAAATGTGTAGATTTGTTTCTTTTATTTGTCCTCATGATGATAAACTTCATCTCCTTTGGTTTTGAAATTATAATTGGTATTTCTTTTCTATTTTGCGATATTTTATAGAAAAAAAATTAAGTGATTAATGATTTATCAAGACATAATCGGCAGAATAATAAATATTGATAATACTAATTAGTCGCAGCCCTGTTTTCTAAATGGTTTTTATAACAGAATTAACTGATAGCGATGGCTGCTTGGAGGAAATGAAACGAAATGTTTAGTATTCTTTGAGAATGGTCTGCAGTATTGTAAAGTTTATGATTTGTAGTAATTGCTGGTGAAAGTAAACGGGCGAAACTAGGCAAAAACACTGCTATGGTTGTTTCAAATTTGTGATACTGACATCTCTTATGCACATAATCCATATTAATCTGCTTTTTGTGTTTTATGAATGTAGAACATAGTGACAGTTCTTGTTAACAGATTTCTATAAATAAACTTCAACTGATGTGAGAGAAAGAGAGAACAAGGGAAAGATGGAAGGAGACTGAGGATGAGAGAGGCACAGAGAGAGAGCAACAGAACAGCCTGATAAATACACCACACACACACACACACACACACACACACACACACACTCTCTCTCTCTCTCTCCCTCACTATCTAATCCTGGTTGACAATCTTTATCCCAGACCTCTTAGAGACCCTGCATCACTCAGGGGTTACATCAGAAATCTGTCAACCTGCAACATACCAATTTCAGGCCTTGGACGCTCACACAAACATACACAAACACACACACACACACACACACACACACTGGATAAACACACACAAATGCTCACAATGCATAAAAGCTTGGACACACTCTGAAAAACACCAGTAACCCAAATGCACAGAAAATCCATATGAGGACAGGTTATATAAACACCTCATGGAGAAGGACATGCAATTTTGAAACACACACACAAACACACACACACACACACCACTCATAGAGGCTAATAGCGTATAACAAAGCTTCCCTCCACAGAGAAAAGCTGTCACTTCAAACCGTCACGTGTCTTGAAGCCGCGTAGATAACACTGACATTTCAAGCAGACATCCGGATCCGATAATAAACAGGCGTGAAGCCATCCAATTATATCCCATAATGCACCTGTGCATGGGCTGAGCCGTTCTGTGACATCTAATTGATGACCTCTCTCGTCTGCTGTATGTGTTTTAAATGGTCGTGCAGAGCGTCGCCACTGAAACTAGAGGTTGACTAACTTGATTTAGACAATTTGACAGATAGCTGCTATTAGTGCAGAGACAGGAAGTAACTCATAAAACTAAATCTCTCCGTAGTTACAGAAATTATCTCCACATGTGTGTATGTTTGTGGATGTTTATCTGTTTTGATGTCAGTTAATGAGCAGATATGTAAAAAAAAACCTGTCAAGAGATTTCAATGAAATTCATTAAGCAACAGATTAATGTTAAGAGTGGATCCAAGATTTTTTTTAAGCCTTTCTTGTTAATTAATGTATTTTTTTACATTTTAATTAAATGAAAAATTTGGCACATGTGGTCCATGATTGTTCATCACTTTGTGTGTTTCGATGCAGATTCAGATGCAGATTAAAGACTTTCAAATGTTTTTTTTTTAATTTAGTTTTGTACTTTCTGTGGCTTCAGTTTCACATTTGTAGACTTTATATCACAACAGTTTCATGTTTTAATATTCATACACTACCAAACATGAAAGTCCTATAAAATCTAAATCCATGATGTTCATAATACAAGTGCTTTCACCACTTCTTTGGCTAGTTTTAGTTCATTTTTACTAGATTATTATTAGACAGATGTTTGTTTTGGTTAAAGTTAGCTTAAACCCACATTAACTGATTATTTTTGGCCACTTTGTGGTGGATGTTGGCGAACTTATTTACAGCAGACACGACGCTACTCATTCATTAATTTGAAGCAACATTAGCAGCCACCTGATGAATATTCATCCTTCTTTTAGCTCCGCTTTGGTCTCAACCAACTCCTCAGAAAAATACCTGGCTCGTTAGCTGCTAAATGTTCCACTTTTCTTCAACAGCTACAGTAAAGTTTACAGTCATACAATCAAGACAATGAGGTGAAAGATGCTACAACACAGAGTAGAGCTGAGGGGAACCTGCAGAGTTGGATGACTGGTTTTTGTCATCACAAGCAAATTCTTTTAAGTACAACTTTCTAATGAGATCTAGTTCAATGTATAATGAAGCTTAGCGGAAGTTCAGTCTTTTGCATAGTCAGGTCATTAGTGTTATATTTTAAATCATCTCTCATTCCCATCCCTAACGCATGCTCACTTATAATTTCCTTGCTGTCATTCCACTGGGTGCCAATTAAGACATCAGCTGATCACATCTAACCAATAGCATCATAACGCGGCTGTCTTTTTAAATATGTTTTCTCTCCTTCTCTGCTTTAGTGCTTCTATGCTGCTGTTTTGCACGCCCCATTACCGCCCAGTCTATACAGATTCATCAGTGCATCACTTCATCAACCCTCATCAGCCTCAGCAGAAGTCATCAGCTGGTACCACCACCAGTGTCTGGACTCCACGGGGGGGAGGGGGGGGGATTTATCTCGCTGCTGCTCAGGACTGATGTCCCATGACTACAAAATCTCCCTGTAGAGTCTGAGAGCTAAAAGACTTTTGTTAACACTCAATCTTCAGTATCATCTGTATAATAAACTATTCTTTCAGCTTCATTCCCTTGATTGAAATTATATTATAGATGAGTACTGTTTACCGTCAGTGTTGTGCAGAATTTGAAATGCAGAGCAACAAGTGTAATTTAATCATACAAGCAGATAAGATACATATGCAGCGTTCAGCCTGCTGTATAGTATTAATGTTAATCCCGTCATATTCATATCCACACTATTCTAACCAAATAAAAAGGCTACTTAGTGTCGAATGTATGATTTAAGCAAAAGGCTATATTTTTCAGCAGGGATGCGAAAATCAGCACAACCTTTGAAAGCTTCAGCTCTCTCTACCTGAAGGTCTCTGCTGATAACTCGCTTTTTTTCCCATTTACCGTCTTCCAGACACTCTGCGATCACCTTTACCTTCTATCTGTGAGGTAAACCATTTTCACTGAATAATATGGGACATTTACAGCCTCGCTGGCAACTCGAGCACTTTTTTTGATGGCTTCATAAAACTCATGAAATACAAAGATAGTGTTTTATAGCTATTGAACAACTTCAAGTAATTATATTTTTTTCCCCTAAAATGGATTTTCAGCAGGGTTTGGGAACAGCAAGTATGCAGAGTCTGATTAAATTTTTGAGTTGTATAGAAAATTATGAGAGAAGCAGTGTTGGGTCTTACATAAGCAGCAGTTTATTTTCTCCCAGCAAAAAAGGTTTGTTGTCGAATCAGCCGCTTTATTTTCAAGAAGAAGAAGAAGAAGAAGAAGAAGTAGCCTACTTTATTGATCCCCTGTGGGGAAATCAATCCTCTGCATTTGACCCATCCTATACACACACACATGTGGAGCAGTGGACAGCCGCAGTGCAGGAGTATTAACCCTAAGAGCACCAAACCCACGCAAACACACAGGGAGAACATGCAAACTCCACACAGGAAGGACCTGGGACGGCCCGGGTTTGAACTCAGGACCATCTTGCTGTGAGGCAACAGTGATAACCGCCTTATTTAGCTACGTTAATTTGCTGTCTAATTAGGCTGCAATTAGAACAAGGGAGAAAACTGAAAACTTCACATTATCTATATGTGTGTGTGTGTGTCATTTTGGAAATTGGCTCCTTTCTTTGTACCCTGTAGAGTGTCGGGATCACTCGGTAATTAGGCATCCAGATAAGCTCAATCAATCCTAATGGTCTGAGTGATTGGAAAAATTAGCTGCCGTGATGAAGTGGGAGTTCTGTAAAATCTCCTAGGATGTTAACATTATAAGTAAAGACAAGGGTTCTTATTTTCATTAGTTATACTTCACTTTTCATTTACATTTTGTTATGTTGCTGGTACATAAAGTGAAACATCCGTGAGGGACTTTTTCACCGAGACACTCGAGCGCACAATCAGAGTCATTGAGCGCGGGTTTGTTTTTCGTACAAGAATCACCTTTAACCTTGGATTGACTCAGTGACATGCATCCATGACAGTTGTGCCAACACTTGGAGAATAAAAAGACAGTTCACATTAACGCTGCCACATCGCTCATGTAACCACACAAAAACAGATGATAGCCAGTCAGGCTCAGAGCGTTTGGCCGAGCGCTGATGCAGCACGCCGCCAGATTAATCTGCGAGGAATCCTCTGGGTCCAACTGAACCCTCTACTGCTGCTTTGTGTTTGTCCCCCGTCACCCCGAGCAGGCTTCACATGGCTGCATCATTATATGTGCAGAGACCCGTAAAAACATTAATACTCTAAAGCTATGATACGTGGGTTTAGGTAAATGTATTAGGAAGTAGGGCAAAAACAACCTTAGTGGCTCATTTAGTCTATAAATGATTCATTGTTTTTCAAAATTGTTGCAGATTGATTTTGGTTAACCCCACTGACATTCAGTTAACCTGATGTTTTAGGGGACCCTGGTGATTCAGGGGCCCACTTCACCCATTTGTCAAGTCAAGTTTAGTTGAATAGCTCAATATCAGAACTCACAAATTTGCCTTTTAGGGCTTTACAATCTGTACAGCAACATCCTCTGTCTTCAGACATAGTCATCCCTAATCCAGCCTCAGGGCCACAATCCTCAATGCAGTGATTAATCCTGATGAAGGGTTCCTGCTTCATAACATTTACTACAGAAGTAGATCAACACATTAGATCAGTGAGTACTGAGCCTGATGATGGAAAATGAAGATTAGTCCACCGATTTACCGTCACACTTCTATAATACTGTCAGACTTGACAATACAACACGATCGGAGGAGTTCACATTTTTTTGCAGACTTCTCAGGACAGCTCCAGAGTACCGTATTTCCTCAAATACTGGCCGGGACCTTTATTTACCTGAACTGCAGAGAGTACCAGGCCTTTATTTGAAGCAGACTTATATTAGAAAGAGGCCTTAATTTCTAATTCCCTCTGTTTAATAATCATATTTTCTCATATTTTAGTGCCAAGTCTCCTTGTTTTCTGATCTGCTTCCGTTTGCTCTGTTAAATTTTTGTCACTGCATCACCAGTAATGCACTTATGCCCGCCTACCTTCACCTGTCCATGATGGCTACCTTGCTGAACTGCTGCGGCTCTCACACGTGATGTCCACACAGACAGAACTGCTGCTGCCAGCCCTGTCTGCCAGAATTTTTTTTTTTTTTTTTCATGTCTGTGACATATAATACAGATATAAACGCTGAAATTATAGTGAATGGTGTCAGTTATATAAAAACTCTAGATGAGATGTGAGCTGTGTCTGAGCTGTTTGGCTGCTCTAACCTGTTAACACAGGCACCCAAATGAAAAACAAGATGTTGCTGCTCAGGCAGGCGGTTTGGCCCAGCCATTACTCCAACGTACGGAACAATAATTCCAGCGCTTGAGTTCAACCCAGAACATTTTGGCGGTGCACCACCTAGCTGTAGCATGCTGATAGATGTATGCTCACTGGCTTACCCTGGTTACCCTGGTTACCAATGCTCATGTAGTGTCGCTGCTGTCATTATATTCAAAATATGCTCCTCCGTCACCCTCCGCTCTCTGTGACGGTCGGCCTGAGGGCTACACATGGAGTTACATCCAGGTAACTACTATTTAACTGACATGCACATTATATAACAGGCACCAGGAGTTGTTTTTGGGACCACCCATTTGTTCGTGTCAACCAAGCCCCCGACTTTTAACCAAGACCTGGCTACCGTCTTTTATATGGTAATCTCACAGTGAACCCCAGACCACAGTCTTGTGGTGAACCTAGTTTTCTGGACCGTGCATAAACACACCAAACTCTCAGATCTCCAAAGTGTGAAATCACCATCAATGAATGTGTGAAAAAAAGCAGCAACTTCTTAAACAAGTTCCACTCAGAGCTTCTTCAAACTAACAGTCAGTCCCTGCAAACCCTGATTCACCCAAATGTTTTGTTGTTTATTAACTTCTCAGGGATGAAGACTGGATTGTTGAGACAACACGGGCGGATTTACAGCTGAGTTCAGGGAATCATATTCGTGCATACAGTATGTGTTTATTTGTGTAAAAAAAACAAAACTTTACTTCCTTCTTTGGAGTTTGTCCAAGCCTCCTCTCTCTACAGTTTTGGCTCTCACTCCAGTCGGCCCAGTTTCTATCCCACTAACAGAACCCTCTGAGCATGAAAAAGTCGCACCAATTGGCTTTACTCAAAAATTATTTCATTCGTTTATTTGTTGAATAGGAAAAAGGAACCTGTCTCCAGGCTGCTGTGGAACCAATTGGCTAAAACATAAGCACCTTTTTGTTATTGGGACGGGGGGGGGGCCCAAAGCTCACATTAAACTCAGTGTTACCTCACTCGCCCTCAGTCCCTCTCTCTCTCTCTCTCACACATACACATACACTGGCCTGGCTGGCAGCCATCGGCAGGGCAAAGAGCTGTAGGACATTTGTACACTGCAGGGCAGATTTCTGCATACTGCGCCATGCAAGCTCACACACACACATACACACACACACACACACACATAGTGCACACACACTACAGCTGAAGCGGTAGAGATAACAGCTAAAACGACTGCAGTAAAAAGGTAATCAGGTCTGTTCAGCCATGCAGAGTTTGCGAGAGAACTTCAGTCGAGTAGTTTGGAGTTTGATTTCCTGTTCGAGCAGAACATCCCTGATGGGAGGTGCAGCTCTGGATTTTAATTTGCTCAAAGTAACAAAGTACACAAACTATGACATTTACACACATGTAAACTATTATACCCACTGCATAACCTACTTATGCTGTTAGATTAGTTGTTATAAAATTAACATCTAATTTATTTACTTCCTAATACCAAACACATTTTTTTTACTAACTGAATCCTTTTAAGTTTTTTTAACTGTACAAACACAATCACGCATTGACATTGTAAAGATGTCACCTTGGTCTCTGGGAGCTGGCGACAGAAATATAATGAGTCAAATAATCAAAACACATCACTGATGATGCTAATAATAATTACCTGCTGCCTCCTGCTTGATCTAAAAAAAATAAAATGTGGCGGGTGAAAAACATTGTTGCATAAAAATCTTTTTCAAAAGTCTTTTTCAGAAACCTGTTACTGAACCAACCACACATATTGAACCACCATTCATTAACTGGTGATTATCTGTAATCTGCCTTTAAGTCCTGTAGCCAAACATGCATTATTGCTTTAGTGAAAGCCACAATTAAAAGGTCATATCAACTGGTACTTCCTAAATGTGATGTATTTCCAGTTGTAACCAGATGTTGGGGCAGGATATGAGGCCAATATCAGATATAAACCAGTTTGGAAGAAGGGGACTGATTCAAATTTGTGATGCACTTACTGGCTGAACACCCACCGCTGCAGCATGCGGTCACCACTGAAGATGCACTGTTAACAAGGAAGTTCAGATACTTTTTTTTTTTTTTTTTTTTTTTACAGGATCTTTAAAGCCTTTGCAATTATAACAAACATATAATCATAATTTCCAAACTATTCTAATGAATCCTGTTATATTAACAGCTGATCAAATGACTGAAAGGTGCAGTGACAAACTCATGAACTCGATAATTATCACCAACTCTATGGAGCCTATTAGCATATTTCAGCTCATTATTGTGGTTTTATGACTCGCAGTGTTTCTGTATTGTTTGCTTGTTTCCAGCAGCAAGAAAAAAGCTATTATGAGCCAAAAGGCTCTGATAAACCTACTGCACCCAGCGCCAGACAACGTTAGCAACTTGTTGGTGATCGTAGAAGAGCATCTGCTGCCAAAGAGATGTTTTGTGTGCTAAAGCAGTAAGCAGAGAGGATCGAGTCTAACATATCAAAAGGTCTTTGGAAATGTTAATAAAGAGAGTCTGTTAGCACATCCTTTGTGACTTCCTGTTTGGCAGCAGGACTGTTGTAAGTCCTGTTTCTCCATAGAGACTAACGTGTGCTTTTTTAGTTTTATATTGGAAATAATGAGTTAAGGTCACCGATGCCTGAACGCAGAAGTCAGACCTCATCGCTCTATAATAACAGTGCTTCCAGTCAGTCCTTAAGATCAGATCCGCCTACAGTATGAACAGTCTTACAGCTCCACGTTGGGTCATGAATCCTGTTTTATTTTTTAAGTGTTTCCAAAGTGCCAACACAAGGATTCTACAATATATAGCAGCAAAGACAAGGAGACACCAGCAGCAGTACAGTGTCTAGCTCCTGCAGCCAAGACACCAATAATCAAGTGTGATGGTTGCACGAGGGTCTAAAGGAGACAACGAACTGATTAAAATGTCAAATAGAAAAAAAATAGAATCAGGAAATTGAATGTCAGACAGTCAGTTCTGATTTCACGTCTTTATATTCAGGGCTGTATATATAAGGTGACACTGTATTCCCCCTACAATGACAGGCAGTATTACTTCCTCTCTTCCTCACACACACACACACACACACACACACACACACACACACACACACACACACACACACAGTGAGTGTTTACCAAAATATGTTAAACAGTCTATTTTCTGCAGCATGAAACTGAAGCTTCCTTCTTAAACGTGTCAAACTTTTTTTTTTTCCTCCTGTCTTGAAGTTACTCTGTGAAGTTAACTGTCTCTGATTCAAAAAGCGGAGAATTTTGTGGCTTTGTCATTTGTAGTCTGTCGAACACAACGACACACACAGACACAACCGCACACACACATACGCACGCAGAAAACCTCTGACAGCACATCGAGCCGACATTGTCAAGCACTGTCATAAACATTTGCAGTGCTGGCAATGGCTCCTGGCATTGAGGGATAGTGTGTCTGTGTGTGTGTGTGTGTTTTGTATTTGCTCTGAATGATGAATGCGCTGTAGACACACACACACACACACACACACACACACACACACACACATGCACCAGCGAAATTGATTCTCTTTAACAGCCGGTGATAGAAAAATCTTTTCAGGTTACATCTCTTCTGTTTGTAGGTGAACAGGAGTTGAAGTCAGTGTTAACACCTGCACGGAGGACTTTCAGGTGATATAACACGCTTTCAGGCCAGACTGGAGGAGAAGCTGTTTCAAGCAATACACACCTCCCTCCCTCCCCCCCCAAAAAAACCAAGTGCAACCTGGATCTCTAGCCTAGACTTTTCAGTATGAAACTTCACCTGCTGCTGGTGAACTTTAACTCATAAAATCTGACAATATGTGTGTGTGTGTGTGTTTAGTCGACTGTAAGCTAGTCTAGCATTTCAACACTAGTGCATAACAAACATTTGCGATAAAACTATCTCAAAATGTTCTCCAGCTGCTTCTCTTTCTTAAGATTCTTATGTTTTTTTTTATTTTACAATATGACCCACTTTTCAGTGATCTGTTGTAGTCTGTTTATAGATCAGAGCAGCTGCAGCAGTGATCAGAAATCTGAGTATAAACTACTGTATTTCTGCGCTTCAAGCTCTTTGTGATGACATGCATGTTAGCACGACTCCTTGTCAGTCCCCAGAACAAACTAGTTTCATTTCTCCCCTGCAGGTCTACGTTGCTCTGATGATACAGAAAGACACATTAAATCTAATGCACAAGTTTTCTCTCAGTGACTTCATGTTTTGGTCATTTGCAGGTCAAAAGATTACTAGACATCTAGGATTCATAGAACTATATTTAAACTTGTAATCAACCCTAACGCCCTGATGCCCTAACCCTAACCCTGCTTCATGTTGAAACATAATCAGTTAAATGTTGAAACTGTGGTTATGTATAACTAACCCGAGTTTAATCAAGATGTCTTGATCTTATTTCATCTTCAGTGAGAATTTTTGATTGGATCAGGACAAAGAACCATAATACTGACTGGAAGCATCACAGCATCCTGTATAACAGGAATAATAACAAGTATTACAGCATGGATCGAGTCAGGAGCGTGGGTCATGTTTAGTGTTTAACAGAACAAAAGCCTTTTCAAACATCTTCTCACCCAAACCACACCTCAGTCTCCTTGATGTCACAACGAGAAAACACAAACAAGCAGAAATCGCTCTCAGGACTTCTGTTCCTAGCAAAATTCCTCACAAACAAGTTCAAGGTCTGTGGAGCACTTCTTCCATTAAGCGAGAAATGTTTAATCGTCTCTGCACTGCAGTGATTTCATTTAGGCCCCAGGTACCTGAACAGTGTTATCACGACCTCTCTGCTCGCACCAAGACATGATGAAAACAGCCACTGAAGCCCGGAGGGAAATAACTGTTGGTGCCGAGCGAGGCAGGAAAAGAAGAAGAAGAAGAAGAAGAAAGCAGCAGAGAGAGAGAGAGCGTGGAGACACGCCAACGTGGAAGGGGAGGCTTATTTCTTTCTCCCTCTGTCCTTTCCATTAGAGCGAAGGCGGCGTGAAAGAGAGAATAAGAGAGAGCTCCCACAGCCAAGAGGAGAATGAAAAGAAAAATGTCACACACACAAACACACACTCCCCCTTTTTTTTTTTTTTTTTTTCCAGCTCTCTATTTTCTTCAGAGTGAATATTACCTTTTATTGCTGAGCCAAAACTCAATTACTGTCTCCAAAAAGCATGGCCGATTGGGGCAGGCAGCAGAGGTTTTAAAGCTCTCTGCAGTGACCAAGCTGGGCAAAACAACAACAAAAAGTAAAGTCCATATATATATGTATATATATATAGACTTGTGATGTACAATTCCAGAAATTTTGGCCACAATCCCACACAAAATTGTGCATGTTTTCATGTTCTACTCTATTTTTTTTTTTAATCAAATTTGGACAAATCAGAACTCATTTGTTTGATTTCATTTGAATGCAACCCATATTGATGTTCTGTTCGTTCATGGTGCCTTCACTGCTTCACTTAAGTAGTATATTCAATACTAGAGGACAGCGAGAAGTGGCGGTGTGTTTGATTTAGTATCATAATGTATTTATTTGTTAATATGGCCTCTAAATCTTTGTTATGTATGAGTGAAAAGAAGACTCCCGCCTCTTCCTGTTCCTCACCTTTATCTGTTTATAGTTTTTGTAGTTACAGGTGACCTTCACTAAGGTAAGGTAACTTCAATGGAGAAATGCTCATTTTGGAAGAAACAGCTGCATGAAGCAGTGGAAACAAGGATTTAACTAGCTGGCTGGTTTCGTGCGGATATCTTGCACGTAATTTAAGACATTGTTTGGACTTTGTTTTCCTATTTCTTTATGTTCAATGCATGGGGTTATGGATATTGGCTGTCTTATTGTATCCTGCGTGGAAGCTGCTTCAGTTTTCCGCCCTGCCCTGGCCTGAAGCTCTGCCCACCCCTGGGGCTCCGCTCCCCGGGGCAGCGCTCGGTCCCGAGGCCTGCACCTACCGGCTGGATGAACACGATAAGGCTTTGCTGCCGAAGGAGCTAACACACACACACACACACACACACACACATGCATATGTACAGAACACAAGCTAGAAACACACACACGCACACCTGAGGGAGACACAGGCCGGCTATTACAACAACAAGAGACTTCCATCTCTGACTCTCGCCTACGCTTCACAAGCTCATTTTTCACCCACTAGCTCGGCTCCTCCTCAGGCTGCTGTGTGTGTGTGTGTGTGTGTGTGTGGTGTTCTTTGTATGTACCTTGACTAATGATGTAAATAAAATTATTCTGCCGTCTTTATTTATTCCCGCTGTCAAAGCTTTAAGATTTAGACACTGACACACCCAGTAAATTTCCCAGACTACAGGTCAAGTTAACAGTTTGATACCGTAATTTGCTTCAGTGGGATGGAGGCAAATGTTATGCATGAGCGGTCTTAAAGTGCTTTAGGCTAAAAATAAGCTCAGCGGAGTGTTTTACTATCCCATAATAGTATATCGTCTGTATCAGCTGCTTTTCTGCCCCAAACTTTTAAATTCTGGGATCCCTTTTGGCATGTTAATATGGAATATCAGTTATTGGAATATTCAGTAGCCGCTAAAAACAAACATGACGTGAATGAGTACGTTTTGTTTCACTACGAGCCTCCAGAACAGCATATGTGCAAAAAATCCTATGAGCACCATTCTTCCACAAGATATTCTCTCATTTCGCTGTTTTGACGACGGTGGTGCGTTCAAGGACTCGAGGACCTTTACATTTATACTTTTCGGTTTCAAATGCTACATATGAAGACATGATATTGCGTTTTCCCCGGGCTTCAGTTGAAAAGGTAGCGTAAATGCAAGAGGTATTTAAATCCTAAAATCTCTCACAGGTGTTCAGTTGAGTTGAAAAGTGCTGACTGTGAAGGTCATAGCTCACATTTCTTACTCTTAGTCTTCTTTGTTATGTTTCTCCACTCATGTCTTCAGGTTTTTCCACTAATTTGACACCCGTCTCTATACAAAAAGCTATGTAGGGCTGCAGCTACCACTTATTTTCATTATTAAAAAGGCCTATCACAAGTTACCTACCTCCATCCTTCCTTTATGCAGTATTTTCCTCCATCTTTACTCTTTTATGTCTTTTCAAACTGAAGAGAACGCTGTGAAGTGAGTGAAATCTAACCTAACCAGACTCCAGACGAGACATAAAACGTTTCCCAACATGACGGCTGCAGAGAAAAATGGCGGGCGTTAAGCGTCCCACTTGAAATGCCATGCAGGTCACTGAGGGTAATAGCTAATAGCTGCTCTTTTATTATGGACTGTTTTAATACAGGAGAGCGTGGCGAGGGATGGGTTCTGTATAATGATGCTGTGGTTAAGTGCTGTGTAGACGGCGCTTTTAATGCTGCGTCGGAAAAAAGCTTTCATAAATATTGATGAGGGGGCGTCTGAGGTGCAGCGCTCACATCTCGCCGTCGCAGAGAAGAAGAAGAAGAAGAAAGTCTGTCTGTCCCACTCTGAGTCTCCTTCATCAAACTGTCAGCCCAGTTTGAGAACAACTTTTGGAAATGTTGCCCAAAGTAAAAATAAAGCAAAAACAAATGAGTTCTGTTTCCATCAGCTGGGTTGAAGTGAATATATTGATTTCTAGGGAAAAAATATAAGACAGAATTGATTGGTATTGTGGCCGTTATTCACACCGTCTGGAGACGAAAACAAAGACATCTATTCGGCTGTATTCAAATGCACCATCTGTTGCACATAAAACTGTGATGGAGACTTGCTCAAAGGTGCATCAGCAATAAAAAACACGTTTTATTTATTATATATTTCAGCACGGGAAAAAACACTGAAGAGTTATTTGGTTGTTTAATGGCTCTTTGAAAACAAAACTTAAACTTTCATTACTTTTCCTGGAGCTAATCCCTGCACAAGTCAGTGTTGGTTGAGTATTGTTTCGATACTCAGCGCTACACAAACATTTCTGTTTGTAACCATAAAGGCATTGAGGATCATTACCCAGCTGTAGTGTTAGTAGGTTTGATTATCTCCTTTTTTTGCAAAGTGAGCTATCCAATATCTACATAACCTGATATCTCTAATGCTAACTGTTAGCATAATAATGTCGCATGTTGAGGGTTTGTCTGATGACTTGTCCTCATGTACACAAGACGGTATTCAAAAATATAACAATGTATTTCAACTGCAAAAGTTTTCCAAGACAGATTTATAGTATTTTAATGTTCCATCTCTACATCATTAGAGTTTTCTGTACTATGCATACTATCCACCTCAATGAGTAAAATTAGCTTCATTTATTTTTAAAGTTGTAT
The DNA here is from genome assembly GCF_963924715.1 of Thunnus thynnus. Classification (NCBI taxonomy): domain Eukaryota; kingdom Metazoa; phylum Chordata; class Actinopteri; order Scombriformes; family Scombridae; genus Thunnus; species Thunnus thynnus. Next base: position 3,624,787 of record NC_089536.1, on the reverse strand, counting down.
GAATGTACAACATGACAGAAAGCACATTTGTATTTACCAGGGCACCTTTATTGCATCGTTTCTTCATGTATATACTTCATACATATTTATGACCTGTAATACAGCGTGAGAATTTATTAGTTCGCAATTGTTATTCAACTTTTCTTTCTTATCTTATTATTAGTTAGTTAGTTAACAGAATTTCAAAGGTTTTTTTTTTTTTTTTTTTTAACAGATTTCTATCCCTTATCCAAAAAGACCACATGTAAATTTGTGTTTTTACACATGAAATACTGTTGTCATATGTGGCATTATGATATTTTATATGTGAAATGTAAAATTCCAATAGTAAGATATGCCTATGAGGGAATTTATCATGTAAAACTTATGATATTACATCTGACGTGCATATTTACACATGTGATATGAAACTCATCATATTATATCTGACGTGTATATTTACACATGTGACATCCTTCATTTCACATGTGAAGTTTGTTTCACATATGATATATTCACATCATTTGTGAGAGGGATGCAGTTTGGCTGAAAGACTAGAGGCCGTGGAGCCAGACATTAGGTTTTGGTGCACATCCATGACATCTTTAAGTGATTTAACAGTGCCAGACATTTTTTTTTTATCATTTTAATGCTATTTTCTAATTAACTGTTGGACTCACTTCAAAGAAAAAAAAAAAACATCTGGCACATATGTCCTACTATGTGTATTTTAATGCAGATCAGGATCCAGATGCAGATTAAAATATCTCAATATTTTGCATCATTAACATAACAAATTGAAAGGATTCTGCAGCCTTGGCAGACGTGTGAGCTCTAGTTTGCATAACAGCATTTGGACAGGAACTCAACTAGCTTATTCACCTGTCATCTTACATTTGAGTCTGAGTGATATAAACAACACTGTCAAACTATCATAATGCAGAGAGCGTTTAGACATAACAAGAGGTAAATAGGGACATATAGACATGAATAAATATGTGCGTATACAGTATCTGAGCCAGTGTCTGCCTCTCAGTCTAATAGCTTGGTTCTAATGAAAGATTCATAAGGATTCATGAGGTTCAGGTAATGAGATTGACATGGATTCCTCTCTTCTCTGCCTCGGCTGATCTACATCAGACCGCCAGCAGCCAGTTCTGATGTACGAGGTGAATCAGAGATAGACCCGACCTGGTCAGACTGAACCTCATCAAACACGCTGAACACACACACACACACTGAGAAGTGAGGAAGTGAGCCAGCAGAGATTGAATTTGAAATGCATAAATTTGATTTTGTCACACTTGTGCTGAAACACTGAATCTGAATTATTATTTTCCTTTTCTTTGCAGAATGAATGAATTCAGAAGTGGAGTTTTGCCAGGCGGAAACAGACATCGGTTTATGACTGAACACACCAAACAGCTTAAATTCATGTGGCGATGAGGGTTTTTGCTCCCTGAGAGTTGCTTGGAGGTAAACATCAAGTGTGAGGAAGTATATTTAAGTGGTTTGAAGTGAACTGCTGGCAAAAGATGTCACATGATGAAGTGTTTGTCGACGTACATGCCTGTGTGTGTGCTTGTGTGTTAGGTTGCTACAGGTCAACGTTGTGAATCTCCCACAGAGATTAATTTTCTTCTCTTCAGATGTCATCTCTCCAATCTCCTCTAAATCGGTTGTCCTTTCCAAAGCTCTGAGTGTGTGTGTTTGTGTGTGTGTGTGTGTGTGTGTGTGTGTGTGTGTGCATTTCATCCTGACAATTACATGTGAAGCGTATCAGGACATTTTATCTGGTGAGGAAAACCATTTTAATGCAGTCTTAAATGCATGCACATTGTAACTAGGTGTGAATGTGATCAGATGGAGACTCTGCCTGACAAGAGTGCAAAACACAACAAAGGTTTCACCAACTTCTCAACCAGTTATCAATTTCGAGGTACTTTACTTGAGTATTTCTATGTGATGCTACTTTATACTTCCACTCCACCACATTTCAGAGGGAAATATTGTACTTTCTACTCCACTACATTTATTTAACAGCTTTAGTTACTTTTCAGATGAAGATTTGACACAATGGATAATATAACAAGCTTTTAAAATACAACACATTGTTAAAGATGAAACCAGTGGTTTCCAACCTTTTTGTCTTTTGACGTCTTACAAAAAGCAGTGTGTAGTCGGGGTCACATTTCACATGTCTATGAGTTGTTAACAGCTCCACCAAATAGTGATTTTTCCCTCTAAACTTCTCACATGCTTTCATTTCATAAATGTTCAAATGATCCAATATTTCAGCAAAAATCAAAGATTAGAGAAAAAGTCCAAAAACTGAAAACAGATTTGTGTATCAGAACTTTGTTTTTTCTTCTTTCCTCTCCCATTAATCATCTCACCACCCCTCAGATTTATCTGCTGACCCTTTGGAGGGGCCCGACCCCTAGGTTGGGAACCACTGGACTAAACTAGCTAACTGTATATAAAGTAGTGTAAACTAGCTCCACCTCCAGCAGCTACAACAGTAACATGCTGCTCTAACACTGATGCTTCACTATTAATAATCTAATGATGTCATATATAATAATATATCAGTCAGAGGGACCAAACCACTACTTTTACTGCAATACTTTAACTACATCAAGCTCATAATACTTATGTACTTTTACTGCAATACTTTAACTACATCAAGCTCATAATACTTTGTACTTTTACTGCAATACTTTAACTACATCAAGCTCATAATACTTTGTACTTTTACTGTAGTAGGATTTTTCATGCAGGACTTTTACTTGTAATGGAGTATTTTTACATTGCTGTATTGGTACTTTTACTTAAGTAAAGGATCCGAATACTTCTTCCTGCACTGAGGTTCAGGGTCTGTATTTGTTAAATGCGCAACAATTACAGACATGGCAGTTATTGCTGGCAATGAAATACACACTTCCCACCACATTCAATCAGATGTGGTACCATGGCGATCCCCTGTGGATAATATTGTCTTATTTAAAGCTGTAGTGCTGGACTTTTGTCTCCCCCTCTGGTTTTAAATGGATCTTATTAAATCTCTGAGAAAGCCTGATGAAGGAGAGCAGACCAAAGAACGAGGACTGATAACTTTCTACCAGAGTAGGAAAGAAAAACTCACATCATGTGAAAATAAGCTTCGTCTTTCCATCAATCTACATGTATTCTCTCCATCCCTAAGAGACAGTGTACATTCATTTCCTTCACTAATTTCTCACCATCTGCTCTGTTTTTTCTTTTTCTACATTTATCCCTCTACAAACTGACTTCCTCCTCTCCTTCCCATCCTCCCATTTTCCTCTTCACTGTCCCTTTACTTCTCCTCTATACATCCCTCCTTCCTCCCTGACAAAAACAGAAGTTTCTTCACTTAATTGGAAATCCTGCTGTTTGAATAATAATTTTAAAAAAGTGGAATGCAAACCAACTATTGGATATTATTGAAGTTAATTGCAGTCCTCCAGGTTCTCTGCATGTAGAGCAGTTTGAATAAAATATGTAAAACCATTCAAATATCCCATAAAGGATGCATTCATTAATCTGTACGGAAACTGTGAGCAGAGGACACAAGCTTGCGTTTTCTCTTTCTGAACTCAATGAAGAGATAAGCAGTTATTGCTCTCATTACGCCGTAATCGTGATGTTCATTTCTTTGTACGAAAGGACCGATTTGGTATCTTCACACTGCTGAGTCAGGCCGGGGCCTTAATTGAGTTCTCTCTCTTCTCTGTTTGTTTAGTTGGTTTTATTTTAGGCTACAGCTTTATTCAGATAAGCGCTGTGAACGCAGCTTCAACGCTGTCACGCTTCGTATGCTGCTTTTTGATCAGATGAATAGTTCTGCTGATCTGCAGATCCTCTGCACAACCATAATAATAATAACAATAATACATTTAATTTGTATCGCATTTTTCATTCATAGTAAAACTCAAAGTGCTTTACTGATTAGAAATGTTTTTAGGCCTTTTTTTTTTAAGGGAGGCTAAGGTCTGTGCTGCCCTCAGATGGTTATAAAGGCTGTTCTATAAGTGTGCTGCAGCAGAGCAGAAGGCTTGATCCCCCGTGGTGCGGAGCTTAGTACTGGAGGAGCAAACTGTTATCAGATCTGAAGGTGTGGGTGGAGGTTTGTGGTGTGATCAGTTCCTGTAGGTAGGGAGATGCATGTCTGTTGATTGATTAGCAGGACTTTGTAGTCGATCATGAAGGAGACAGGGAGCCAGCGCAATGAAAACAGAACTGGTGTTATATGTTGGTGTTTTCGCAGTCTCATCAGGATCCTGGCAGCACTGTTATGAACGTACCGGAGCTTCTGGATGCTCCTGCCAGGGATCCCTGTGAAGAGCGAGTTGCAGTAGAACAGTCTTGAGGAGATAAAGGCACGGACGAGTTTCTCTGCATCTGACAGTGTTACAGAGAGGCAGAGTTTAGAGATGTTTTTGAGAGGTTTTGCATAGATGTTTTATGTGGTCATGAAAAGTCAGCTGAGAGTCAAAAGTAAGACCCAGATTAGTGACTGAGGAGGAAAAGGGGGAGATCCTGGCTGTCAAAGGTGAGATGAGGTATAGGGGATGACTGGAGTGCCGATAAAAAGAGCTTCAGTTTTGCTGCTGTTTGGAAATGTGTGCTCATCCAGGCTTTTATCTCCTTATTATATCCTTACTATCCCCTTTTATCGCCAGAATTCATTAAATACTCAATTCTGACTGGTTCAACCTGCACTGATATATGTATCTGCAGACCCACCAGCACTGGTACTTTACTTAAAGTCAAATTAAAGAAACGTTTGTTTGAATCATTATAATTGTATTTGAGCTGCACTATACAACAACACATACCAGCTGCCAGGAATCCTCAGTAAATAGATAAAATCTGAGAAACTCCTGCCTTTTAATGAAAGTTAATGGAAGACTTTTTGGTAGCGATGTACCATATTATGCTGCTTTGAAAACTTGTGATGAATCCACAACTATTTGGATAATCAAATAATAATTTCAGTCATTTTTAAACCAAAAATACCAAAGATCCTCAAGATCCAGATTCTCAGTTGACGGCATTTGCTGATTTTTGATTTTGAAGATGTCATGTTTGGCTGCAGGAGACTGTGATTTTGAAAAACTAACTTTACAATATTATGACATTTTATAGACCAAACGATTCATCATAAAAGGAATCAGCAAGTGACAAGTTGATTTATATTGTGGGCAAGTTGCATCCTGTTTGACAGAAAAAGCAGACGGTTCAGAGGAAATTACTGAGGCGGTTTTGTTCGGATGCATCCAAAGATGGACGCCTGAACTGGACCCTCAATACAACATCCCAAAAAGAAACATGCACATTTACATGAGAACATTGTGATTGGATGGCAGCTTCACTGTCCTCAGCAGATAATATGTCTCCCATATGGACATTTGTGTTGCTGAAATTAATCATTTTTTAGTATTTTATCATCTCTAATTAATATCTTTGGCTTTATACTCATTGAATATCTTCAATCTCCCTACGATTATGGTTTTGAGTCCAACCAAAGATTATTTTCATCATCTAATCTGTTGCTTATTTCCTCCATTAATCGATTTGTTGCCCATAAATTTTTTAGAAATGGAGAAAAATGTCGATCACTGTTTCCCAGAGCCCAAGATGCAACCTAAAATGTCTTGTTTTGTCACGACCAACAGTCCATAAACCCAAAGATATCCACTTTATTCTCATGGAAGATGAAAGAAACCAGAAATAATTCACATTTAAGAAGCTGGAACCAGAGAATTTAAACATTTTTGTCTTAGAAAATGACTCAAAAGGTGAATTGACTAATTGTTGCAGCTCTTGAGAAAAGAAGAGCTCTAAATAAAACTGTATTTAAAGATATTTGGCTTCAATGTTTCTTTTTACATTATTATTTAATGTTACATTTTCTGTGCCTCATATTTGTTCTATTGAACAAAATCTTGCTTTTCATTTCCCTGTTTTTCTTTCCTTATGTTCTGTCACAGTTTTCGCCTCATCTTAATGTTTCTGTTTCACAATTCCACTTCACACAAATCGAGTGTCGACACTGCTGAAACTGTGCGTCACTTAAACAGAACATTTGCTCTGCTCTTGCAGAAAATACATTTTCCTTTTTCCAATTTCTTTCATTTTTATTTTCAGATACCAAGTTTTTAGTTTCCCCGTGAGGAGCATTAATGTTTCATATAAAGTAAAACCACGGTTTTCTTTTATTTCTATACTAGATGTTGAAAAGGTCCATTAACCAGAATAATATATAGGTTTTCTTTTATCACATAATATCAAAGGATTCAGATGTGTGTCTGTGTCATACATATTCATTCTTTTGCTGTCAGTCAACACTTTAGAAGCTTTTTTTTTCTCCAAGTGTTGCTTTTCTCATCTCACAAGTAAATTCTCCAAATCATTGCAGCTTTTTGGATGAATGGTCATGCTTGCCCGTAAACAACAAGTGTAGGCTCCTGTCCATCCAGCCGCTCGGCTTCCTCATTTGCATTTCAATCTCTTCATCTGTGATCCCCGTGTTTACCCATCCCTCTCCTCTCCATCCACCCTCCTCCTCCTCCTCCTCCTCCTCCTCCACGCTCATTTGTCTGCTGATGAGGAGGATCAAGCTTTGATATCGGGGGAGACTCGAGACCTCTCGCCTCAGCTGATAGATGTAGAGGAGGGGTGAACGGAGGGGAGGTGAGAGGGAGATGAAGGTGATATGAGATATAGCAGAGGGCTGGATGGAGAGAAGAGTGTAAAGAGGAGGAAAACAAAAAAAAAAAAAAGAATATCTTTAAAATCCTCTGTTAATGTCAATTTAGTCATAAAGAGACACGTCAGTTTGTGACGCTGCATGCTAACACGTTAGCATACACAATAATCACTAAAAGCAAGATCCATGCTAACATTGTAGCGTCATATAAGCTGCATCACATGACACTCTTCAGTCACATCAGAGATATTTAGAGCTGACTACAACTGGAACCATTCTGGTGTTGGTCCTGGTCTCGGAGAACCATTACGATACAAAATTGCATCACAAACAACAACCTATCCTCACTTGGTTATGATGTAGTTATTAAACCTGAAGTGGAGGTTTGAGTTTCTTGTTTAACATCTTCAAACCACATTGATACAAAATATGTCAAATGCTGCGAGTAACAATGATTTTTGTTATGCTGTATGCTAAAATGTAATCTGCAGATTAGTTTCTTGATTAATCGATTGATCATTTTGGATATAAAATGTCAGAAAATAGAGATATATGACCGTTATAACTTTTCAAAGCCAAAAGTGAAATCTTCAAATAGTTTTTTTTATCCAACCAACAGTTTAAAACCCAAAGAAATTTAGTTTTCAATCATATATGATGAAGAAAACCATCTAATCCTCACATTTGAAAAGCTGGAGCCATCAAATATTTGCTGTTTTTAGCCACATTAACGGTGTGACTCTATGGATGGCGACGCCAGTCTGTCGGTCGGTCCACTAATTTGGTCCACACTGAAATATCTCAACAAAGTTCGAGCAAACGTTCCTGGTTCCCAGAAAAGGAAACCTAATGATTCACTGGTGATCCTCTGAACTTTCCTCCAGCGCCACCTTGAGATGAACATTTTTGTTTTGTAGTGAAATATCTCGACAACTATAGAAAGATTCATGCCCACCTCAGGATGAATTTATTGGTGATCCCTTCAGAAAAAAATGAATAAATAAAAAAAAAATCATCACAATTTCTTATTCATTTCGTGTCCATCAACTAGTCAGTAAATTGACTGATCTTCTCAGCCTCAGACCCAATATGTTTATCACTGAGGTGCTCATGTAAAGTTGTTCCCATAGCAACAATACAATTCTTTAGCTGATGTGAAAGCCAACAAGGACTTTATGTAGGTCATAGAATTTATGTGAATGAAATCATTTCCACTTCCTCTTGTAGTTATCATAGTAGCGGCAGTAAACAGTCACACAGTGAAGGATGAGAACATGCTGTAGCAAAGGAGACAGACTTTTGATAAGAAACGCCGGCTGACACAGAGTACGATGAAAAGGAAAAAAAAAAAAGTGAAAACCAAGGAACAATAGGCCCACGCTCACACACACACACACACACACACACACACACACACACATATACACATATACACATATACACATGCTGAGTGCTGTGTTAGCATGTTCTGGAAGCTCCACCATCAGCAGTCTGTCAGCGTTCTCCTGTAAACTGGAACTGAGCTGACACCAGATCAGCCATCATCTTCTGATGAAGTGGACAATACACTTACCCTCACTGCTCCGTCTGTGTGTTTGTGCCTTTGTGTCTTTGTATCATGGGGAAGACACACAGCTCACTGTAGAGATCCACCTTGCCTTGTGGGATCAAAAAATGGTCTGTTTAACTAATATTTTAAAGATTTACGCTTGTTTTTTATGTTGTTTTCTCACATGGATTGTTAGTTTTAGTCTGATCCTGAGTGAGTAATTGTCTTCTTGTTTGGTTTCACACTTGTTTATTGCTCTAATCCGGCCTTTAAACCACTACCTTTTAGACTGGGACTAATCACCTCCCTGGAACAACCTGCACATACTCAATCACACAATTATTCACTCAGCAAATCAAAGAAGCTCACCTGCAGCCCCATTACACACAGAGGCTTTCTGTCACATAACACACAAATACACAGAAAATGTTCTCTATACAGCTTCTGGGTCGTAACAGATGTCTTCATTGTTTTGTCCGACAAACAGTCCACAAAACAATGATACTGAGTTTATTATCACATAAAACATCACAGCAGCACGTCTTCACAAATAAGAGGCCGGAACCAGGGAACATTTAGTGTTTTTGCTTGAAAACTGACTTAAACGATTAATTGATGATTAGAATGGATGGTCGCTGCAGGCCTACAGAGATGAGATGAGACGCAAATGTGGAGAAACTGAAGGAAAAACAGATATAACTGGAGTTCCTGGTGTGTTTTGAGGTCAGTCAGTCAGAAACAAACACACACACACTGTTAGCATGCTGCAGCTAACATCTGTCATTTTCACAATTTTCTGACATTTAAGGGACGAAAGCTGAGAATCGAGCAACAACTGAGTAATTCACAAAGAAAACTGTCAGCATCTAATGCAGCCACTATTAGTATACTGCTCCTTTGTGTTGCCCACCAGGGAGTGCTGTACAGGTGTGTGTGTGTGCATGCGTCAACCTCCTATATGTGATTATTTTTCCCCTTGTGTCATTTATTATCAAATGCCAATCAGCCCAGTAGAACATAAATGACAAGAATAAAGTGAAAGGAGCGAGAGTAAATAAATGAAAGTGAGAGTCGGTGGGTGAGTAAGTATATTAGATAGATTGTGTAGATTTACCACATGCGCACGCACACACACACACACACACACACAGAAACATACACACAATTGTGTTTCCATCACTTCAGTGGATGTTACATTGACTTACATTCATTTCCTGGAAACTTACCCTAACCTTACCATAACCCTAAACTTACCTTGATATAACCTTTACCCTAACCTTACCATAACCCTAAAATTACCTTAATATAACCCTTACCCTAACCTTAACATAACCCTAAACTTACCTTAATATAACCCTTACCCTAACCTAACCATAACCCTAAACTTACCTTGATATAACCCTTACCCTAACCTTACCATAACCCTAAAATTACCTTAATATAACCCTTACCCTAACCTTACCATAACCCTAAAATTACTTTAATATAACCCTTACCCTAACCTTACCACAACCCTAAACTTACTTTAATATAACCCTTACCCTAACCTTACCATATCCCTAAAATTACCTTAATATAACCCTTACCCTAACCTTAACATAACCCTAAACTTACCTTAATATAACCCTTACCCTAACCTAACCATAACCCTAAACTTACCTTGATATAACCCTTACCCTAACCTAACCATAACCCTAAAATTACCTTAATATAACCCTTACCCTAACCTTACCACAACCCTAAACTTACCTTAATATAACCCTTACCCTAACCTTACCATAACCCTAAAATTACCTTAATATAACCCTTACCCCAACCCTAGACTTACTTTAATATAACCTTTACCCTAACCTTACCATAACCCTAAAATTACCTTAATATAACCCTTACCCTAACCTTACCACAACCCTAAACTTACCTTAATATAACCCTTACCCTAACCTTACCACAACCCTAAACTTACCTTAATATAACCCTTACCCTAACCTTACCACAACCCTAGACTTACTTTAATATAACCCTTACGCTAACCTTAACACAACAAGTTTTCACCCTAAAAATAATTATTTACATTAAGGGGATTTGCTTATTGTCCCCATAAGGGAGGCGAGTCCCCACAACATGAGGAATACCTGGACCACACACACACGCACACACACACACTCTCTGTTCTTAACCCTATACATGCTCTTTCACGCAATCTCCGAGCAACAATTTAATCATGATTCTGGGCTCCATCTAATCCACATCAAAGATAAAATTCTGTTTAATCCCCTCAATGCTAACTGCCTGCCAACACACACACACACACACACACACACACACACACACACAGGACGGAGAGTGAGTGGAAGGTGTGTGTGTGTGAGACAGTGTCAGATTTATGGTCCCCTGGCCATCAGCAGCAGACTTTGATAACCTGATCACAGCAGCTGATAACAGCAGAAACTCTGCCAGAATACTCAACCTCTGCCCCTGTTTGTGTGTGTGTGTGTGTGTGTGTGTGTGTGTGTTCAGAGGTGGACAAAATAACGGAAACACCTCTACAGTGTGGTTTTGGTAAGTTTTAAGTCATTTAACCTTCAGTCATTCAGCTCCAGCTCCTCTACAGATTACCTCTAAATAATTTATTCTGAGCAGCATATTAATAGGTATTCAGAGCTCTACTGAGTGTTTACAGCAGGGTGATGTACACGTGAGATTGACTTAAAAAACTGCAGGCACAGGCACGGCATAAACAATAGACATAGCACACACATGTATTTAATATTAACATAGAAAATGTGCTGTACTGACGTAAAAAAAAATGAAAATGAAAATGTACCGAAGATGAGATTAAGCCTTGGCTGCAAAGCTGCATAGGTTGCATAAGAAATGATAGTTTAACATCATCAGCTTGTGTCGATTCACGATCAAATCAGCCATTTATTTCTTTTGGCCAGTGCATCTAATCACTCTGCCTCTGCCTGTAATTTCCTGAATGTGTGTTTTATATTTAAAATTTCATGTAAAACTTCTGTATTTCGGCACATTCAAACATCCGACAGAGGGCACCGCTGCTCTCGACTCTACAGACTGCTGTGGGGTGATAGTTTGGGAAGCTTCCTCCTTTGTTTTAGTTGAATTAATCCTTGCAGACATGTGCGCTGCGTGTGATCTGATATAAACAGACTGGTTGTGGAAATGCTCAAAAACTGGTGATGAAACATTAAACATCTACTGTAGTTCAAATAACGCTGAGCCGTTAATGATGTTGTGTCTTGTAGAGCTGCCATGTCCGCTACTTACGCTCCCTGTTTCTCACACCTCGCACACATTTTTAATAAATCTGAGTCAGTTTCATCCAGCTGAGACCAGACTGTCATCCGTTGGCCTTTATTGGCTCCTGTCTTGTCACCTGCAGCACAACTGTGTCTGTGTGACAGGGCGACAGAACTGTGCCAGTGTGATAACCAATGTAATCAGGTATTGATGATCACACACACACACAACAATCGGGGGCAACTTCAAAATATCAAGCCGAGTTTAGCAGGTTTTTTAGTCCCCATTTAAAAGTTAAAAAAACAGTAAACTCATCCTATCTAAACTGCTACTGTGTGATTATCACCTGACGGATTCACAAAACTACTACTGCAGTACCTTTACTACCTCTAAAACTGGTACTAATACCTACAGTAATACTCCTTCTGTTATTGTCTGTCTTTCTGTTGTGACACTTACAACCATAACTGCTACTAATACTGCTCTTATCACTATTCCAAACTTAATTTTTAAACTCTCATCCATCCTTTAAAAAACCTACTTCTCTGCTAAATAATTAAGTCAGCTGTCATCTGTCAAGAGTGTCTGACTGTGAACTTTCTCTCTCACCCAACCACCACCACCACCCGCCTCCCTCTTTGTGTATGTGTGTGTGTGTGTTTTTTTGCGGAGCTGCTATATATAAACCACACCGATCACGTTTGAATGATCTGCGCTTTTCATGTCGGCGGGAGCGTGCAGACGAGCTGACCGCGAGGCATCGTGACGTCTTCCTTTTTTTTTCCATCCTTAGATCAAAATCACAACACTTTCAGTTCCTCTGTGTGCCTTTCTACATAAAGAAAAAGTGATAAAAGAAACTAAAAACGACCTACTTTTCCTCCCTTCTTCCTTACACTTTTTTTTTTTTTTTTTTTAAAAACTTCCTCAAAAGAGCGTTAAAATACCGTCTCCGTCTTCTTCCGGCTGACAGCAGGGATGTTAAAGCAGGCTATTTTTGTCTCATGTGGAGATCTTTCGGATACCTCTTGCCCTCTGTGCTTACATAACCGCTGCCTTTTTCATGCTACTGTTAAAATAAAGAGAGTAAGAGGAAAAAAAAAAAAAAAAAACACAAAACAGGCTTTCTTTCTAGGTCATTTAAATGCATAACCAGTCCTGTTTTCCAGAGAGCTGGACAGAGAGGCTGTAACGAAGCTCTGTGTGCTCGGCTTTGACTGTCAGCGTGAGCAGTGGAAGTGTTAAAGGCCAGCGCCTCACCTCTTCTTCATTATTTATCTGGCCTTTTATCCTTTTGTTGGGTTATTTATGAGCTTCAAACAGGTGGTCCGGCCCCGAGGGGGGGGAGGAAAAGAGGACAGAAAGAGAGAGGAGGGTGGCTCAGAGAGACAGAGAGGTCAGAGGTGGAGGAGAGAGGAAGTGGAGACAGTTGAAAGTGAGGAGATGGAAGAGAGGAAGAAAAGGTCAACGGATGAGGAGTAGAGGCATTATCATACATATGATATCCAGTCTCTGACCAAAAAATAACAAAAAAGACAGCTTTTTTTATATATTGCATGTTTTCCATATAGATGGAAAGAAAAGAAAAAAGTTTTAATCCTACATTTCTGAAAACCAGTTGAAGGTTTCAAACATTTTTAAATCACTAGATAAAGTCAGTATACTGTACATACTGCACCGTATATAACATTAATAACCTATTTTCCCCAATTTTTCCATTTTTATTCCAGTATCTCTGACTGAGACCATGTCTACACCGTCTCTCCGTCCAGACTAAAACATCCTTTCAAACAGAGCTTTTTTCAAAACGGCCTCCAGAGTGTGTAAATGTGAAAATGCCAGCTTGCTGTTGTAGTGTGTACCGAGAAAACGGAGCTTTGTAGATACGCTGTCATATCGGTGAGAAAACAGATGGTGGCGGTAGCGCGGTGTTTCATTGTTTGCTTGAACTACATCCAGGAGAGGAAGTAGAAGAAGAAACAGAACGGCTTAATGCGAGTGTCTACTTTGATAGCTTGTTTAGGGTTAAACGTAGCTATCGACCACATTTATCTCACTGAAATTGTTGTAATCTGCTCGCAATAAACAAAACAAAAAAATCTCCTTCACCAGTCGGACATTAATGTGGATGGATATATCTGCAGTAATGAGCTGAAACGCCTGGTGTAGATGTGATATTGTCCTTTTTGCATGAAAACAGCTTTTTAGAATTTAGTCATATTAATGTGGATGTAGTCTGAGTTCCTATCAAGCTTCTAAAACTAAATACTCCAAACTAAATGACAAAGCAGGTCGTTAACAAAACCACTATTTGGTTAGTTTTAGACACAAATAAGACTAAGTTTAGGTTGTGAGAACATGGCGCTTTGGGTTAAAAAAAGAAGTTCTCGGATATGGTTGGGAGATGATGTGGTCAGCCCTCATAACATAATGACATCACAGGATCTGTAGAGGCTTTTGTCAAGAAAATGTAAAAGAAAAAAGTTGATTTTAACGTTGACCAGATGAATACTGTCGTTTTTTTGATGACGAGGGTCTCAAAACAGTATTTAGCTCTTGATGGGACACTAAACCTCCAACTGAAAACCAGATTTAATGAGATTGTTGCTGAATATTCTAAGCTAATTACAACTGCTGGTCATTAAATTAGACGTTTATCATTTATCAGAAGCAAGAGGTGGAGGTGCAGATATTATGTCATATTAGATCGAGAGGAAATTAAGTCTTATTTCAATAAACGAGAGGCTGGAATGAGCATAAATTACAGCAGAGGTGAATTCAAAAGCAGAATACATTAACGGAGCAAAACGAGCAGAGAACAAACCATCTGTCCTTTCAGCTCTACCCAACTGTCTCCCCTCTAATTGTTTAGAAACGTTAGATATGATTTAGGTTTCTATTTGGAACATCATTTCAATTTATCTGGAAAATCCTCTGGGGTTGAATATGATCGGGGTGCTTTCAGGTAGACGCTACACGAGGTAAACTGCATTATATTTAACCAAAAATAGAGACGGTTATTCCTACATCTCTGCTCAGTTAAACATGAATGGCGTTTACAGTTATTACTTTATGTTCACATATTGGAAATATAGAAGTATTTCTTTAAGTTAGGATTCATTGTCTGTATATTGCACTTCAGTTATTAAATACTCTTCTTGAAAAATCCACAGTTTCGCTAAACTGTCATTATTGATTATTATTATATTACTATTATTGATTATTATGTTTAAATTTGGTATTTTAATGCACTATTGATAAAAATTGATTTAAACAGTTCAGAGTTCTTCATGTGTTTTCATGTATTATGAATCAGTCCAGATGTTCATATAAAATACAACAAGCTGCACTGTGTATTAAATGCTAGAGGGCTTTTAATTTGAAACGGATACGGATACAGGAAGTGGCGACATTTGGCCATCACTCAGTCAGTGACTCAGAGACAGACATTCATGTTTATAGGGCTGGTTGTTACAGCCAAAAACATGCACTTTTTTGCATAAATCATGAGGATTAATATGTTTGATTACTAGCAGTGATTATCTGTATCTATTTGTGCAATCAGGATTATCACTCCAGCTCGTATCTTACTCCATCTCTCCATCAGTATGTCTTTCTTTTGCCTCTATCTCATGGTTTATCCTCCTCTGTTTCCTCCCTTTCCCTGCCCCCCCCCCCCCCACACTCTCACAGCAGGTGGTGGAGCCTCATTACAGTGTAATGAGAAAATCACCGCCCCATTTAATCATCAGAGGTGGATGGAGGATACAAATAACTGAAGGAATGAGTTTTATGCGGCGGGACGAAGATGACAGAAGGCGTGTGAATAAAACCTCCTCCCTCTAAGATGCGCCTGTGTTTCTGAACCCTTCCTCAGCACTCGTCATCCTCGTCACGATGGTCGTATCTGCATAACTCGTCAGCGTCCTTTAATGCACCAAGAAGCACCATAATGCAGCTTTAAGGAGCTGCTCACTTTTCCAGCTTTGGTGGTTTTTCCGGCATCTCTGGAGTTTTGAGGCTTAACCTTTCGAACCTCATCGTAGCCGTATCATGAAGCAAAGCTCAGTCAAAGCAAAAACACACAAACATCATACCTCTAGGTGATGCGGCTCGAGATTTCATGGCACAGATTCACAACAAAACAATTGTGAGAAAATTAAATGAAGCGCAGGTGTAGCCCGCGGTTCACTCTCAGAGGAGATGCTGGTGCCAAAGACTCCAAATCATATTCGTTGAAAATAAAAAAATGAAGGGAAAGAAAAACAATAGAAGTGATTAAATCCACAAAAAAAACAACCTGTATTTCATTAAATATGTCCCAAAATGTTCATTATACCATCTGATGTACTTTCTGAGTAGCATTACTTATTCTGAAAACATTATGTGACTACTGTTTTTTAATAAAAAAGAGATAAAGCTGAGCGAAGAGAGGTGGAGGAAGAGGAGGAACGAGAAAGGAGTGAGAAGATATATTAGATGGAAAAGGGAAGAGAGAAAGAATAAACAGGAGGAGGAAACATGAATATGGAAGACTCATCAAGGAGGGGGGAAAAATGAGACGAGGGTGGAGAAACTAGAGAGAAAATACAAAAAGAGAGAGAGAGGACTGAAACGTGAGGAGTGAGGAAGAGGAGGGAAGAAACGAGATGAAAGACCCAAGCAGAGAGAAACAGGGTGGAGTCTTTAAAACGGACGAACGGAGCAGCTCGACGTGTGACCTGGTTTCAAATTATCTCCTCATATTGTAATTTCCTTCTTATTAAACAGCTACTGGTCACAATTAAAGACGATGAACCCTGGAAGTCAATTACAGAAGAAATGTAAAGACACTCTCTCTCTCTGTCTCTCTAATGGATGGGAAATGTGTCTCGCCCCTCGCTGCCTATTCATTCCTCAGTGTAATCAATGAGCTCTGGCGGCTGATGTGTATACAATGATACTGGAGCACTTTCATCCTCCTGCTTAAACTGATTACATTTGGTACATTTTTCTAACCACAGAAAGACGAGGGGAAGAGGAGGAGGAGGAGGAGGAGGAGGAGGAGGAGGAGGAGGAAGAGGGAGAGGGAGGGGAACAGAATTTGTTTCCTTATGCTAAGCTGGCTTTAATATGAGTTTGATGTGTAGTTGGTGGTGAGATGCAAGCGATAGGAGGGGCTGGAAGAGTGAAATAAAACGCTGCCAAATGGGGAAAAAAAACTGAAAGGAACAAAAACAGAGACGGTTTCCACTTAAATCCTTTTTGATCCTGATTTTCTGTTTAAAACTTAATAACTTCTCATGTAAACATCACAGTTAATGGCTTAATTGGAAGACACGTATGCCATTAAATGTATAAACATAGATTAATAAATCAACTACATTATTAAATCCATTAGTCTCCATGAAAATGTAGGATATTGAATAATTTATTTGGAAAAAAAATTAAAACGCACTTGATTTTTTGTGGGTTTTACAGTGAACCTATTAAAATATGAATTATAAACTATAAGTAAACTATATTCTATATTGTTCCTACACTTCCTGTCCATGAGTGTACCACATTTTTTGTGTGTCAAATATTCAGAACTTCTCCAATATGGATAAAATATGCTCTTTATTCAGATAATCTCTTACAGTAAATGATAAGGTTAGAAATAGACTTGATTCCACTCTGTTGGACAACGTTACATATATTCTTTATCACATACTGTTAATTCAAACCTCAACTGTTTGGGTTTTGTGCATAGACTGTATAAAAATATGGACGTAGTTACCGTGACGTCACCCTTTCGTTGGTTTCTGAAGAGCGGTTTTGAAGTTCAAAGCGAGCCGCTCCGGCCGTCGCCATCTTGGCAGTACGTGACGCTGCCTAACTCCCAGCCAATCAAAAACGGGAAAAGAGGCGGGCCGAATGGCTGAAACAAGCCACCTAGCCTGCTGGCGGACCTGTCACTCAAAGCAGCCATGTTCTTCATTATGCAGAACTTTACAGCTTAATAAAACTTAAACGGGTGAGTTATAAAAAAATCACCCCCCGTACAGTTTTGTGTCCATTCTGTCAAACATTTTGTCCATCATTTTGTACACATTTCCATACGAACCACCTCTACTATTACCAATAAGGCGAATAATAAACAAAATGCGCCAACTTTTTCTGTCTAATCAAATAGCGTACAGATTTTAGGATGACCTCTGCTCCTCCTCATCATGTATGTAAAAACCAAAAACAACCACCAGAAAGTTTAGCAGAAACATTTGATGTCCAGTCAGGATAAAGCTTCTTTCTTTGCTGGAATAATTTCCATTTTTTTCTCCACTTCTGCTAACGTAAAACAACTCTGTTGCCGACCTCGAAGCTCCTGCCTCTCCTACTGTTAAGTACTCCATTGAAAACCCTCTCTGGAAAAGCTGATATTAACCTGAAGCACTAAGAAATAAAGAGTATGAAATCCACAGAAAACAGAAACAAACACATTTGCCTGTGAGAGATTTCAGGTAGCTGACAGCACTCTGGAATAGCTGAAAAATGACTTTAGCGCTCTGGAAACACATCCAGTGGACACATGATGTTGCATAAAATGCTATTAAAGTAGGTTTTGCCCCAGAAAAGGTCATAATTTGTCCTGTAAATGCAGACTAGATGCTTCTGTGCAACTGGAAACACTCATCTCTCCACTTTTATCACATACCTACTTCCTCTTCTGTCCTCAATATGAGAGAGTACTCTTGATTAATCTGCAGATACGTTTTCTGATTGATAATTACGGTCTATAAAATGAAAGAAAAAATGAAAACACTTTCTATAATTTCCTGAAGTCAAAGGTGACTCTCATGTACGACAAAGAAACTCATCAAATCGTCACAGTTTAGAAGCTGAAACCAGCAATTTTTCAGCATTTCAGCTTAAAATAGGACTGAAATAATTATTCGATCGGCATAATAGGTGCTGATTGATTTAATTGGCTAATAGTTGCGGCTCGACCTCTGTGTGTGTGTGTGTGTGTGTGTGTGTGTGTGTGTGTGTGTGTGTGTTGATCTTCCATGCCTCTCAGCCTGTCAGTAGTAGAATTTAAATATGTAACAGTTGCTCAATAATTCATGTTGCAACAACCTGAGATCATTTCTACCAAACTCTACTCTCTCTCTCTCTTACTTTATCCCAGTGTTGGCCACCAACTCTGTCTCTAAACTGTAAACACACACACACACACACACACACACACACACAGCAGAGTATTGTGTTTTTATGGGAACATCTCCCGCAGATATAACAATGGCTGCTATTGTCGGTGTGTTTGTGTTGAGAGTGATTTAGACTAATGTTTGGACATTCACGACGCACGCGGCCACACCCACCCAACCGTCTGTGATGATGCTGTATGAAATGAAAACACCGGGGGATGTTGGCCGGGAGACCAGCTAATGATGACAGGCGCTGTCAGACTGTGTGTGTGTGTGTGTGTGTGTGTGTGTGTGTGTGTGTCCCAGTTTGCTCCATTTACCATTCTGATAAAGGAGTAACTGCTTTTGTCCTCCTCTTGCAGTAAACACACTTTGGGAAACATTATCGATCTCACTGTGAATGCTTATTGGCTGTGTGTATGTGTGTGTGTCTGTGTGTGTGTGTGTGTGTGTGTGTGTGTGTGTGTGTGTGTCTCTGGCAGATAAATGCAGATGTATTCATGAAATGCATCACGGTGATAATGGCCAAATTGCGTTATAGGAGAGGACTCTCATCATTTACAGCTATACTCACACACACACACACACACACACACACACACACACACTCACACAGTATAGCCAAGGGTTTGTTCACTCAAATCACAAAAAATATAATTATTTTTTCCTGACTTACTCCCCACTTTTATCAGTCTAAACAGATAGTTTTGTTTTTTATCTGCTTTCTAAAGAGATTTCAGCAGCTACCATAATAATAATAATAGAGGTGAGTAAAATTTATTTTGCTTGAAAAATCCAACAGCAACACATCTCTTTCCAGACAAAATGTCCTGGTTACTCTGGTTAGGCTGCAGACATTGTTTCAGGAACTACTTTAAAAGCAGCAAAGTGTCAAAGATTGTTTATACAAGACGGATGAGAAAAAACTCATGGAAACAACTTCACCTGCACCTCACTGATATTATCTCTATGCAGAAATAACAGTGCTGCTCCAAAAAGTGTACTTCAGTCAAAGTACAGTAGGAGCTCGAGTACATTTCAGTTTTAGTACGGAACAGTTTCTCATGTTTAAATCCTGTCAGATATAATATCTAAGCATGAAACAAGTCAGTAGTCAGGTTTCCATTCAAATGTGGTGCCACTTTTTTACCAAATTTCCAGAATATCAATTATTAATGTACAGAAAATTAATCGTCAAACACTTCTGATAATCCTTTAATGGCTTTAAGTCATTTTTTGAGAGAAATAATCAGGTTCCAGCTTCTTAAATGTGAATATTTTCTGGTTTCTTTAGTCCTCTATGACAGTAAACTGACTGTCTTTGGGTTGTGGACTGTTGGTCGGGACAAAACAAGACATTTGAGGTTGTATCTTGGACTTTTTTTCGCAATTTTCTGGCATTTTATCAAGCAAACTAACTGATTAATCAAGAAAATAATCAGCAGATTAAATAATAATTGCTAGTTGCAGCCTTACACGTATCCATCCTTTACCGTAAACAGACAAAATATAACGTTTGTTTCATGTATTAATTTTAGGCACTTTACAGTTTTCTCATCGCTCAACACAGATCTGATGTTTTTGTCACAAGCTTCATGTTACGTCATCTAGAGCGCAATGTTTAGTTGATCAATAGAAAAATGATTAATTTCAGTCTTTTTTTAAATCAAAAAAGTCAAACATTATGATGGTTGTAGCTGCTCAAATGTGGCAAATGTGTAATTAGAATATCTTAACATTTTAGGCTCTTAGTCTGGCAAATGAAGACGTTACTGTGTTATTATAGACAACATGAGAAGATAACATGTAGATCAGTCGATAAAGAAATTAATTGTTAATCCTAATGTTGTAATTTATTCAAGCATTAAGTCTGTTTCCTCTGCACTTCATCACATTTTGCATTGATATGCAAACTCTTCCACCTCAGCCAGGCGTAGAAACTTTTGACATATTTCAGAAGGTTTTTCTGCGTTTTCACTCTTGTTTTGTATAATTTCTCCAGACTGTCCTAATTCCAGAAGTAAAGACCAGAAACGAGCAGCAGCTGAATGATTTGAATGATTTGTGCCTCCCCCCGCTGCGTGCTGTACAGCGTTACCGCTGTGATGTCCCTGTTCTCCACATGACACCGGACGGTTTCGTCTCATTTTATCTCCTCGCAGAGTTTCAAACAGAAAAAGGTTTCAGAGAGAGAGAGGGGTTTTTATTTTTTTTTATTTTCTCTGTGATCTTTTCGGTTTCACTGCAGCCACCTGCTGCATCAGAGCCAGACCAGACGCCACCCGCTGAATTATTAAACACCACGCCTTTAAACGCTACCACTTCAACTCTTTCTTCCTCTGTCTCTCCATCCTTCCTGCCTCCTGCAGTCTGCTTGGTGAATTATTAAACAGCAGGACTTTAGCTGATGTCATTGTACTGCGTTCTTTCTCCCTGTGTCGCCTCAATTCAACCCTTTTTTCCAAAATTGTATTTTGTTTCCCGTCTATACATTTACCTTCATCTTCACAGTTGGAATAGTTTCGAGCATCATTCTAACATTATTCTAAATAAATGTGTGTTATGCAACGGATCACTTCTGCTGGGTCTCACCTGTAAATATAAAACGTTTGTCTCTGTTATGGTGTGATGGTTATGTTTGCTAGCTGAGAAGTTGCTTTAGTTCCAGTGACTGCAGCAACAAAACTATTTCACTGAACGCTCTTTTTTTTTTTTTTTTTTTTTTTTTACACTTTTCAGAAGAAGGTATGGTAAAAGAGGATGTAAGCTCAAAAAGGTGCACTTACTAGCTTCCAAAGCTTTCAATCTCACGGTCTTTATTCAAGCAAACGGAGCTGGTTCAGGTGTCCTCAGGTGATCTTACTGCGGAGGTTCACTCATAGGATGCAAAAGCTTGAACAATCTCCTCACCAAAAGTGAAATTTTCTTCAAAAAAATTGGTTTTAAATAATAAATAATGTTAAAAATTCAGCTGACTACATCTCACTAACTTCCCTGCTGAGGTACACGCTTCTGGAAACATGCACGAGATGCAGCTACGGACATTTTGGTGCCAAAACAACAAACACACTATTATTTTTTCTTCAAAACATTATTCTTACATTTAACAATGAGCAAACAAGGTCCACTGACTGATCGTGAGGAGCATCATGTGGACTAAACCAGCCAGAACATTCAACACCAGAAGATCCCAGCTGAAAGCTCCAGAAACTTTCCAGTAAGTGGACATTATACAGAGAATTTCTTTGCCAAACTTCTGTTTCTAAGATCAATAATGAATCTTCTCAAGCTCAATTCTCACATGTTGGATGTTGGCTAAACACAAACAGCCATACAAGATATTTGTCTTGATTAAATTAAATCAAAACTGAGCAAAAGTACGATTTAAATCAGCCAATATCTCAAAGAATAAACGATCAAGTATAGGTAAAGGTTAAAAAAAATCATTAATCTTTAGGGACAACTTCTGTTATAAAAGGTGCAAAAGAAAACTTTTAATCAAACATTATCCGAGAACATCACGATGTTGTCATGGTTAACCAGAGTTCAAGTGGGAAACAGAAGAAACTCGATCATGAGAAGCTTCAACACGTTCCTCTCCTCTCCTCCGTGTTGCTGTGTGGTTGCAGTGTCTTGCGTTATAAAAGCAGCAGCTATATTTCCCCATTTAGAGCCGCCGCCACGCTGCAACTGCACTGAATGACCCCGGACTGAAACAATGGAGCAAATTTGTAACGTGAAGCCACAGTTTCTTCCCACCGTCGTCTCTTTTGAGTCGCTGCAGAGCCTTCCGGGGGTTTTTATAGGCATACAACTCACATTTACTGCTGGTGGGGGATTGTTATTTTCTACTCGTCTATCTCATGGTCACATCCCAGTGAAGACTCTTTGTTCCAAGTGGTTGTGTTAGGGCTCTTTGTTTTTACAGGTTTCTTTAGCCTATATCAGTTTTTTGGGGGTATATAGTATATTGTTTTTGTCTTTTTCCTTCTCTTCCTAATTATATCCTTGTTTCTTCTTTGACGTCTGTTTCAGAGATTGTCTGGGCATTTCATTGCCAATCAGAGATGAAAGATTCACCCTCTTTATCTGCGTCCTTCTCCTATTTCTTTGTGCTATTTTTGTATCGCATTTCAAGGTTTCTTCTGGACTCATTCTCTTTCCAAACATCATTTTGATTTTCCTACTGTATGAGATGAGCTTCCTTTGCTCCTATAATCACATACAAGTCTTTCTATTTGTGGGGTTTTTTTTGTTGACTTATTTATTCAGTTTTAGACTCAGAGGTGTATCTCAGATGCTGATTTCCTGTTTGTCGTCCTGTCTGTTTTTGGTTTTTTTTTCCATCTCTGTCATTTCAGCAGCAGGTGTGGGCAGCAGGAGGGCAGAGACGTGATGTGGAGACTGAGAGGCTGTTTGCCTGCTAATAGAGAGCTGCAGTCTGAGAAGGTGAAGGGGTGTCAAGGATGAAGCGCTAATCTCAAGTGTACCTGCGAGATTTCACCGACGACAACGATAAGAATGACAAAAAGGAAAAAAAACAAACAAAGGAAAAATTGTCACCATATGAGAGACTTCACCGTAGTTTAGTGATTTTACTGGTTCTCTGGTCCTTTAAGAGTTGACTTTTATTATTATTATTTTGCTTTCCTGGAATTGGGAGTTCAATGCTTTGCTCAAAGGCTTTCTGACAGTAATCATTGAAAGGAATTCTGGGGACTGAAACCACCAACACACACACACACACAGAGAAAGATCTTCCACTTCAAATATCTTGGACTCATTATTGACCGTAAACTCAGCTTTGATCAACACATCACCGAAATCCATGAATGATCCCAGCAAACCCATCACCTCCCCTTGTTGTTTTACAGAATTCAACCCATCCTGTTGTACTGCCCCCCCCCCCCGTTTCTTTACCGTGTTAAGCATCTCCAACAAACTATCACACATACTGCTTCCAAAATCATCCTCCTCCAATCTGACCCTCGATCTCTTAGACATGAATGACACAGACATCACACGCCTTGCACTTACAAGGTGACAAACTGCCTCACTGACACTGATGTTCAGCTAGAGCTAGACTTGCGTCACTTCTAGTTAGCAAGTCAGATTTCTCCACAATCCCTAAACAGTCAATCAAACCGTGTCCCTCTCTGACGCTGTCAGCTGTCATTTCAGGCAATAATCGCATCCACCCCCACCCCGTCCACCTCCTCAGCCGCAACGCCGTAGCTCGCTCTTTGCCTCTCCGTCCCGGATCATCATTCGTCTGCCCGACCTCATGTTCCGGCAAGGCCCCGAGTCTCCAGGAACCGATACCGCACCACCTTGATCCACGCCTCTCCATCACCACCACTGGTGTCTAGACTCCATCGGGGGGCGGGGGGGGGGTTATCCTATTCGTGCTTTCATCGCCCCCCTCCATATTAGGCCACATCACGATGGAGTCTAATCGCCAAAGACTTTTAAATTTATTATCATGCTGTTCAATAAACACCATTCACTACTTAAACTGAGTCCCTCCTGATTGAAATGGGTAAGGATATGTGCAGGGGCATGAAAGTTGTATGTTTATGTATTGTGTATATATCGGTATGTTGCGTACAGGCTTCTTGTAAGACGTCAAAAGACAAAAAGGTTTGAAACCACTGGTTTCATCTTTAACAATGTGTTGTATTTTAAAAGCTTGTTATATTATCCATTGTGTCAAATCTTCATCTGAAAAGTAACTAAAGCTGTCAAATAAATGTAGTGGAGTAGAAAGTACAATATTTCCCTCTGAAATGTAGAAAGTAGCATCACATGGAAATACTCAAGTAAAGTACCTTCAAATTGTACTTAAGTACAGTACATGAGTAAATGTACTTAGTTACTTTGCACCACTGTGTGCAGGCTGTGAGAACAAATCTCTCTTGGGACAATAAAGACTAAATCGTTCCACAGGTGTTAAATCTGTGGTCTGATTTGTTGTTGCAATTCCAATTATCAAATTTCAGAGCTAAAAGCAGAGTTAATACTGGACTTAAAATCATCTAGACAGACATTACTCCAATGGGATGATCATGTTGCTCTGGGCTGAACAGTTCTCCTGCTTCTTTTTATAACACCGAAATGCATTCACAGTTTTCACATCACTTCACTTTTCACAGGAATATAAATTGATTTCTTAATTCCGCAACTCTAAAAACCTCCATCGTATAATTTAGAATAAAGGTCTCAAAGCTAAAAAAAAAAGACATCCAGTGAATGAAAGATCAGTTCCTGAGAAATCCTGCTGACAGACGGGTGAAAAACAACCTCCTTGAATGACAGCCTAATTTTCAGCTGCCATTATACCTTCAATCTACTTGCCTGCTACCTGTTCAAAACTAATTTTCATAAAGAGTCCCTGAGAGGAGTTTTTAATGTAATGACTTAAACCTGCTGCATGGTTTTTGCCAAAGGCTTGATGCAGCCTTAATCAGTCCTGTGAAAATGTTTCATTATTAACACAGAGGTTATTCACAACCTAAAACTGTGATTACTCATAGAAGAAGTGCTCGTATTACAAGAGAGGAAGTATAATAAAGCTACAAGACCCTTATCTCTGTTTCATTGTTTGAAACAACATGATACTCATGAGGTTTTTTGGCACAATAACAGAAATATTAACGTCGCTTTCTATTTCTAAAAATCAGTCATCGCTGTCATCCCATCTGATTCGACAGAAGCCCGCAGAGCTGAAAGAGGCTGAGGGGGGGGAGGGGGGGGGGGGGGACTTCAAACGATTCAACGGTGCGAGGCTTACAATTCAAACACGGCCAGAGAAAACGTTTTAGACCGCGCCACAAAGGATTCTATTATTCCAAAATGCCATTATCATCCAGTGCCTGCAACTTGAAATGAATGAAGTGGAACTACAAAGAATTTCAAGTCAAACTGAGGAAGAAAAAAAAGGGGAAGAGAAATGGCACAAAGAGGGCGGATTAAGCTGTGGGGCATCTCTGGTCAAGATTGAACCGTGGCCCCCGAGAGGTTTGGTCACGGCAGCGTTTATACCGAGCTACAAAGAAAAGGCTCTAAAGGGCGGAGGAGACTTTGAACTCCTCTGAACCTCCAGCGGTCTGTCATACATCACCACTGTCAGCTGATATGGATGAGTGTGGACACAGAAGCAGAGGAAGATACCGATGCGAAGATCGATCGGATTGATGGCTGGACAGGAAGGTAGATGCAGAGAGAAAGATAGAAGACTGCAAGTCAATGAAGAAAAAGTACAGTTTCTCTGATACATTATTGCATGATAAATACAATGAAAAACACTACAAGCAAACATTAGAAACATATCTGAGCTGTGTCTCCACAAAACCGCTGAAATCTGACACCTGAGTTCATCGTACACAAATTGATTCAAGCTGCATCTGCACAGGGAGAGAAAATCAGATTCCAAACCCTTTGTGGCGCATCGTGGCTCTTTTCATTGCTGCGTAAACAGTAGAAATATCTTTCCCCTGGGGGTTTATGGCCGCTCACACAGACACAATAAGACCTGGTCTGCATCAGCAAACCTGCGTTCGTACACAGTAAATCCAGCCATTCACTGCTGACACAAATCTGCTTTGTCTCGAATTTTGTCATCTTCATGTTTCTGTTCTCATCTTGAACAGAAAATCCACAGAGATAATAAACGATGAGCCTGATTGTGGTTATTTTTGCCTTCAAGAAGCTGTTCTATAATTTACTATAAGATATCTAAAAATGTTTATGTGTAGGGTGCAGGAGGAGGAGACAAGAAAGACAAGAAAAGTGCTGAACTGAGCTAAGTTTCAAGTTTCTTTTTTAAAGCACATTGTAATTACATAAAGGTTATCTACATGAAGAGTATCTGAGACTGAAAAATCTAAACATACATTCATGGTCCCAAGAGAATAAATACTAATAACTTCCTCTTGCAGGTTTTAATTTGTCCAATACTTCAGTTAATGACCACATACCTGCAAAACTAATGACTCTCTCTTCAGCCTCAGCTGTTCTTTGTGTCAGTGTTAAGTAGCAAAATGTTTTGCATGCTAACATGCTAAAGATAGTTTAAGATAGTTCTCCATATTAAACAACCAGATACGTTGTTTGACTGTGTGACTCCAGAACGACAAAGAGGAGCGTTTTCTTCAGCAGGACGTCATTTGTCTGCTTTTCAAAACTGTTATAAAATCACTGTTAAAAAAAATACTGATGTTTTATGATGTGAGGTCTGGTTAGCTTTAGGCACATAAAACCACTTGGACCTTCGTTGTCATGGCTACAATAATAACCACAGGGTTAAGGTTAGGGGACAATCGTTGTCACGCTTTTTGACATACTGTCCTATCTTGCGGTTGGAAACAGGAAATGAACAATGGTCTCTTGTGGCAAAGTTCACTGTTGGGTTAATGCCTCCATCCATCCGTCCGCCGCTGAATGAGGAAAGTGTTCACATATATATGCGTTATCTGACCTGAACCACTGCTCCGACTAACAATTACTACAGCCGCTAGATGGTATCCGTCACTCAAATGTAACCGCAGGTCATATTTGGCCGACTGACATTACGACCTGTTGTCTAGTCTCTAAACAATATACTGTAAACAGCAGCATGTTTTCATTGCGAGCATGTTAGCATGCTGACATTAGCATTTAGCTCAAGGACAGTACAGAAACTCTTAGTCTTGTTTTTTCTGTTTCACAGCTGCTGTTTTTTTTTTTTGTGTATGTGCTTTGAGTTTTTTTTTTATGTTACACACTGCACCAGTGAACAGTTTTGCTCACTGGAGCATGTTTTCAGCTGAATACTGGAAAGAGTCCAAAGTACATTGTGCTCTGATTGTCATTGTGTGTCCTCTGGGACTGTCCTCCTCGAGACTACCTGAAATGATTCTCTTTCCCCAGAGAAGTCTGGTGCAGGGATGGGCCACTATATGGTATAAACTGTGTTTTTACTATCTTATCACTTTAATACCTCCGGTTGTATCAGAGTGTTGTGGAAAATATTGAAAAACAGTGATTTAACCGACTGGATTTACAAGATGTTTGCTTCAACATGATGAAGTACCGTGATTTGTCAGGTATTAAATTTATTATAAAGAAACACGTCCGACCGGTTATTTTATCTATAAATGGTTTCTCAACTGAGCTTCTAGAAAAAATATTTTACATCAGGATCTGGGAATAAAATTACTTATACTGTGATAGATGATTTAACACTTATCGCCCACTGCTACTCCGGTGTGGCTCATTCAGACTCGGAGCAGAGGATCAGAGCTTCAGTCCCTGATGGAAGGAGCATGAGGAATAAGCTCTGTCCCTCTAAAGATAAAAACACCACTCAGACGAAAGTGAGGAGGTGATGGATGGCCTCTATACCTGCACGTTTGCACGTCTGCCATGCTAATTTAACCGCCACTACATACAGTATACATCCGCAGCTCTACTATTCTAGCCAGACACACACAATAGGTGACAGTTTTCCTCTTATACACTATAACTGGGTTTATTAACTAAACATCCCAAACCAAAAGACAAACCCATTTCCCAAAACTCTAAACACTATCCCCATGTTTTCACTCAGGTGCTCATTTATAAAGAAGTGGCATTCAATATCGTTAACTCAAGTCAACACAGCTGCAACCCAATTAACTCATCATTCCCCAGGTGGAGACACTGAGAGTAAGAATTGTTCACACGCCAATCAGAACGTCAGGACAGATAAATAAAAGGGTCAGTTCACTCAGTTTTGGAAAAATTGGAGACTTGAGGCAGTTCAGGCCTGTTTCATTGGTTTATATTGGTAAATAAATGGAAATTATCTTGATCAGTTGCATATTTGTACAGAACATTTAGTTTTTCACTCAATTTCAATTTCATTTTATTTTACTACAGTACATTGATGAATTTATTTAATTTATGCATGTGTTCTGTCTTTATATTGTGTTCATCATGTAAAGAGGTTGTTCTGGGGGAAAACCATAACCATTATTCATTGCAGTAACAGATTTTTACAGTAGTGTTTTGAACGGATCTCATCAGTGTGTACCGGCTGTTTTGTAGTGTTTGTGTATTTGATGGCTTCTTCTATGTGACGTCTGGAGGCAAAGTTTGGTTTAGATATGAGATTACATGGTTTTGTGTGAAGTTTGGTTGTGACATGGATGTTTAAAGTGTGCAGTTTTGGAGAATAATTGCAAGAAATGTGTCTTAGCAATCGAGAAAATCTGTAATAAAATTAGACCCTTCGTTTCCCGTCAGTTAGGTGACTCATACTTCCTTCTTGTCCATCTTTTTCCTTCTCGTCTGTCACATTTCTGCACAGGTGTTCCTAATAAAGTGTTCGGTGTGTGTAATTTTTTATATATTTTTAGTAGCTTTAGTGTTAAGAAGCTTTACTTTTCTGCCACAACTCCTCCTGTGGGCCACAAAAACACGACAGGGAGTGAAAAACTTTCTGACAAAGCTTGACTAAACCTAAATTTAATCATAAACTGCACACTTGAGTGGTTTTCAGAGAAAATCCACATTTTAAGTTTAGAAATGTGGATTTTTATTATAGTTTATTTTTAGCTGTGATGATTTGAAACACTGCTTTTAAAGTTCCACTTTCTTCCCCTTGCCTTTAAACTTCAGTGTCTCTACAAATAAAGTTGAACTTTCTGTTGGAGGAAAAAAAAAGAAAAACACCTCTGACTCTCTCAGCTTTTCAACAGATCAAGCAGCTAAAAAAAAAGAAAGAAAGAAAGACGGAGAGCGAAGAAGAGAAGAAGAAGTGAGCGTAGAGAGAGAGAGAGATGAAGCAGACAGCTAAGGATTTATTTTCTCCTCAAACAACTTCACTCACTACAAACATTGTTTTCTCTCAAACAGATGAGTCGGCTGTCTGGGTTTCAGGTTTTTCAGAGCTGAGAAAAACACACATATACACACACACAGATACACACACATACACACACAGATACACACTAGGTATTACTGATGTTGCTGTCAACAAGGACGCAAGTGTGTGTTTGTGTGTTAAAACTCTTCTTCTGCTGCCCTTCCTTCATTTGATCTCTGAAATGGGAA
The DNA here is from genome assembly GCF_963924715.1 of Thunnus thynnus. Lineage (NCBI taxonomy): Eukaryota > Metazoa > Chordata > Actinopteri > Scombriformes > Scombridae > Thunnus > Thunnus thynnus. Next base: position 3,595,026 of record NC_089536.1, on the reverse strand, counting down.
GGAACAGAAATGAGAGGAGGAAGAGAAGGGGGGGGGGGAGAAGAGGATGAAAGGAAGAGGGAGAAATGAAAGAGAATTGGAGAGGAGTTCATCAGTGTGTGTGTGTGTGTGTGTGTGTGTGTGTGTGTGTGTGTGTGTGTGTCAGAGATAGAGGGGGAAAACAGAAACAAGAGAGAGGGCTAAAGGCCTGTCTGGGGAGCAAGCCGGCAGACTGCTGATAACACACACACACACACACACACACTCATAAACACACACACACACACACACACACTCATGACAAAGCCAGTTAGTTTCACGTCTTTTTTTGCAGCTGATTATTTACTGACTGTTTGCTTGTTGCCAGATTATCCTCGTTCACTGGCACCTAAAGTGACCTGATCTACTGTTTGTGTGAGTAAAAAGGAAAAAAAAAAATGAAAGAATGAGGCCAAATCAGTATAGGTTTGTGTGTGTGTGTGTGTGTGTGTGTGTGTGTGTGTGTGTGTGTTGTTCAGGGAGTGAGAGACATTTTTTTGCTTTTCCAATCTGAGGCTGACGACAAGAACAAATACAAATTGCCCTGTCAACGTAAATTGTTCTGTCAACTCACTGGGACAGTACACACACATACACACACACACACACACACACACACACACATGAATAGCAATCATTGGGACACACAAGCACACACAAAAACACCACCATCAATACCCCCCTGCCAACTCGTCGCCCTTATCCCCCCCCTCTCCCCCCAAGGTAATTGGATTTAAAATTAGAAAAAGCCAACAAATTGATTATCGAGGCCATTAGCTTGGCTGCTGCGAGCTGATTGGCTGCCTGTTAAGCGGCGCTCATTCCGATAACAGAGCAGGAATCTGCATGAGAGCGACCGCAGGCGTCACACACTGGTGGACTAATCCATACGGTTAAAAAGTTCAGATAAAAGAGGAGAGACTGGAGAACTCGTCTATCTGAAAAGGTGTGTCCGACTCTCCTCTGTGTGTGTGTGTGTGTGTGTGTGTGTGTGTGTGTAGTTCGGGTTGTGTAGAGCACATTTCAACCAGCAGGATTTTCGTGATACTATTTCTGTGTGTCTGTCGTACATTTTTCATATCATTATTTGATGTAGAAGATCGGCGGTGTCATAAATGTACAGCGATTCTCACCAATTTCAGTTTTTACTTTTACTTTTCACCGAAAAATACTTTGATATTATCAAGGACTCGACCGTTTCAACCGATTTTCACACAGATTTCATGACTCTACAAATCAAAAATGAGGTCCTTTTTTGTGGTGAGCCCAACACGCACACACACACACACACACACACAAATATACTTTTGGTTTATGAGATAGTTTAAAAAAGATCAGAACAGAAACACAATACAAGCAAGTTTTCATCATCATTTCTTCAGTTATCTTTAGGTTCAAATATCCCATGAGATATGGACCGAACTACTGTCTCAGCCTTAACGTAATATGACCCCAACACCTGTTTTTGGGAAAAAAGAGGAAAAACTTTTGAAGATACAGCACACAAAGTTTCCCTGAAATATTATAATATTATCCAAGGAGAAGAGCATCCTCATCCTTGAAACCATTTATCTCGTAAAAGTGAAATATTTCCATTAAAGCAGAACGTAAATCCCACATTTGTGTAACTGCTGTCACTCTCTCTCTCTGTCTCTCTCTGTCTCTCTCTGTCTCTCTCTCTCTCTCTCTCTCTCTCTCTCTCTCTCTCTCTCTCTCTCTCTCTCTCTCTCTCTCTCTCTCTCTCTCTCTCTCTCTCTCTCTCTCTCTCCCCCCCTCCCTCCCTCCCTCCCTCTCTCTCTCTCTTCCTCCCTCCCTCCAGCAGTTAGCGGTGTTCAAACTGTCTGTCTGAGCTCCTCATCATCTGTGACAGCAAGTAATTTCTGACCACTTAACAGATTAAAGAAGAGTCTATAAACAGACTGGAAGAAACTCGCTACCGTAGCAACAATAATGCTAAAAACAACCCATAATGCAAAGCTGGTACACTCTCCATTCAGAAAAGCACTCTGATCTTGTAAACATATAATTATAAGACGACCAACGCTTTTTCAAACATAATTTCCAGATTAAAATAGTGTCTTATATTCCAGCCAATACAGTGATTCTCTTCTGGGAAAAAGACTTCCTCTGTGGCGGTCTGCAAATTGTCCTGGAACTTTTCAAAGTTATGTTTCTACCAACTTTAATTTGTCTTTGTGATAATTCGAGGCCATTGCCACTTTCACAGAGGAAGACGAGCATAATTCAGTTTTTGTTCAGTTTGCAAAATACAAAATTATAAGAAATAATTTTAGAGGAAATGCACTAAAAAGAGTGAAAAGTTCCTCCCCTGCATGTGGAAATGAACCTTGCTGTGTCCTCTGAAAGACACCAGGGAGTCACTCAGGTTACCCATCAGCCATCTGTCAGACAGCGAGCAGACGCCAGAACTCACTGGCCACTTTTTTTTTTTTTTTTTTGCTGTTTCACCCACTAAATACGACTTCTGGACATAAAACAACCTCAAGCCAACAGCCATCTGGTAGGAATTAGTAGACAAATTCTATGTCAACCTGTCTGTATGTCAAAGCTCACCTGCTGCTGTCTGCTGGTTCATACTTGTGTGTTTTTTCTTCGTCAGAAACCCAAACATGGAAGTAAATTGTTGTGTACTTGATCTTGATATTCAGACTCTCAGAGAGAAGAGAAGTAGTGAGCCGTTAAATCCTCGATCATCTCATATAACCCAAAAACCATGACAGTTTGAAAACCTTTTCTCTGGAGGACGCCGCATTTTAAAAACAATATCCCTCACGGCCTAAAACTCATTATTATATCTGCTGCTGACTCTCTGAGCATAATCTGCACTGCGGGAGGTCGAGAGGGTTCGGGGGGGGGGAAACAATAACCCGACTGTTAACGTTTGATATTGATTTGTTCTCTCAAATAATTTGGGGATCCATTTTAATCTGCTTGTGACCAGCCTCAGGGAAATAACAAATTATAAAGCAGTTCACAGTGGCTTTACTTCATAAATTCACTGAGTCCCCCTTGCTTTCATTTAATGGCGGGACAACAATATGAAAAGGAAAAAGAGAATTCATAATTTAGTTGCATTTTCAGCCAGAAGAAGACAGTATAGTTTGAAAATTCAGCCAGCAAAAACCACCTATAGTTAGGTTTGAGTGACAGATGCCATCTAGCCATCTAAATTCCCATAATCAGGGGTAGTGGGTTGGGTGGATAATAGATATATAGATGGTAAAAAGTGGACTTGGCTGCAGGAAACTGTTGTTTGCTTCCTGTTTCCAACCGTGAGTGTCATGTCTCCAACCGCAAGTCAGGACAGTTGGTTGCCTAACCTTTAGGAAGTAGTATCTTCAACCAACACCATGTTTCAAGTGATCATTTTAACCCAAACCGTGATCTTTCTCTAACCCTAACCAAGTGGTTTTTGTGCCTAAACCTAACCAGACCTTAACCACAGCGTTGTCACCATAGACTGTATAAAAACATCGACGTAGTTACCATGACGTCACCCGTTGGTTTCTGAAGAGCGGTCCCTCCGGCCGTCACCATCTCGGCAGTACGTGACTCTGCCTAACTCCCAGCCAATCAAAAATGGGCAAAGAGGCGGGCCAAATGGCTGAAACAAGCCACCTAGCGGCTGGCGGACCTGTCACTCAAAGCAGCCATGTCCTTCATTATGCATAACTTTACGGCTTAATAAAATTTAAACAGGTGAGTTATAAAAAAATTCACCCCCCGTACAGTTGTCATGAAAGAGGAAATTAGCTGAAGAGACCAAAACCATTTTTTGTACCAGGCTGTAAACATGTTTATTTCTGCTGTAAAGTTGGACATTTTAACATGGGGGTCAGCCCCGGAGGTTGCCGCTTGGTTGTCACACCATAAAACATCAGAATTTTTTAACAGTGATTTATAACTGTTTTGGAAAGCACTGATAAAAGGCGGCATATTAGTTATGAGGATGTGTTATGTATAATTTTTGCAGAGTGTTTGAAAAAGTGATTCACGAAATGTAGCAGCTTTTAAAAAATTCAACATGCTGCTGAAAGGTCAATCCTGATCTGACCACCCTCTGCCAGCTTCTGCTGACGAATGGCAGCGATAACATTTTTAACTTTGTCATCTGACCCATCAGACAGCAATGTGTGTGTGTGAGTGTGTGTGTGTGTGTGTGTGTGTGTTCAGACAAATGCCTGCTCAGGTTTTTTTTTTTAACTTTTTATCAAGCTGCTGTTGACTGACAGGCCCGGGATGAAGGTCAGGACACTCAGATACCTGTAACGATCAGCTGTCATCTTCTCACGGTGATCAGTGGTTGTATTGCACATGTGCTGCCTGATAATACCCCTGCTGCCTTCAGTGTGTGTGCTTATATGTGTGTTTAACTTGTGTCCTATCGTTGTCAGTGTGTGTGTGTGTGTGTGTGTGTGTGTGAATGTGAGGTGAAAAACAAGGCAGCGGAGGTACGCGGCTCTTTTTTCATGCTGTCACGGCAGCCGTCGGTGGTCATGCAAACACAGCAGTTACAGTCACAGAACGACTTGAAGGAAAAGCCTGTGCTTTTATAACCTGGGTTTTTATTTTATAGTTATATGATTTTTATCATTGATTAAGTCAAAACATGTCAAAAAAGTCCAAAATCTAAAGATATTAAGTTTTTAACCTGCCATAAACCAGAGAAAAGTAGCAAATCCTCACATTGGAATAGCGGGAATCAGATTATTGTTGGTGTTTTTTGTTTTAAAATTACTTTAAAAGATTACTGCTCATTGATTAATCAACTCATCAGTTCAGCTCTACAAATGTTCAAGTTACTGTCTGACTAAACTGTGATGTGTCTGCAGCCATTACATCTTCTGGAGTTACTTCTAGGTTTAACTTTAACCTCACATACTTTTTCAGTGAAATGGATAATTAAGATAAAGACATTTCAGATCAGTTCATTTTAGTTTAACGTCCTGATAAGTGGATTTGATGTTATGAGGATTCCTTGGACTCTTATCATGCTCATGTTGTGATGCTCTAATGGATGTACAAAGCCGTGCATCCTGCAGCCAGGTTCCAAAATCTGGTGGAAAGCCTGAAACCAGAAGAGTGGAGTCTGTTACAGCAGCAGCTTAATGCCTCACATATGGAAATATCTCACATAGTTGCTTAACGAATCAAACGTTTCACTGCGAACATCACCAAACCTTTGAAAGTCACTGAGAGGAACACCAACAAACCGGCTCCAGCAGCATTACATCTCAGCTCTGAGAGGTTATCATTATCATCCTGACCTGAGCTCACTTTCCCAGCCCGACACCTTCTGACTTCTGTCTCAACTGCACCACAAGAGCCCGATGGTGTGAACTTCTAATTGCCGTCTTGTTACAAAGAGGATTATGGGACCAGTTGGGGACCCTGGCCAGCCAAAGACAGATTATACTGGACATTATCGCAAAGGGAGGAGGGATAAAGAAACTGCCAGGGAGCTTAATTTGTTCTGTTGCGCCTTGCATGCATGAACATGTTATAAATCCCGCTAATGAGGAGAACAAAAAGAAGAGAAGCAGGAAAAGGGATGAGGAGGAAGAAAATAGCACACATGGGGAATAAGGTTCGAGAAGAGGAAACTAGAGGAAGGTGGATGAACGGAGGAGGAAGTGAAGAGATGAGAGGTTGTGAGAAGAACTGAAAGAAGATAAGAGGAAGAGGGAATGATGGGGATGAGAGGGGAAAGGAAGAAGAAAGAAAGAAAGTGAATTGAAAAAGATGAAAGGGACTTTTGATGTCCTTTTTAATAAAAAAAAAACAAAGGCGCTTAAAAATAACACTACATACAGCTAATTCCCATTGAGAAAACACATGAAATACAATTAAATCACACTTCATAGACACATATTACGCCATCCACCAATCACGCCTTAAACACACACACACAACATTCCTTATAAGAGGACCAGCATAGCCAATTATAAACAAAAATACAAAATCATGACATCAAGCCATAACATTCAGATTCATATATAGAGACTTTCCTCCCCCACAGAAAAAAACAGACCTTCTGAAACCAAAAAATATCATCATTTACCAGACCACAGAAAAAAGAACCCAATTTTCTCACATAGCACATTCAACAGAGCAAGAACAGCTGACACACGGTTACATTCAGTGAACACATGAATTATAGTCTCAGGTAAATTACAGAAGGGACAGCCATTACCCACATTCCTATCTGTTTTGGACAAAAAAAAAACTAGTTGCCAGGGCCCCATGAAGCACCCTCCACTGCAGATCCTCTGATCTTTTTGTTATCGGGGGGGGGGCTTGTAAAGCACCTTCCACCTAAACCTTGCCGTAGTCCGCCCTCTCAGAGTGTCCTGCCACTGATGCTCCCTGACGTCCTGCAGGGATCTAATGTTTCTGACCTTCACTGCAGCTGTGTGCAAGGCCTTCGCCTTCACACCCTCTAAACTCCCCAGGCTCGGAGTAGAAAAGGACAACAACCCCCCTTCACCTTCCTCCTGCCATCCTTGAGTCTCAGCTGACACTGCTAGGGAAGGTAAACCTGGAGGCATCTCTCCAAAAACTCCTGCACTACACTTGGCAGTGACCTTAAGACCTCTCCCCTCAGTCTTGCCATGAGTCTTAGTGATGTGATGCCAGCCTCCGTGGCTGCCTGCCTACATGATGTGGCTCTGTAAGTCCTCAGAATGGACAGTCTCAACTGGAATGAGTGGGTTGTGAAAACTGGCTCTTCCTGCACCCATGCTCCTGGCTCCAAGCCTTCCCATGTAGGTCGGATCAGACGCCAAGTTCTTAGAACCAAAGCGTAGAAGGTGTTAATTCCTGTCAAATTCAAGCCCTCCTGACTCATCAGGAAAAGCCCAAACCAGCAGCCCTCCTTAGCAGTGTGTATGCTGTATGCCTCCAGCAGATATTCACATGGTACTATAGTCTTTGAGACACCTGGAGTCTAAAGGCTGCCAGCCTGCTCTCAAGGTCCACCAGTCCCTGCCCCCCTTACTTTACAAGCAGATATAGAACTGCAGCTCTAAGCCAGTGATGACCAGACCAGAAGAAATCCACAAACTTCCTCTTTAGATCCTGTAGGAGACCAGCAGGAGGATTTAGTAAAGAACATCTGTGCCATAATGCTGATGTCACCAGTGTCCTCCTTCTATATAGAACTTTGGGGAGAAGCCATTTCCATTTTGCCTCCCAGTTCTTCTTGACCCAGCTCTCCAAGCCCAGGTACACCCCAGCACCTTAATTCCCTCCTGACTGCATTGTAGTCGCCCTGGAAACTGTGGTGCTCCACCCTCCCCTCATAAACAACACAACAGTGCCTCATTCTTTGCCAAGTTAACTTTGGTGGAAGATGCCCTTTCAACCCTCCCCAAGTCCACCACCCCCACCCTTTGCAATTTATTACACAGAGAGAAAGGGCTCAAAAGCTAATGTGTACAGCTGCCCAGATGGTGGGGGCCCCTGTCAGATCCCTCGCCCTACCTCGACCGGTATGCTCAGACCCACAGCAACTTGAATCAAACATGAGGCCCCAGCGTGTAACATTTTAACACCTGCCACAAACCGCTCCCCAGCCAAAAGCCTGCAGTGTTTTAAAAAAGGTATCAATGATCTACTCTGTCAAATGCCCGGTCTAATCCTAGAAGTCCAAATTTTGCATGTGACAGTCCTGCTAGGTCCCATAGCAGATTTAAATTGTTCAGCACAGAACGTCCCGGCACATGTTACGATTGATCCTTATGAATGATTGACCCAAGGTGACCTGTCCATGTTGAAGTCCACGGAGAGCAACAGGCCTCCAGTTCTGCAAATCACTCAGGTCATCCCTCTTTGGTAAGAGAGTCAACACTGCTCTATGATGGGAGCTCACCTGCACACAGGCATTCATGCAAAACATCAAACCAGTCAAAGCTGATTATTGTCCAGAATTTTTTATAAAAGTCCACAGACAGACCATCAACTCCTGGTGTGCTAACAGAGGCCATATGAGAAACTGCCTTTGTCAGTTCTTGGACGGTAACAGAAGAGTCCAGCTCAGTCTTTTACTCCAAAGAAAGCTTAAGGATATCGTTAAGTAACACATCAACACAATCTGGGTCACACACATCATCAGGATAGAGATCTATGTAAAAATTAGCAGCCCCCTCCTGCATTTCACACACACCACAGATGTTATCAACCCATCAGCTACACATACACTATGCATGTGTTTATCTTCCCCCTGTTTCTTTTCCAACCCCCAAAAAAGAAAGAGGTAGGTGCATCCAAGGAAAGAGAGATGATGATGAGAGGAGGTGAGAAGAAAGGAGGAGAAGAAGGAGAGGAGGTTAATGTGAGTAGTGAGGAAAGGAGGGGAGGGAAAAAAAGGGGGGCAGACAGGAAGAAGGAAAAGATGAGAGAGGGGAAAAGAGAAAGGATGAGAAAAGACTACAGAAGGATTGATGTTGGGAGAGGAATGGAAAAGAAGGGAATGGAGAGGTGAGAATGAAAAGAAAGGAGGACGAAGAGAGGAGACGTTAGGGAGAAAGTGGGAGGAAGGAAGCAAAAAGATGAAGTGAGAAAAGAGACAAAGGAAAAACAAAAAAAAGCTGAGGGGGAGGACAAAAGGAAACAAGGGAATATGAGGTGAGAAAAAGACGAGACAAAAACAATGAATGCATGGTTTGTAACAAAACAAATAAACACATGAAAAATAATAGAAATACTGAAGAGACTACAAACTCTCTCTGTGTCTCCTGTCAGTCAGCAGCTGTGGAGTCAGCACTTTGCAACCGATCGGTGGAAAAAACAATCATAAAAAGCCACACGGGGGAGATCACAATACTGCCGAAAAACCATGCAGAACACAAACACACACACACACACACACATATGTATACTAAGTTTCCACGCAGAGAGTTGAAATGATGGTCAGAAAAATATGGAGAACCAGAGGAAAAGCTATCGGGCATCTCTGTGCTGGAAAAAAAAAAAAATCCCATCTGGAGTTTGATAATGAGACTGAGTAGAAAAGAAGAAGAACTACATGGAAGATTATTGTTTTTATGTTTGAAGCAGGAGCTGCTGGAGGAAAGAACTCACACTCACTATACACACACGTTAAAATACTCACATTGAAAGAAAAATTCATTTTTAATTAACGTCAAATGCCATTATTTCAAACCACCAAGAAAACTGTTGAAAAATGTTTGACTGCTGAAGGTTACTGCAGGATTTCTAAAGGGTTTATTAAAAGGTTTATAAAACCAAAACTGGTATCGAATGTCTTTAATTATCAATCTGATGTCAATTAATCAGTCAAAGGAAATGAAATTTAGACATGTTCTCTATATAAAGATGGACGTAGCGAGGTGTGATATCACCAGTTGGTTTGCACTGGAACCAGTTTGAAGCCCAGAGTTGCAACTGACGGTCGGCGCCGTCTTTTCCGTTTTGGACTCAGGACCTTTCAGCTAAGGAGTGCCGGGTGTTGCCTTTCACGCTCTGGAAACACGCCCCGGAAACACGCCCCGGAAACACGCCCCGCTACCTCGGAATAAAACTAACACTAGCTTACCAGGAACACCAAGCGCTGCACATTTGGGCTAACATTAGCTACTTTAGCTAAACTGTGCTGACAGGGCAGACATCAAAGCTACTGAAGGTCTTTAAATCTTATTAACAGCAATAATTTCCAAAATGATGAAAAAAAGATTGAGTTAGTATTTCTAGAGAGAAGTTGAGGCTTCTTGAGCAGGCTTCAGTTGGAGTCAACATGTAGCGGCTGTCGGTGGCACTTCCACACTGGAGCTGTGGTAGTTGTTGAGCTTAGTTTTTAAATTGAGATCAATTTAAAAGGTCTTTTCATATTAAAAACCTGCACATAATTTATTTAAGATACTAATAAATCCCTTGAAAATAACACTCAACTCTGTTTGAAACGGTGGCATTATTAATAAATTGTTAATCAGGACTTAACAGAGAAATTAAAGATATCTAAAGAATAAATAAAAAAGTGTTTTGGTTATTAGAGTTTGGACATGTGATAACGCACTAAAAGACACATCATGAACACCAACAACATGTCAAACTGACACATAAACAAACACAGTCATATAGTATTGAACACATGCACACACTTTGTCACACCAACAATGTGCCTTTTACACAGTGTATCCATTATGTTAACTTACTGCTGTTGACAGCTCAACACGCCCACTGCACCTGAGGTTAACTTCACACACACACACACACACACACACACACACACACACACACACACACACACACGTGCGATGCTGCATCTGCAAACACAGAGTCTGCTGAGCTCGGTGAGTTAATCATTCAGAAAATAATTAAAATCAATAAAGCAGAACAGATTGAATGAAAGGGAAAGAAAAAAAACAACAACCACAGTCTGACGTTGTGTCCCTGACTAGGAGAGAGAGAAGAAGAAGAAGACAGGAAGGAAGGAAGATTCACTCAAAGCAACATTTTTGGGTTGATTTTATTTTTCGTTTCAGTGACCTGCTGACCTTTCCTCAAGTACCAACAGAGGAAAACAACAGTTTCCTCTCATAAAAATCGATTAGTTGATTGACAAAAAACTATTTTGATAACTGACTAATTGTTTTGAGTCATTTTTTAAAAGAAAAACTGTTAAAGTTCTCTGATCCCAGTTTCCAAAACGTGAATATTTTCTGGTTTCTTTAAACCTCTCTGACAGTAAATTGAATATCTTTGGGTTTTGGACTGTTGGCCTGGATGAAAGAAGACATTTGAGGATGTCGACTTGGGAAACAAAGCAACCTTTTTTGTTTAGACCAAATGACTAAATGATTAATCGAAAGCAGCATTAATTTAATGAGAGCAGCAAGAGCTTTGCATGAGTTGGAAGAAGGGTAAACAAACAGCCCAGTCAGTCATATTTAGGCGACAAATTTACGCTACGCTGCCAGTCAGACACCAGACTTCAGTTAGTTTGATAAACACCTGCTGAAGGACACGTTACTCAACAGAGCGAGCATCGAGTTGAAGTTAAAGCTAGTCTTGTACCAGTAATGGTGTAATTTACTGAGGGAAAACCCTAAAAAATTTTTAAAATATCGACCCAATGACCTTTATCTTCATGCCCCAATCAGAACAAACTTTAAGCAATTTGTAATTTGTTTCCATTGAAGTGACGACGACCTCTAGCGGCCGTAGTGATTGTGTCTCTTTTCTGTCTGGAGTGAAGGATGAAGTAATGTGCCACAAAGTCTGCAAAGAGAGGAGGTCAGAGAGGATGGTTAGGACAACAAAACCTCAGATTTAAACCCAGGAGATCACTGTTCAATCCCCTATATATTCCCTAAGACGATTAACATTGGTTTCTTTTAACAACGACCTTAAACCTTAAACCTTATTTTTATTGGAACCACAACAAGGAAGGTCCTCTAACCTTAACCCCAAACCATGAGCTTTTGTAGACTATTGACTATTTGAGATCATTGAAAAACATCAGAACTATTTTTATATTTGCTGCACAAAACAAGAGTAAAGGAATTTTTCAAATTGACATATGAGGCAAATAAAACCTGTGTTCAGTCCAGCAGACCGACAGACAGACAGACAGACAGCTAATCTGGTGAGGAGAAGTAGTCCACTAATAAAGAGAGGAATTACCGTACTGAGGAGGACAGATAAGAGGGACGAGGAGGAGTGATAGATAAGCAGAGGAGGGCAGCATGGAGGAGAGAGGCCATCCACAAGAACAAAAGACTAATTTGAGGAGCTGCGAGCAGAAAGCTCAGGGGCCTGATGTTGAAAAGTTCAACAATAATCAGAGTTTTTAAAAGCTGACTGACAGGCTCTCGAGATGACGACGATTTAACATTTAGTTCTATTTCTGTACAATACAAGTGATGTTCTCTGTTCTGCTGCTGGTTAAATATACTGCAGCTGTCTGAAATGTGAAATGACTGACAGAATGAAGACAGAGACTTTTTTTAAAAAAGGATTGTAGGTTCTCAGATAAGAGCAGCTTATAAAAAAATAAAATCTACTATCACTACTACTGCAACATGATCAAGTAAACTAAAATAACTATATATATGATACATAGAGGGTATAGTATTACATCATATGGTAGTACAATGTTTTGTTGCTTTTACACACTGAAAACTGTGTTTTGGTATCATTACCAATACAATCCTCTATTCCTCTACATTGATAAGTACAGTATAAACATGTGTCTTAATACAACTCAACACACTCTGCCTACATGAAATACAATAACTAAACTCAAGTTTGCAAACTCATGATTTCAGAGAGGAAACCTCTGATCAAAAGAACAACAAAAAAGACTTAAGCTTCATTTATACTCCAGAGCAGACGTGCACACGGACAGATAGTTCATGTGTTTATACTACCTTCTGGGTTCCACACGTCTGCAGTAGATCGCCGTCTACAGGAACACAGCGTTGGACCTGTCCGCACCAGTCCGCGCGGACACAACAAATTGCAGGTACGTGGATGTCCGCACAGATCTGATGAAGAAATTTACGTCACGCGGACCCTCATGGACTCGTGGACGCCGCAACTATAATTTCAGCTTACCAAGAGTCTTACCAAGCATTCAGCGCCAACCTTTGATACATCACCATTTGTTACTACAGTGTTACGGATCTTTTTTCTGTCGGTACCAAAACGTTATTATAATTATTGTTATTATGATCATATTTATTAAGCTCTTAAGAAACCAGATTTGCACCAGGATGCAAGAGACCTGTCCTTATCAGTAAAACAACTGCATTGGTCCTTGATTCAAACATTTAAAACAGCCTCAGAGGGAAGACCATTGACGAAAGCATGCGACTGTGACACCAGAGACCGCCGTTCAAATCTCCCACCAACAGTCAACCCTGACCGCCATCGTTCCCCTACTTAAACTTTACCAAACCTTTAAGCTTATAGGTGACAGTACAGAAAACAGCCAAGTGGATCTCGTTTTAATGGTTTTAAAAGACAGTCACAAACAGCATTGTCCTGATGGAAGCGATGCTAGATCAGAAAACACAGGTGTTTGGTCCTACAGATCGGTTGCTACCAATACAACACAGGAAGTCAGTTTACAGCTTTGTTTTTGTTGAAAGACACAGGAAAAAAAATGACATTGGTATCTGAACAGCCAGAAGAACTCACCAACAACTACAACCACCACCAAGCTTTAAAAAACTAAGAAAAACCATGTAACGACCCAGTATATCACATTTTATTCAGATTTTCTGTCCAACAACTTGCCAGATTCGGCATGTCTGGGAATGCATGAAAAGGAATGTGTTACATGGGAAAACATGCACAGAGGACATCTGAATCCTCGTCCTCTTATCTTCTTCAAATCTCTGTGAGTGTTCAAATATTCACCAAAGCTTGAAAAAAAAAAATCCCCCTCGGATCATGATGCTGATTTTCACTTCTCTCCACCGTATGATGTAAGAACTGTAATTTGATTTCTTGGTTCTTTCATGGATTTTTCCAGCTGTGAGCATTAAATGGCAGCTTTTAATTTAGGCTGAATGGCAAAGATTTAGTCAAAAAAAAAAAAAAAAAAGTTCTGCAATCAAACCGCTGGGTGACAAGAAAATATACATCACCCAAACCACAAATAACCTCATAAATACAATGTGCTTCAACAGTTTCTGTTCTATTAAGCGATTCAGGTTGGATTTTTCCTTTCAGCACATCAATTTGACGCCTGAAATCCACCAAAAACTGCCAATGAAGACTGAAGAGATTATAGCTGTGGGAACATGCAGAGGTGTAGAAGTGAGTGAGGAATTATTAAAGATGAATGGGAACGGAGCGTTGACTGACAGCGATGTACGTGCTCCCAGCAGGCCCAGCATGAATGTGATTATCCCGGGATAATGCTGTTTCCCCTTTAGAATAGACCTCCATCATCTCAGAGGGGAAGGATTAGATTTAATTAGTCTCTCGCGCTGCCTCTGACTTCAACATACATCCTGACGAACAGTCGGACACTCACACCTGCAACTACGGCAACAAACCGGGCAGTGATGGAGGAGGGAGGTGATGGAGGAGGTGGCTGGGAGACTTCGCGGCCTGCACTTTGTCATTAAAACCTCTTTTTCACCTTTTCTCCATCTATCTACCTCGCTCAACTGCTGTTCCTTCCTTCTGTGTTGCCGTACCAATCATTCTTCCTCCTTCAGTGCCGAGTAAAGCCAGTTGTGGCCGGTTCGAAGGGCAGCTAGCAACAATATCCTGTAATCAGAACCCTGATTCACATAAAAACACAAAAATACCCTCTAAGGATGGAGGTCGAGTCAAATGTTGTTTGATATTTTAAAGCCTTCTGGGACTGTATGTCGCTGCCAGTGGTGGAAAGTAACTAAATACATTAATTCAAGTACTGTACTTAAGTACAATGTTGAGGTACTTTACTTGAGTATTTCCATGTGATGCTACTTTATACTTCCACTCCACTACATTTCAGAGGGAAATATTGTACTTTCTACTCCACTACATTTATTTGACAGCTTTAGTTACTTTTCAGATGAAGATTTGACACAATGGATAATATAACAAGCTTTTAAAATACAACACATTGTTAAAGATGAAACCAGTGGTTTCAAACCTTTTTGTCTTTTGACGTCTTACAAAAAGCAGTGTGTAGTCGGGGTCACATTTCACATGTCTATGAGTTGTTAACAGCTCCATCAAATAGTGATTTTTCCCTCTAAACTTCTCACATGCTTTCATTTCAATAAATGTTCAAATGATCCAATATTTCAGCAAAAATCAAAGATTAGAGAAAAAGTCCAAAAACTGAAAACAGATTTGTGTATCAGAACTTTGTTTTTTCTTCTTTCCTCTCCCATTAATCATCTCACCACCCCTCAGATTTATCTGCTGACCCTTTGGAGGGGCCCCACCCCTATGTTGGGAACCACTGGACTAAACTAGCTAACTGTATATAAAGTAGTGTAAACTAGCTCCACCTCCAGCAGCTACAACAGTAACATGCTGCTCTAACACTGATGCTTCACTATTAATAATCTAATGATGTCATATATAATAATATATCAGTCAGAGGGACCAAACCACTACTTTTACTGCAATACTTTAACTACATCAAGCTCATAATACTTATGTACTTTTACTTAAGTAGGATTTCTTCATGCAGGACTTTTATTTGTAATGGAGTATTTTTACATTGCTGTATTGGTACTTTTACTGCAGTAAAGGATCTGAATACTTCTTCCAACACTGGTTGTTTCGATGTTTGGTACAAATCCACACTGGAGACATGTTGAGATCATGTAAGCAGCATATAAAACATCAGCCCTGCTTTAAAAAGCAACACAGAGTCAAACAGTTTCAGCGTGGAAAAAAGATATATAAGCTGAAAGTGTCTTTTTTTTTTTTTACAATCCCATTATCTCAAGATCTCAAGTTAATTATCAGATAACAGTTGTTTTCTCCTGCTAACAGGTTCATTATCTCAAAAGGTTGTTTTATCGAGATGATAAGATAATCTATCTATTTTTTTCTCTCATCCTGTTATCTTTTTTTCAGGTGAAGAGTCTGGATAGTGTTGTGTTTAGATTACATTTCATGTAAACATTATTAAAGCAGTATTTGTGTTACAACTGCAGCTGCTTTCATTGCATTCATGTTATCTGTATCTCAAAAAAAAATGTTTTGTGCTTTGTGTTTCACTGCAGACATTTCTAGAAGCGCTTATTTAAACCACGAGCCGATTGAAAAGCTATAATTGATTCTGATTAGGCGGTTTGATTAGATTCCACACACACACACGTGTCAATATGTTGGTAATTATCACTATTCAGCTCCAGCGTTTCAGTAGAGTTTTACTGTCCCACAAGGCTCCAAATGTTTCCCACAGCGATGGGAACAAAACTCTTAAGATAAAATCTGAATGTCGGTGTTTTCTGCTCTGAAAAAAGGCAAATCTGGAGATATTCAGTAGCGTGAAGGATCTTCTCCTGAGCCAAAAGAAGCTTTTATAAAGTTTCTTAGCACTAAATCCAAATATATTGGGTCAGTTTTTAAGCTCAGATGTTCACTGTACTACCCAAAACCCCACTGAGCTGGTATTTTACCTTCATATGACCTTCATACGACCTTCAGAGCGACGCGCCAGTCAGTCTCTGAATATCAAACGCTTATTTCTTGAAGCACAAAATGCCAATTCAGGCCAAACTGACAGCTCCATGCAGTCAGCAGGAAGGTCTATTTATAGACACAACACACACACACACACACACACACACACACACACACACCCTGCAGATATAATATGATCAAGTGCATTACATCAAATCAGATTAATGCACCTCGCTAAGAGTGTGGTGGGGTCAAGAGTGATGTGTGTGTGTGTGTGTGTGTGTGTGTGTGTGTGTGTGTGTGTGTGTGTTATATCGTCGAGTGAAGGCTGTTCAGCATTTATATCAAAGATAAAGACCAGGAGAGAGAGAGTTTGATACTTCTGATCACATAAATCATATTTTCTTTGCTCTCTTCATAAAGTTATTTCTAGACAAAGAGGAAAACCTGAGAATGTATAAAGCTTCAAAAAAAAAAAAAAAACACACAAAAAAACAACGGTTATAAAGTGCTTCACAGAGCAAAAATGAAAATAAGAATATAGACGTATATGAGACAGTAAAAAGTCAAACTGTTATACAGACAAGTTTATTATTATGAGATTTTATAGATCGATTCATCAAAACTACAGCGTGTTAAAGAGATTAACTGTTTGTTGCAGCCATAAAATATAAAGACAAATTAAAAAAAAAAACTTTAGATGCCAGCTTTTCATTATTGAATAATCTGTCACTTGTTTTCTCAATTAATCAGTAAGTTGTTTAGTCTATAAAATGTCAGAAAATGGTGAATTGGTGAAATCCCAGAGCCCAAAGAGACGTCCTGACCAACAGTCCACAACCCAAAGATACTCAGTTGACTGTCATAAAAGTCTACATACACCAGAAATTATTAATTGATATTATATTATAATCATTTGAAAGGCTGGAACAAGAGAATTTTGCCTTTTTTCCTTAAAAAAATGAAACTGCTGATTAATTTTCTGTCGATCAAGTTCTACGAGAGGAAAAATGTCTGTTGATAAAAAGGCCAAAGACAACAACAAAGAAATAATGTTAACCTGCTTTTTCATCCCACATCACTATTCAAGACATTACACCTTCCCGTGAAACCGTGAACGCCTGCAGTCACACACGTACATCAGGTGCAGGGGAAACTGTGCCTCTGGGAGTTTGAGAGTTTCGGGGGTTTGAGAGGATCAGAGCTGGATGCTTTATTTAGTTCTTGATCAAAGATGAAAGTTGAACAAGGTCCACACACACACACACACACACACACACACACACACAACCATCCCTGTGCCCACCATCACCCACGAGACTCATCTTCTCTTTGAAGACAAAGCTTATGATGCTCTAATGTTTCAGAAGTCAGGTGTGTGTTCATGTATTTCTGACTGTGTATTCCCCCCCCACACACGTACACACACACACACACACACACACACACACACACTCACAGCTCCAGCAGAGGTATATATTTTAAGACTCACTGTATATTATTCATGTACCTTAAATCGAAACAAGTTTAATATGCCTCAGATGCATCTCTGAGTCCACTAAGAAGCAGAAAGAAAGTGATTCAGTATCATGTTTTACAGCAGACTGATTAACAGTCGGTGCACTTACACGCACTGAAGCGACTGAGTATTGACGGTTTGATTTGTATAAAACAAACCAGGATAACACTGCTACATTTCTATCAAAGTAACATCGTTTCTTGGCCATGTAGGCATCTCTCTAAGTTTCTCATGAGTATATTATTTAATTTTATTTGACTGGGACTTCAGTCAGAGAAAATGAAGTGGAAGATCTTTTCAATGAGGTAAGAAAAGTAGTATAGCATCAGAGCCCACACATGTAGCTTTCATTGCTATGGAGTGTAAATACAATTACTTAAGAGTACATAACAACCTGGAACGTACACTGGATCTTTTCCAGTTGAACGTGTCTCACATCACATCACATCACTGCAGCTACATTTCCAATATCGTTCGGAGTTGTTTTGCCAACATTTCATAAGATATACAGCTCATATGAATTATCAGACACTTTATGGCGGTTGAATTACTGTAATACCCCCATGCTGTCTTGTTTTGTTGTTTTCTGAATAGTGTATGTTAGCATCGATCAGTCTGAAGCTTAAATATAATGAATTCCTCTCCTGAGAGCACATTAATAAAGAAACATAAATCCAGCTTTAGCAGTGACAAAGAACCGGCTCAATACAACAAAAAAAAAGAATCACACTTTCAATATGCTCGGTATCGTCTCATGATTGTACTAGTTTGTACAGTTTGACCTCTCAGCACAAGTACGAAAATTAGATTGCAAGGAAGGGTGTTATAGTGTATAAAACCCCCAGTGACAAGCTTTTGTATTACAAAAAGTACAAGTCAGCTCAACCTGTGTTTCAGCCAGGTTTTCTTGTAATTAATCAATGTGCAGCCTTAACAAAGCAAACGACAAAAAAATGCAACAAAAGTCTGTTTTTTCTTCTATTCTGGTTCAGACAGAAGAAAAACCTCCTGGGAGAAGTTGGAGCTTGTTTTCTTGTTTGTGAAATTGATCAAATCTGGAAAAAAAAAAGATGGTGGAGGAGAAGTGGAGGAGAAAAGCATATCAGGAAGAGCTGACCGGTGAAGCAGTGCAGAGTATAGAGGAGAAGAAGAAGAAAAAAAAAACAGCTGATACGAGCGGCGAAGCTGCACTTCTCCTCCTCCTCCTCTTCGGCTTATCGACTGAAGACCAGCTGGTGTTTCCTCTGCGGACGAGTTCAGACGTAGAGAAATGAAGTCTCCCGTGACACTTGTGAGCAAGCAGAAATCTTATCTCTGACGATACGTCCTCCATGTGAACTCTTCCCCTGCTGCCGACGCACAATCATCACTCAGACAGAAATGAAGACATCCTTTCAGTCAGAGCTTGCGTTATGGAGGAACTTTGATAAAGTCTGTTTCTGAAATTATTTTCAACACAAAAGAATGACCCTCTATTTCTTTGGTGGCATTTGAAGATCTATTTTTAAGTCTTTTTTTGCAGATATACCAGTCCTTGAAACAAATCCATTACATTCACAGACATGACATTTTGTTATTTTGCAGTCTCTGCACTCGAAGCAACTTACAAGAGGTGCAGCAGTAATAAAACAAAGGTCACGGCTTACTTAGAAAATAACAGCTTTCAGAGAAAGTTGAGGGAGAAGATAAAAATCTAATTTTCCAAATATCCATGCTTTAGATATTGAGAGGAGTCACTGAAGCATGAACCCTTTTGTCTACAGGCATGGTAAGATATTATCAGTTAGGAGAAGTAAACAAACATATTGGCTGATATTTAGAAATAAGAGATTATAATAGCTGGTCTAAAGCGATCTATGACAGCAGGTACATGAAGAGTTACTGTGAAAGCGACTGAATGGTGAGGAGTATAATAAGTGTGTGTGCATCCAAATCAATGTTTGCCATCCTCCGCTGGCTGGGATCAGAAGGAAATTAATTAAAAGATAAGACTGGAGTGTTGTGAAACTTTAAACAAGAACAACGTGCTGTCATTGTTTATGATAAACTTTTGTCTTAACAGCTCAGGATAAATTATTTTCACGACTTATTATGAATTTTAATGTCGTTCGCTGTTCATAATCGGCCACCGGTGTAAACAAGAATGAATAATATCCTCGTAAAAACAGTCAATTATGTTAAAATTTTTAGCTTTTAAAGTGTCACTGACACACTTAAGCAATGAGTGAGAGTAGTTTTTACTTCTAAAGTCACCTAGAAAGCAGCTCAAAGTTGCCTTTAAAGAATGTCAAGATGAGATTATGCCCAGAAGTGCAAAGCTGGATCTACTTTGCTGTTTACAAGGAATCAAACACAGTGAATCTACTGTTTCTAGTTGTCTGCTCAGCTCCACATACCCCATTTACATTAAGCCCTGTCATGGGTCTCGGGCAGATCTGATAGCTGTCTGATGTCAATAAAAGTCAAAACCAACAAGCATTTGAGACGGATTAAAAACTGCATTCTGGCCAGATCCTGAAAAGGTGAAAATACATCTACAGGATATATACATACTCTTTACTCCTCCAGAGAGTAACTATATCTGAGGAAGTAACCTCTACAGGATCTTTACTCTAGAGCTGCAATGATTAGTCGATTAATCGAGTGTTTGAACTATTTCGATTATCAAATAATCATTTAAATCACTTTTTAATGTCAAAATGCCAAAGATTTGCTGATCGGTGCTTCTCAGATGTGAAGTTTTAAGCTTTGCCGTGTCTTAAATGAAAGTAAACTGGATATATTTGGGTTTTTTGACTGTTGACCTTGACGTCACCTTGGGCTCTAAGAAACTGTGACTGCATTTTTCTCTATTTTCTGATGTCTTATAGACAAAAAAGATTAATTGAAAATTAATTAGCCATCGTTCTTCCTGTCGCATATATAGCAGGAACAGGAAGTAATGGTCTCCCTGATCAGTGCAACTGCTGAAGTATCTGCAGAGTAGATCAAATGATCTGCGTAACAAGCAGAGTCTTTGTCTCGCTCAGTCGATCCATGTGAGTCATACATGTGTTTTTGTTAGCTGATGGGTAGCTGGGAGCTAGCTAGCTAAACTGTTACTGCTGTAACTAAACTGTTAAAGTGCAGAAGTTATTCTTCTTCAGCTACATTACCACCACTCTCTCTGGACTGGTGGTTGGTTTCAGACTTAATTTGCACGTGGTCTGGAGAAACCAGGACAGATTGCAATCAGATTTATAATTTAGCCAATGGAGACACGTATATGTGGCTAAGTAGACAAAGTGTATTAACTCTAGATTTTATCTGGTTATGAGACACTTTCATAATTACTCCCCTTGTCAATATTTTTAAGTGTTTTGAATAATTAAATCTATTTCTGTTGTCGTTGTTGTACAGTACGTCTCTTATTTGGTGAATAAATAATTTAAATGCATGCATTGATGGAAAGCATATTCATTTTAAACTAGAGTGAACTTTATAACCTTAAAGGTGAATCATCAGAAAGCTAAGATTATTTGGTTTGACTTCACTTAATCCCTGAAAGTTGCTCACAACGCCCCCCCCCCACACACACACAGCAGTAAAATGAATCAGAGAGCTTTTCAAAGAAGACTGACACACTGCCTCGGTTAAAGGTCCTCCACAATCCAAAGATAAACAAGCAGCGCCGAGTAATGACAATCTCTCAAAATGAGTTTCCAGCCTCTTGGAGCCCTGGCAGTGATGAAGCGGTGCTTGACGGATTGAAAAGGCCTTTGTTGAGGAGAATAAGGAAGTTTATTAATATGCAAACCAGACTTTTGGTGTCAAAACTCTTTAGGAATACAAATTGCACAACCTTTGCAGATAGTGTTCCTTAAAGAACTGAAAATGAGGATGTAATGATGTGTTTTGTTTTGTCCTTAACTTCATTAAAGTTGCCTTGTGTATGTCGCCTCTTATCACTCATTAGTATTTCTTCTACCACCTACTGATATCCATTCAAAAAAAAAAAAATCAAACATTTGATATAATCTCCATGAGAACAACTAGCACCAAGGAGATGAGGATCGACATCACAGACCTGCAATCCTGTCTCCTAGAATATACGTTCATATACCACTAAATTGTTTTCCCGGAGCTGTGTAGTAGAGCTGTAGTTACTACCTGTGGATACTGTGCTACAAGATTAGATATTTGTCGAGAAAAACACTAGGTATGTTTCACTCATTATCTCAACATTTCCTCATTATGTTGCCAGAAAACATAATTCAGTCAGCATTACATTCCTAGAAAAACATATTATCGACATAATTTCTAGGAGAAAGGTTTGCAAACCTAATAACTTTCTCTCCTCATGCCCTGAAATGAAACACCTGACAAAGGTCATTGCACTAAACCAACTATTAAATTGACATTTAGCTGTTTAACTGATTAACAACTGATTCACTTCAGCGTCCTAAACTTAAAATATTCCGTCCTGATTTTGTTACAGCACCCAGAATCCAAAAAAAAAAAAAGACCGGAGATGTGCACATGTATCATAATTTCCCGCTGCATGTATTGATGCACAGCAGGTCTGACAAACAAATAACAGCCTGCAGAGCCAAAGGCAAACACACACACACACTCGCTCCTATAATATCCAGTTCTATCAGGTTAGAGCAGGAATCAGATAATGACTTCTATCAAACAGCCCTCCAGAGTCAAATAAAACCTCCTTGTCTTCCTCTACAAGTAGCTCATAGTGTGTGTGTGTGAACCTGTGTCTCTGTGTGTACGCACAAGTAAACCTGCGCCTGTGTGAGTCAGTCCGATGGCAGCTTATGTAGGAGGATTTGTAGCAGCATAAAATTTACTAGAATTTATGTCGTTGTGCATGTGTACTACGCGTGTGTGTGTGTATGTGTGTGTGTGTGTTTGGGCAGCTGTGTCCTGACAGAAAGTCAGCCTTCATGATCCGATGGCCTGAGACGTCGCTGCTGCTGCTCATAAATCGTCTCCTCAGAAGGAGAGACAAGGAGAGGACGCACTGAGAGTTAGCGTGGGTGTGTGCGTGTGTGTGTGTGTGTGTGTGTGTGTGTGGAAGGAGGCGAGGAGGTGGGTGTTACAGGACAGTATAAACTAATGCCGGATCTTGCAGAGTGATTTGTGACTTACAGTAACTCTTTCTTGTATCTCTGCATGGACGTTGCGTCAGTGTCTGTGTGTGTCTGATCCCAGCAGCGGGAGGCGCTGAAGAGCATCCGGAGAGAATGTTTGTTAATCAATTTTGTCAATTTTGTCTTCACGAGAAAACATTTTAAGACTTTTTAGATACTTTCCTGCTTGTACTGTAAACTGCTTATTTTCATTATTGATGAATGTGTCAATCTATCCATTTTAGGTTCTTCAAATGTCTCAGTTTGTCCATCCAACAGTCCAATTTGCTATGATATAAAACAGAGAAAATCAGCAAATTCTCAAATATTTGACATTTTGGGGGAATCATTCTCACAGTTTTATGTGATAAATTACTTTGGACAATTAATCACTTATCCGCATTGCTTGATTGGCCAATTAAGACAACTACTACCTTCCATTTGGATGGATTTGGATATTATTGAATATATGAGATTTATGTTTGATATTGATGATTCTGTATCTCTTACTGTATTGCATTACTATATAAAATATGTTAAACTTTAAACAGAAACTTTTCAAACTGCTACACTGAGTGCGTTTAAATGCACATTAGCGGTTTTGAGTCTTGGGTTAGGGGTTAGATTGGGTTGGTTTCGATCTCATTTGGGATATGACTATTACATGGAACATGAGAAACCTGGTGATACATGATCCTAACAGTATCCAGGTGTCTGATCTTCTGTTACCAGTTGTGGGTATTTATTCCTCAACACCTCTTATTTCTCTGCCAACAGAGAATGGAGTACTGCAGGTAACACATCCAGGTCTCTCAAAAGTGGGATAAGACCTTATCCAGGTTCCTGAAACAAGGATATGACGGTTTCATGTCCAACACATGACCAGGACACTCCAAAAACCTGATCATGTTGAAGTACTAAATATGAAACATTGACATTATTGGCTCCACAGAGAAAAAGAAGTTCTGTTTCCACATGATAAGTTATATAGCTGCGATAAAAAATGACCGAGACACTATCCTGAAAGTAACTCCACATGCATATTCAGTTTTTTAGAAACTGACTGCGGGGTTCTGGAGGTGAAATAAGGTTGTTTGTTGTGACTAGAAAGCAGCACATTAGAATGCTACATCAAAGTTAATGCCTCCTCTTTTCACACCAAGCCGTTTCACTGTCCGGTGACTCTGTGACGACGTCGCTGTTTTGTCTCTAGTAGCATATTTATGAAAGGTAAGTAGCCATCATCCCGCTCCATTACCCAGACATGGCATTTATTCTGCTCAGGTGCCCTGGGTTTGAACCAGGTTTTGTCTTGACTCAGCTGGCTGTCCTTCACCAATTCCTGCTGAGACTAAATGTGATATGGAACGGGAACTGCAGCTGTTTGAGGAACATATCCTGAGTTCAAACTACAGTAAATGTCTGAGAAAATGCTGAGGCTGTACGGGTAAAATGGCATCTGATGTGTGAGGCTGAATAAGAATGAAGTTTACCGTATAAGAAAACACTTTCCAGATGAAATCATCAACACTAAAGTCAGTACTCATTTCTGTAGACTTCTCGATTATTCCAGTGACTCACTGTGTATGTATGTAGCATTATGTTATCTAAGTACACAGTAAGCATGTTATTTGGAGATTTTCAAGTCAAAACCCTCCTTTTTCTAGGAATAGAAGCTGCTGGAGATTTGGATCGACATGCAAGACAGTAAACTTGCAAACTTCCAACTTTTAAACTGGTAACTATTTTACTCAAAGGCATCAATTCAGAAACTGTTCAGAGATGCAGGTTGTCAGTTTTCTTATTCATCTGCACTTTCCTTCATTGTAGCTGCCAAGTGCACTTTCACATGGCATGTTGTTGTCTGCTTATTCACATTTTTCACCCACTTTTTAAAAAAAAATAACCAGGAACAAGTAGTATAGTAGTAGTATAGTAGGGTAGTATTTCATATCACATGTTATCATTTATCAACTTTTAGTGCATTATCCTAGTTAAATAAACCAATAAATAACATAAATTACAATCATTTGGCAGACACTTTGTTCAAAAGTGCTCCCCTCTCCTCCCCCACCACATAAACAGATCAGTGGCTCCATCAAGGACACGTCAACATGTGGACCAGAGGATCCAATGATAAGACCATCAAAAGTCCAGTTAATGGGCGACCCAGTCTATCACCTGAACTACAGCGTTATATCGTGGTATCTATTTTGTTTGTTTGTTTGTCATCCACATAAATGATTCTGTGCAAATTATAGTTAATAATCCAGAACACTGGGGACTAAATGTGATTGTCTAGGTTATAGTACATATCCAACTTTCAGCCTTTTAACCAAAATTTCAGTTTTAATCAAGAAGTTTCGATGTCTTCTGGCCAGCAAACCACCAAACCAGTGCTTACCGGGTGTTAGGTTTAACCATAAAACCATATTCTCTTTTACAAGGGAGCTGCATGGAGTCATTCAGGTGTAAAACTGCTAATTACTTCATATAAAATCCCTTCTGAGCAGTATCTACATCAGTGGTCCACAAAAAGAGAGCGAAAAGGAAAAAAGAGAAAAAAAAATACTCCATACTCTATTTCATACAATGACCTTTAGATAAAATTTTATGAGTGCTGAGATTGTCTATTTCCTACTGTCGGAGAGCAAAAACAGTCCTATTTCACTCTCGGTTTCAATAGAGCGAACTTCCATTAAGTCATATATGGATTTTGGAAGAGCCATTAGCTGCGTTATCTGGTCCTCTGAGTCTGTCAGAGTGATTCAAGTGGAGAAAGAAAGAAGCTTTGTAGTGAGTTTCAGACGCCGGCCTCGGGAAAGGCACTTTCCATTTATCACGAGAGCCAGACAAACTGGATGGACTTTTTTTTTTTTTTTATCAGCATCAACAATTACATACAGTTTTCTACTCTTTCATGCTTATTATCCACCTCACGCAGGACTATGCAGGGTGAAAGAAATCATTTACTGCACCTTCATCAGTCTGTATGAATACTTTACTACTTACTTCCAGAGGTCTCATTGAATGTCACACGGTAAAAAAAAAACTGTTTTAATGTTTGTTTTAGACAAATCTACCATGATATTAAGTCCTGTCTAATGTAAACGGTGCAAGACGACTTCCAAGCCAGCAGCCAAACACAATATTTGTCACCGTCTTGTATGTTAGGCGACACCAGCGGCTTCTTAGGAAGGATCCCAGACATCACTGAGATTTGTCTGTCAATCATATTTGACTGAATGAACGGTGGCAGCAGGTTGGTGTCTGTCCAAAATCTGGTTCTGCACTGTGACAGCAAATCAAGGTTTGTAAAAAATATACTTTAGCCACAGACTTAAGGTGCCAAAATTGTCACGGCAACATGAATAAGGGAATTATCCAGAATGTAGAGCTGAGTAGGTCATACTCATGGAATCTATATGAGAACGATGGGACCTTTTAAAATGGTCATTTGTGCTAATTTGGCCAAAATGTGGCATGTCTGACATGGTCTATGTATATAAATATCACTATTATATGTTGGTGAGCATCACTTTCACTGCTCTGTACCTGCACTTGAAGTCCCACCATCATCCATGCACTTTGTAACTTCATTTTAAACATTTTCTGACACAAATTTGTATCTGATCGCCCTTACAATTTTATCATTTCAAGTCTTTCATTAACAAAAAACATCAAACATTGTCTGGATCCATCTTCACAAATGAGAAAACTGGCTGCTTTTCTCTGTTTTATACTTTTGTAAATTGAATATATTTGGACTGTTTCATTCTATTCTATTTTCAAAAAGCATTAAAAATGCACTAAGCACCACATAATTAACTGAGTAATTAAAAAAGATAAATTTAGACATTAATCAGTGCAGATAATTGGTAGTGGCAGCCTTTATGTGTACCCATAAATATCATTATTATATGTTAGGATTGGCAGGTACCATCATTACCATGAGAGAGAGAGTAAATGTGATCACAATCGCCGCTCTGTGCCGGTGCTGGAAACCCTCTTACACAGACGTCTGTGTGAGGGCTATTAAAAGTGTATTAAAAGGCCGTCCTTGGAGTCAGAGGAAATGAGAATCCCTGCCATTTAGAAATAGTCAGAGACTGCTTTTAAAACCTAACTGACACAAAAATGGAAGAAATTCTGGTACTTTTAAAGGATAATAGGTAATTTGGCTGACAGTATGATTACACTTTTACAGACTGTGTCCTCTCCTCTACGCTTTACGGCGACTTGAAGGGGAATTTTCAATTTTTTTCTAATGCTCTTTGAAAAGGGATATGCAGCATTTTTGAGCAAATATGAAATGGAACGGCTCGTCTCCATCATTACCATGAATGTGTCCCGCTAGATATTCATATGAGTGAAGGGAAAAATAAAATACACTTCTTTGAGATTCCTTTCATGTCTGTTCATTCCTCCTTCCGTCTGTCCTCTCCTCCCTCTTTCTCCTTATTAATAACAACAGCAGACTCCGTTTCAATAACCTCACACCGTAGGTGCCGGGCCTTTACTCTCGTGAAGATATACAAGCTACTTTCATCGGTGGAGGTTAATTGAGGCGCGGTGAGGGATCACTGCGCGGTGACTAGCGTGGTCACCCCCTGGGCGTCGGGGGGGTCGTGCCAAGAACGTCTGATCACTCGCCTTCTCCAGAGCTGTAAACACAGATAGTCACGGGGATAAAGCAGCGTTTCTACATGAAGTCGTTTCACCGACGCAGAGTGACTCGCAATGAGTGGAAGGGACAACTGCAGCAGCAGATCCACAGCCTCTGGGCCTGATCAATATTTAATATTAAGTTCAATATTCAATGTGTGTTTCCTGCCAAAAGCTTGGTAATCAAGTCAGAGAAAACAGTAAAACATGCTGTATTTAGGAGAGGAGTCTTGAATTGGTGATGTTCAGTGTTAATTGCTGTGGTGATCTGACTATCCCACATAAACTCCAAAATATCACTGAGACTCGTTAGCAGGCTGAAACGTCATGTAAATACATAAATGCTGATAAATAATTGCTCAAGGAAAACATTTCTAAACTCTGCAAGTCTATAAATGGCATAGCAATTATGGAACCACTCAGTTTACTTCTTTTCCAACTTAGGCTAAAAACCCCCCACGTCCCTTGTGTCATGAAGGCGAGGGAAACTTTCCTCGTCGCCAAGTGCTGCTCATGGGGGGAATGTTGGGTCTCTGTAAATTAAAGAGTACTGCTTTATGTGAAAAGTGCTCTGAGATAACTTCTGGTATGATTTGGCGCTAAATAAATAATAATTTAATTGAATTAAAGTACCATTACCAGTGCTCAAAGTCCCCCACCACTCAGGAATGTTTTTTGTTTATTCTTGCTTCAGTTCGAGCTTCACTGTGCAGGATGATGTACGTGCAGAGTTCGTTTCACGTTCATCTGCTGAAGGAGGAAAGTTTCTCTGTGTTCACTGAAATTACAATTATAAGAGTCAGGCCTACGAGTGTGATATGTGACATCACAACTAGTTTTGAAGCAAATCCTGGTCCAATATTCAAGTGTGTGATCTTGAAACATGACGCCTCCAGTGCACATAAACTGAAAATAGACTTTCCAGTGAAGTAGGAGACATCTTGTGTCCAGCCAAATGAAGAATATTTGCATATATTCGCAGATTCTGGATTTTTCAATGAGGGAGAAAGAGGAGATGTCATGTTAAAGATTTTAATGAGGTAATCGGACTGTTTTGTGGGAAAAAAATGTATTGGACATATTGTTATTCCAAGTCCAAAAACCACTTGGTTAAGTTTAGGGAAAGATCATGGTTCAGGCTAAAATGATCACTTAAGATTAAAGAAACGTGGTGTGGGTTATCGTAGTTGGTTTTTCAATAACTCCTGACTTGCGGTTGGAAACAGGAAACAAACAACGGTCTCCTGTGACAAATATATATATTTGTCAC
This sequence comes from Thunnus thynnus, assembly GCF_963924715.1. NCBI lineage: Eukaryota > Metazoa > Chordata > Actinopteri > Scombriformes > Scombridae > Thunnus > Thunnus thynnus. The sequence goes on along the minus strand of NC_089536.1, from coordinate 3,566,300 downwards.
ATATATATATATATATATATATATATATATATATATATATGTGACAAATATATATATATATATATATATATATACAAATATATATATATATATATATATATATTTGTATATATATATATATTTGTATATATATATATATATATATATATATATATATATATATATATATATATATATATTTGTGTATATATATATATATATATATATATATATATATATATATATATATATTTGTGTATATATATATATATATTTGTGTATATATATATATATATTTGTGTATATATATATATATATATATATATATATATATATATATATATATATATATATATATGAAGGCAGTAGTGATAGACGTAGCAATCCCAAGCGACAGCAACATCAAGAAGAAGGAACACGAGAAGATCGAAAAATACCAAGAGGAGCTGGAAAAGATGTGGGGAGTAAAGGCAACAGTGGTGCCAGTGGTAATTGGAGCACTGGGAGCTGTGACCCACAAACTGGGAGAGTGGCTCCAGCAGATTCCAGGTACAACATCTCAGGTCTCTGTCCAGAAGAGCGCAGTCCTAGGAACAGCTAAGATACTGCGCAGAACCCTCAAACTCCCAGAACTCTGGTAGAGGACCTGAGCTTGAGGACGATGCACCACCACCCCCCACGGGAGGGGGGCGGCTCACAATCACCACGGCCGCTAGATGGCATCTGTCACTCAAATGTAACTACATATTGTATTGGAGCAATTGATATTATGACCTGTGGTGTAGTTTTTCTTGGGAGGACAGTCTCCATAAGATACGACTAGATCAAAAATTCCAAATTTTCCAGAGCAAAAATGGCAAACTGTCTCTTGTTCCAGCTTCACAGATGTTAAGGTTTCCTGTTTAACATCATTCATAGATTCATAGACTTGAATATCTTTGGGTTTTGCACTGTGGTCTGAGAAAATATGACATTTTTTCACTATTTCTGTATTGTATTGTACTACGACATGTAATACATAAAATAATGAATTGAAAAAATATGAAAATAATCGTTGGCTGCAGACCTCAAAAGTCGGATATCTGACACAGAGCTTGACTCTCATGTTTCTATGTTGCACCACATTGACGTTATTGTTAAGAATGAACATTTAAATGTGAATTTACAGTGGAGGGAAACACCTCTCGGGACCGGCGGCTCCTCTCTCTTCTGAACGCTGAACAGATCTTTGTGTTTTTCCATTCGTGAGACTTGCATCACCCCTCTGGTCTCTACTCAGCAGAGCAGCTGTTACACTCAAAGCTCTTGTGTCTCTGCCGGCCTTGAAATGTTCAACATCCACAGTTTTTATTACAGAAGGGAGGCAGCGTGTTTCTGATTCTGTACCAGTGTTTTAATATACCAACACAGCCTCAGTCTGCAGCCTCCCACAGCACAGCACAGTTCATTAAGGATTCAGGAGACGAGGCTGCATATATGTGTGTGTGTGTGTGTGTGTGTGTGTGTGTGTGTGTGTAAAGGGAGTTTTAGCGCTAACCAGGCCTTGAGTATATCTCACACACACTGAAGCACACACCCCCTCTCTTGCCTCACCCCTTATCCAATCACACTTAAGCGTGATGATGTTGTCCATTAGCATTGACCGGCTTTGCTGATGCTAGCAGAAAAATGGTCTCTCTCTCTCTCTCTCTCTCACACACACAGACACACGACGCCCTCACTTATACCCTTGAGAGATTCATTAGCAAGACTACAATGTATGTTCAGATATGGAAGAAGAGACGCAACTAGAACCAGGAAGTGGTTTGTGGTGGAGGGAAAGCATATTTTCACCGTCTAGCTAATCACATCACGGGACTAGCAAGGTGAAAATGTGAAGCGTTTACTTCCTGTGATCATGTTAGCTGAGCCGAGAACATTAGAAAACTTCCCAAAGTCATTGTACATTATTCTATCGAGCAGATAAGCATTGCTTTATTAGAGATATCTTTCTTAATTTTAGAGGAAAGTCAAATGTTTCCAGATAAACCAAATATATCAGGAATTTATGTGCAATGTGCAGAAAAAGATCCATAACACATCTCGCATATTTCTACTTGATGGGATGGTGCAATCATAAAAAAAAACCTCATATCCTGGGTTTGAATATTTCACTCAGAACAAGCCTGATACTCACTGAGGTGCTGGTAGAAAGTGATAACAGAATATATATATCTGATATACAGCGTGTATGTGAAGTGTTTTTTCTCCTTTTTTCTTTTACTAAGCCACGTAAAGGAAAATACAATGATAAAAATCACATGTAAAGATGTTTAAAATATGTTAAAGGTGCATCATAAAGAATCAGACATGTTTTCTTTATATTTAATTTAATTTCCAGCTCTTGATTTTCAATTTAATGCAGCAGAGGAACTACTGAAATGCAACCCAGGTGTCTCTTTAGTAAAGGTACGTGTGATGAGTCACTGTAAAGAAGATTTTATTGTCGGGTTCAAACACTGAATCTTCCATAAATAAGAACAGAAGGAGGTAAAGGAGGAAATAAATAATGTAAGAAGCATGGACGGACAAAATCAAGTTAATTTTACAGCATCAGTATTTTGTAAAGTTCATCTCATGTTAAATATAAAATCTGAATCTTCAAAAGGAGCTAGTAACTATAGATGCCAGGTCAATACAGCTGAGGAGAAGAAGAACGTCTTTAAGCACAAGTTCCTTAAAACTGTGCTGAAGTAAAGAGTCACCTGTGTCCTTTTTGAGCCAGTTTCACCTGAGTCAAAACCTCTGACACCCTAAAACCATTTAAGACTGCTGATGATGTGCAACTAAGCCTTTGAACTCATGGATCTATTGATCAAACCATCCTGGATCTCTGTTCCTTTGTCTTACTGGTGCCTGAAGCAGCGCACACCCCCAAGAACGCAGCAGCCACTTGCATTTTTTCCTGTTCTTTAGCACCAATGTCTCAGTTCTGAGGCTGATTTCCTGTTTCAGTTACACTTGAGTCATTTAGTTCCCTCCTTGCTGAAATGGGCTTAAACCAGCACACAATGCAGTGAATGACAGTGTGTTGGCACTTACTGGAGGCAAAGTTCTAATACATTTACACGCTGTAATGTAGTTGGACACACACATACACGTAACCGCTAACAGTGTGTGTGTGTGTGTGTGTGAGAGAGACATAAATAGATGCTGTTGTGTGCACAACCTGATTATTTGCATACTTGCATTTTCTCCTCACACAATTTGATGCTTTAAACAGCTGTGTGTGGCGTTTTGCGCACATGTTCACGTCTGAATGCGTGTGTTGCTATGGCGACGCGGCGGAGTTATCGCTATGTCTGCTTGTGGCAATGTTAATTCAACTAATACGGCTGAGTGGAGACACACATCCAGCCTACTGATGAGGAGAGAGAAAGAACAAGAGAGGACGCATGTGAATGAGACTGTTAGGGAGAGAGAGAGAGAGAGAAGGGAGACGGAAGGAGGGATGTAAGGGAGGAGGGAACAAAAGGGGGCGAGAGGGAAAGAAGGGATAAACGATAAAAGAAAGAGAGGAGCAGGAAGGAGGGGAGAAAGCAAAGAAATGGAAATGAAGGGATGCGAGGGGAAGGCAGGAAGTCAGTCCTGAAAAGACGTCTAATCAGTCTGACTGTGTTTCTACACTATTTCCCAAACAGCCATGACTTAAGTCCATTGCTGCTAAAACACTGGACACACACATCATCGACTGGTCAAATCATACATACTTATGGATTACAGCCAATGGCAAACAGCCACGAGATATACATTTACATGCGCATGTATGTTAGACATCTCCTAAAGATACAAATCAGGGAAGAGCCCCAAACCATATGTGGCCTTTGACCCCTTAACATGTCCTGTTTACTCCAAGACCTAGAATGGTACCTTATTTGGGTCTAAGCCAGGATGTCATCAATCCTTTTGTCTTTGATTACCTTTAAAGCTCATTTCAAAGAAGATGACATACAATATGTGACACTTCCAAACTGTTTAATAGACATTTATTTCTGTTGGTGCTAATTTTCAGATCAATTCTGTCCTTACATTGTCAAAAATAAAAAGGGTTAGCGTAGGTGTGTGTTTCTACCGCTGACAAGACGAGATACACACCAGGAAGTCCAGTCTGAAGCAAATAATCCTTCAGCCTGCAAGACGAACTAGTTCGTTCATTTGTGCCTTTCGAAATGACCATTACCAGCATTTTCTGATCTGATGCTCGAGTCAGCAGGACGACATTATTTGTCAGAGCTTTGCAGAACAATACATTCATGTTAAGGTTTGGTTAAGTTTAGACAACTGAAACTACTTGGTTATGATCAGGGAAATACTGGTAGTGGTAATTGTTAAAAGAAACCAAAGTTGACTGTTGGCAGGAAACAGGAAACAAATGTCAGACAGCCTGTTGGCCAACAGTCCAACCCGACATCCTGTTATAATGCCACAAAAGCCTGTGGCATTATAACAACAGAATGCTACTTCTGCCTTGAACAATCAGTGCTTGTGTTCTGGTGATGGCAGGCTTGTATAAAGGCTCATCAGATGCCAAGACACGGCACTGCGGTTTGTACTGTTTGAGGCAGGATTTCATAGGTCTGGAAGGTTTTTTTACAGCAGCAGTACTTCGCTTCTCTGTTTTTACACTTGAATGGTACAAAGTTGAATTAGCACAATTCTGCAAACTACATGATACAAGGATGATCTTTAGGACTCTCACGATTGAATGTCAGAATCAATTCTTGCTTCCAGACCAATTTCCAGATTGAATAAATAAAAAGAGAGACACTATTTTGAGGCTCTTACTTACTTTTAGGCTTTGTGTGCCATTCTCTTGTGTCCTTAGTCCACTGAAATGCAATAAGGACCAGAACTGGCAGTGAAGATTAAACACAAAAGCAGAGAAAAGTGTGTTAGAGTGAGCAGCTTCCTGATAAAAAAGAAAACTGCAATTGTTTGGAAGCTACAGTGTTCTGACTGTGTGAATATTTAATTTACTGACCAACATCACTAGTTGAATGTTTTTTTGGTAAAACAGAAATTGGTCTGCGTCTTCTGGACGCGGGGGGGAATTGGGGTAAAAAGATAAAACGCAGCGAGAAAGAATACTGCTTCAAAGCTGGTAGCAGTGAAACTCATTATCCACAATGTTCTACAGGCGCAGGTCTTTCCAAATTAACACAGACTAAAGACAGTTATTTCCTTGCCTGACCAGCCACAGTTGTGCTGTAGTGTGTGTCGGTCAGTCGGCCTCATTTGTTAGTGCTGGATTTTGCTGCTCTGCAAACATTATCCTCCGGGTGATGATGTACAAAGTATTCACAAAGTATTTCGTCTTCTTCTTGCAAGCTAATTATTAATTTTATTAAATCCAACATGTGTCCAAACATTTGCCCGTTCTGAAGATGAATTAAAAGATTACTCTAGCATGTGTGCACTGCCCTTATGGTTGAGTCCCCCCTCTTTTGTTCCGTCAACAAAATTTGTTTTTTTTAGAAGTATCATGGGAGATGACTTCCACTATAAGGTCCCCAGCAAGAAGGAGAACAAGGAGAAGAACTTATTTTCACTATAATTCCATCCATAATGACACAATTATGTACGACTATTTTGGTCACTGGTTTCATACACTTTCTGTAATAAGACATCTAAAAGCAAGAATCTTATCAAATGGGGGTCTGTGGTCTACTTAGTGTCAGTTTAGGGGTCCTTTATGTGAAAAAGTTTGACAATCACTGTCCTAATGTACATGATCCATTCAGTAAATGTGTTGCTGGATGACATCAAATTGCACAGCTGCAAAAGCTGAAATAGGATTAGCTTTTTTTGGCTGATGGCTTTTATCACCTGGCTTTTATCACCTTTAATCACCTGTCAAGCCTACTGGTCAACCCATCCTGCCTTGTTTGTCTCAGATTTCCTCCCTTTCCCTTCCCTTCATCCATTCACCTTCCTACCTCCTCCCCTCATTCCTTCCTATTCAATCCGGTACATACCTCTCCCATGTCCCATTCTAGGTACCGTCTGTGGGCCTGTAGTCATCTCAGGTGGGACCCCTACACCGAGCCAGCCCAACAGACGACATCCTCCTTCCACCTTTCCTCAACATCCAATACCTCCTGAATTTCCATTAAAACCTTTAAATGACATATTGTTGTGGCGTGGTCCTTGCTAGTGAGTAAGGAACCTGATGTAGTGCTGTTGCTGGTCTGAACATGGCTTTAGGTGAACTAAGAATGATGACCTGAAAGCCATTTCATGGAACCTTTAAAAAAAAAAAAAGGATTAGGAGAGAGGCAGAGGAGAGTTGGTAAATGTTAAAATTACCATTATCTCCTCCGTTCAATGACAGTGTAGTGTGGATGTAGGAACGAGTGGCAGATAAGCGAGCCCTCGGCCTGCAGTGGTTTGATGTATAATAGCTGTGATGTGTTATGAAGCTCTCTAAGCCTTCATTAGGCCTTCATGCCTCCGCAGTTTTTGCAATTATTGTTGACCTTTAAGAAGAGGGGTTGATTCTCTGAACAAAGTGTGTGGCTCCGCTGTTCTGGAGGCAGCACGCATCTGTTATACTGGAGTCCCAGACACACAAACACACACAAACACACACGCATAAATTTGTCTCCCTGCTATGTTTCTGTCACAAAATATCACACTTATTAAGTGGAGAGACCATAAAACATACACACTGACTAATTTCTTTTAAGCAGTGGCGGCTGGTGACTCAATAAATTGGGGAGGACAGAAGGAAAAGCAACCCACAGCGTCATGTTATTTTACACTAGTTGGCTACTTATCTCTATGTTCTTATGTTCAAGTCATGTTATGTTTTTATGTTCAGATGCAGGGCCGTGCAGAGACCTTTAGAAGGGCAGGTGCTCAATTTAAAAAAAAAGGGCACATGGAACAAGATTTTAAAACCCCAAACACCAACGTAATTTATAGCATAGCCTGTTGAATTATAGCAACCTATATTCAAACAGAATGTAACATGAAATCTTACAGCATTTAGCGTATAGTTTCTAAACAAAGAAGTGCTCATTTCAGCCCTGCAGTGGTTCAGATGTGTCATTTTACCAACAAAGTTAACTTCAAATGTATAGTATTGTTCTATTGTGACAACAGATTTATCTTCTCATCAAAAACCAACATATCTCATGATTTACATGAAGCATTAAGCTTAATATTCAATATACGGCTCAGCTTAAAAACAAACAATGAAGAAATTCTCAAAAGCGAGCAGCCAGACCTCCTGCATACTCACTTACAAATCACATCAACATTGACAGGTGACTGAACAACCACTCAATTAAAAACTGGATGAATTCCATATAAATAAATCAGCTTCTTTCCATGTGAGTCCAGACAGCTCATTGTAACTCTTCAACAGCTTCAGTGTCCAGTCAAACTACCTACAGCACATTATACGATGTCTTTACTGCGTTCTTGTTAAAGAGATAAATTCACATAAAGGCCACAGAGAGACATTTAACCATCAGAGAAGAAATTAGCGACCAAAGAAACAGAGAGAGAAGAAGTGTATCTGACTCAAGTTACCTGATGTCTTCTTTCCGTCATGGAGATGAAGTATCCACGTCAAACGTCCTGCTGCATTTGTGGCTGTTGGTCGTCTTGTTTGTTTGTTAACAGATTTTTGTCCCTGCTGGTTAACCAGTCTGATATCATTAGCAACAATGACAAACAAACTAACTCTCCCGGTTGTTTCATTTTGTCTTTTTATGTTCTTGTGTTCTTTAGGGTCTCCTGGTTTGCACTGGTTTGGACTGCCTTTTGTTGTTTAGCCTGGTGTGTTGTGTGCGTTAGTTTGGGTTCATGATGGTTCTTGGACAGGTTGGTGTGGATTGTATTTAGAGTATTGTGTTTTTTGGGTTTAGGTTTTGTTACTGTGTTTCCCCTGTGTGTTCATGTACTCTTCCTCACCTGCGCTGCTTCACCCTCGTTAGCCCTGCTCTGCTCTGTGTCTTCCCCACACCTGCCCTGTATCAGTCTCGTCAGCCCTGCCCTGCTTCCTGTGTTTCCCTCAGCCAATCACTCCCAGCCTGCCCTTGTGTCTCGTCACCTGTTCCCCGTTCCCTGATTAGTTTAGTCTCTGTTTAAGGTCTGGTTTTGAGTTGAGTCTTTGTTGGATCATTTGTGTTGTCTTGTCTGCTAGTTCTGTTCAGCTCTGTTTGCCTGTACTTGACCATCAATGATTAAAGGAGATTTTCGTCATATCTGCATTCAGGCTTCTGCATTTGGGTCCACTCCTGCTTCCCCACCTGACACATTTAAATCATGTTGTTAACTTTCTACTGTTGAGTTCACTTTAGAGAAACAATACATTGGGCCACAGCACACCACCGTAGTCCCGCCATGTGTCCAGCCCGGACAGCTGAGGCAGCTAGCAAGGCCCAAGTTTAGCTTAATAACAGTCCTTAACAGACTTCAGAACTGCTACAACAAGCTAACTGTTGCGTTGGCTACCACAAGTAGTTATCTACTGCTCGATTTAAAAAAAGAGAAACATAACTGCTAAATCTGAAAATAAAAAAGGTAATTTGGTCGCTTTACCACATACAGTGGTAGAGAATTGAAGATGAAATTTGGAAACTGTCATTGGACCAACGTGATGTCAAGATTGTGAAGACCTCTAACATATACAGCAGGACTTTCAAAACTGGATTATAATGTCACAAATGTACAAAGTAAAACCAACAAACAGAAAACTTACAGAGTAAATTAAATAAAGTAGACTTACAACTATGAGAAATAAAAGCATAATGAAACTGATCCTTAAAGGACTGTAGTTTTTATTTGATTGTAGCATTTCTTTAAGTTTCTGTTGCCAAATTCAGAAAATCTCAACTACAACAAAGAACTTTAAGAATTAGGAAAGAAAACTGAGAATGAAAAGAACAATCAGACGGAAGAAAGCCTCTGCAAATTGATTCTCATTGTGCAATAAATTGAAACTAATGGATGCTTAGAGTGAAGAAAATTAACCTAAAAACCTATTGCACTCCTGTTAACATTGGTCAGCAAGGAAGACATAATGATTTATGGTGGAGGAATTCAAGTATCTCGGGATTTTGTTCACAATGAGGGTAAGATGGAGTGTGAGGTTGACAGGCGGATCGGTGCAGCATCAGCAGTAATGCAGGCGTTGTACCGGACCATCGTGGTGAAGAAAGAGCTGAACCAGAAGGCGAAGCTCTCAATTTACCAGTCGATCTACGTCCCATCACCTATGGTCACGAGCTTTAGGTAGTGACTGAAAGAATGAGGTCACGGATACGAGCAGCTGAAATGAGTTTCCTCTGGAGGGGTGTCTGGGTTAAACCTTAGAGACAGAGTGAGGAGCTCAAACATCTGGAAGGAGCCCGGAGTAGAGCCGCTGCTCCTTCACATCAAAAGGAGCCAGCTGAGGTGGTTTGGGCACCTGGTTATGATGCCTCCTGGACGCCTTCCTCTGGAGGTGTTCCAGTCACGTCCAACTGGTAGGAAACCCCAAGGCAGACCCAGAAAATGCTGGAGAGACTACATATCTCTTCTGGCCTGGAAACACCTCGGGATGCCCCAGGAGGAGCTGGAGGGCATTGCCTGGGTGAAGGACGTGTTGGTTTCCTTACTCAGTGTGATGCCACTGTTATCCGGGCCCAGATAGGCGGTGGAAAATGCACTGATGGATGGATGATTTATAGTTGAATAGATTCAACATGCTAAACATTTGGTAAGGTGTTTTATTATGTGGTAGTGTAAAGTAATTGGCTAAAACAGGGATTTAAAAAAAAAAAAAAAAAAAAGTAGAATTGTAACTGTATAAATCAGACATGCACTGGGAGAGAGCAGTTATCCCAGTGCTCCCAATAGAACCATTCCCTCCTACTCTTTCTCCTCTTCCTCCTCCCCCTACGTACCCATGTGCAAGGGTCCGTCACCATGGCAACAGGCTAAACAGCGAAGCGGCGTGGGTTAAGCATCACTCAGCCAATATTTATCACCCACTTAGGCTTTATGGCCTTATGATGGGAAATCATCAACACCCGGACCTCTTTCTCTTTCTCTCTCTATCTCTGTGTGTGTGTGTGTGTGTGTGTGTGTGTGTGTGTGTGTGTGTGTGTGTTCAAGTTTGTAGTTGTAGGTGCAACCGTTAATTACATGAGGAGTCTGAGAAAGACAGAGGAGAAGGAAGGAAAGAAGGCAGAAATAACAAGGCAGATACAGCAAGGCAAAAAACAAAAAGTACATTTATTTTTGTCTGTCTTGTTTCCCCTCCTGTCTCCCATCAGCCTCCCTTGCTTTCTCTTTCCTCTCTTTCTTACTTTTCTGTTTATTCTTCACTGATTCTTTTCTTCTTTCTATCTTGTGTCTTTTGTTCCTTCCTCTTTTTCTCCACTGCACAAGTGGTTGCTCTGATCTGAACTGGTTTGACTGGCCTCTGTACTGGTTTACACATACAGCAATGCAGGGACACTTCAGCTACTTCCTATAAATGTGAGATAGCACTGTGAGAGCGGTATAATGGTGTGTGTGAGTGTGTGTGTAGTTGACCCCGGCGGTGAGGCAGGTTTTGATAGATTGTTCTGGACATTCATCTAATGACTTGCTAAGGTTTACTCCTGCTAGCGAGGCCTGTCGCTTCTGCTAAGCGAGGCGTGCGATTGGTCAGGACACAGCCTGCATGTCTGCGACCTCCTGCGCGTGACAGACATGGAGCTCAGCTGACTCTGTCCCTCCATCACACGACGGTTACAAAACGGGTAGTTTAAATGACAGTAATGCAAGCTTTTTATGTGTTTTGTGTGAAAAGCAGATGGAAATTCTGCACTACAAATGGTAGTTTATTCAACTGACTGACATCACGCCAGCATGTGTATTGTCTTTTTAATTATACACTTTCTTTCCCTTCCCTTCCCTTGCAAAGAGCAGTGATCAGAAACCTGAATCATACATTTATTCCACAACAACTAAACATGCATATTGAAGTTTCTAATTTTTAAAACGTGTTTTTATTCTGGACCCAACTTTAATTTACTCGCCAACACAAGGAGAGGAAATACATGCACAGATGTAGAGAGTAAAATCATCATTGTCACATTTATCTTTATCAAGGAAAATCTGATCATACACGTATATCTTGAATTACTGTACATTTCAGGTCATATCCTCCAGTCCTTATCCTAGATAAACCATGATCAAGGGTGTGCCTGAATACAAATACATTATTCGGCAAAGCACAAATAGTGTTTTTTTTTTTTTTTATGCATATTTGTTTCATACAATTATTTTAAAAATTATTTGTTTTCACGAAGAAAAATTTTAGAAATTTTAATACAACTATATAGCCAAAGGTACGAGGGCTGTTTGGACCCTTAATTCCAATGAAAGGGAATCTTAAAGCTGCAGCATAGAACGATATTTTAGACAACAGTGTGTCACAAACTTGACTGGCCTGCACAAAATCCTGATCTTAATCCATGCAACACCTTTGGGATGAACTGGAATGCCGACTGCAAGCCTTATCCAACGTCATTGTCGGACATCACTAACTCTGGTGGGTGAATCCCTGCAAACCAGAGGAGTGGAGGTCGTCGTCATGGCAGCAGATTAACGCTCATGTTCAACTATCACATATGGGGGTCATGCCCAGTAATGTTCTGTATGCTGTGATGTGATTATCCAACTAAGATATTCTTAAACACTCAGCTGTCTGAGTCTTGCAGCACAGTGTGGTTCATGCTTCGGCCCACAGCGCCCTCTCTCTCTATCTCTCTCTCTCTCTCTCTCTCTCTCTCTCTCTCTCTCTCTCTCTCTCTCTCTCTCTCTCTCTCTCTCTCTCTGTGTTTTATTAGTCTGCAGGTCTATAAAGCAGATAGGAAGGGGACAGGAAAACGTGCTGAGACTAGATGTTCTCTGCCGTTTTCCTTCCCAAAAATACACACCGAGGTCTAAAAACGGAGCGGGTCTCAGCCAAGAGAGAGAGAGGGTGGTGGTGGTGGGGGGGACAATCTTTAAACACATTGAGTCTGATCTGGGTTATATGGACTCCACTGTGCACCCTCACTGTTTGTCCTTCTGTTTAACAGTGAGGCATAAAATAATGTTGGCACAGAGTTTGTGAGCTATTTTCAAGGTTGGAAAAAATGAGGTTTGGAGAGGAAACAAGCTGATAGACAGAGAAAGAATGAATTTTTGGGGGAGGACAGTTGTCTATACCTTCAGCTAATGTCAACTATACTAGCACTGGTGGAAAGTAATTAAGTACATTTACTCAAGTATGGTGCTTGAGAACAATTTTGAGTTACTTGTACTTTCCATCAAAAGTCGAGTATTTCCATTTTATGCTGGATTTTTTTTTTGGATTATTACAGTGGCATCCTGTCGTGTCTTTTGTGAGTTATGTTGTATGAAAGTTCTTCAGTTCTCATTTTTGACCAGTTAGTGCTGTTATTTAAAGATTTTTTGTTGTAGCACGAGAAACACTATGATCTACTCTCACAGGATTACATCCTATTCACCGCCACCCTCACCAAGCACAGACCGGCCCTACTGCTGCTCAAGTACTCTACATGATTACACCGTATTATTCCCTGGCTTCAAAGGGCTTTTGTAAAGCGCACTGGAGATTCAAATGGAAAAACGAACATACACCTTCAAAGACTTTAATTATAGTTGTGCACCTAACGCCGGTCCGTTTCTGTGTGATTCTAAACGGAAATGAAATGACACACGGTGAGATGAAACCACCAATCAGATGACCCGTGATGTGAATGCAGATGTTCAACATATAGATTGCATATAGATAAAACCATCTTTTAAATCATAGGATCCTCAGAAGGGGAGCTCCTCAAAGCTTCTGGGGAGTTGATGACAGTAGTTACAGTGACAGAAAGTAGATGTTGGATTATGCATGTATGAACATAATGCATCTGTGTGTTTGTGTGTGTGTGTGTGTGAGAGAGAGAGAGAGAGAGAGAGTGTGTGGTTATGTAAGAGTCCATGCTGTGATATGTGATATGATGATGCTTTGTTCCTACGCATTTAAATTAGCTCTAACAGACCAACAGACTGAAGAGCTGAGAGTGGGTGTATAAGTGCGTGTGTGTGTGTGTGTGCCTCCATCGCATCTATACATCTGAAGATTTTGATTGTTGCTTAAAAATAAGATACTATTATTCACTCCTACTCACAAGGTGACTGTACGAAAGGTAAAACCAGTTATGGATCCTCTTGGTTGACAAATTGAAAACACTCTTCGGTAATACGAGTGTTAGATAAAGTCCTCATGGTGACATATATCCAGATACAGTAAATCGTCTTTTACTAATTATTAATGGATGCAAACGATCAAATAGGATTGTCTTGGCTAATCCAGCAAGTCAAATTACTTTAATGCGAAAATCATAATACAACCCACTATTGCCAAAAAGCTGTCCCACTTGCAACATTTCCCACAGTGGCCCAATACAACCATGTTAAAGAGACAGTTACACACTATAAATGATGTGAGGAAACCCACTTTCACACAAGCTCCATACAGTAGATGCTAAATGTTAGTATGTAGGCTAATATCACTCAGCTTCTTGTCCCATGTCCGTCTATGGTCGTGGTGATGAATAAAACTACAGTTGTATCTTTTTCACATGTTGTTCCACCTATTCAGAGTCAGTTTAGTCATTTGGTGATTCCAATAGTTTATGTAGTGTGCTGTCTTACTAAAGATGCCTCCTTGGCTGAAAAGGCAGGTAAAGCATCATTGTTGTTAAGATATTTCACTCTGGACCAAAGTGTTGGACTGACAGGCCGATGTTACTGTCCTTACAGACATGCTGCTATTAAGTTAAACTCCCCATCAAGTATGCCAGATAGATTTAAAGGGGGCATAACATGCTTTTTTTTGTGATTTTCTGTTATTTTTATACTGTTATGATGTCAGCTGTTGAACATGGTCAAAGTTCCAATATGTGAAAATGCTTCCTGGAAGTAAGAAAGCCAGGACTCCAACTTCAACCTGCACTGAACGCTCTGTTTGCAGAGTCACCTCTACTTCCTCCTCATGATGATGTCAGATTATTCCCATCATGACCACAAATGGCTGTCTGTTCTATAGCCTTTGGTGCTAAGGTTGTTGCAAGGGTGCTTCCATGTGTTGTTCATGTTGTCCACTCTCATATTTTGGATTGGATTCAGCTTCAACATGTACAGATGTATTTGACAAGTTTATATTTGGAGTTAAGAACGAGAGGAAAAAAAGTGAAATCCTGCTACTATAGTTTGTTTACGTAGCCTCCGGAGCCGGAGGAAGCTTCCTGAAGCTGACCAATCAGAACATAGTCGGTTCATCGGGAGGTGGGGCCTTAAAGAGACAGGAGCTAAAACGGCCTGTTTCAGGCGGAGGCTGAACTGAGGGGCTGCATAAAGGACCAGTAGAAGATAAATAAGGAGTTTTTAACTGGTAATCATGCAAAAATATTCCAGAATATGAATATAGACCTGGGAATGTGCAGAATATGTCTCTCTAAAACAGATCTGTGTGTGATAAAGAAAGATAGTGCTGCATTGATTTCTGGCTAACAACAAGTTTGACAATTTATTATTTATTTGAGTCATTCTTCAATGCCAAAAATTCCAATCATTCTCAGGTTTAAGCTTGTCCAGATTTGCAGCTTTTCTTTTGTTATATATTATTGATATATACTGTATGTCATGTTGTTATATAATTGAGCATTTTTGTATTTTGGACTCTTTGTCAGATAAAAAAAACCAAGACATCTTGGGCACTTTTCACTATTCTGTTGCACTTCATAAACTAAACAATGAATAATCAACACATTTATCAATAATGAAACTAATTTGCAGTCCTACACACAGACAGGTTGTTGGTCACAAAAACTATAATCTTTATGCAGTTTATGTTAGAATGAGAAGTACATTTGATGCAGTTATTCCCTGTATAAAAGAGCTATCATGAAACCTATTTTCACTTAACAGACTAGATGATTACTCACGCCACGTCCCGGAGAGACCCAACGCTGCATATTTTCAGTCTCTCTCCGTTCTGCCTTCACCTGATTATAGCTAATGTCGGCATTTTCAGTTGATAGAGAGTCGGCTTCTTCCAGCTCTTGATTAGCTGCACACGCCTGATCCAGCCTATCAGGTATGAGGTATGAATAAAGCAAGACTAAAAAGCAGATTGAATATGTGCCTCCGGGGATCTGCAGAACCAGACGGTACCATTGATCCGGATGCTAAAATGTTAGCATAAAGCCTTAAATCATTAAAAAAAAAAGTTAGCTAATAAACTGTTAGCATGGAGCACCAGAGCTGATGGTGAACAGGAGCTACAAGGGTGATTTTGATGTCTATGTTCTCATAAAGTATGCTGAACAAAATGACAAACTCCTCAAAAAGTTTGGGAGCAACTATATTTTTAGCATAATTTAAATTTAAATTATAGTGTTACGACATACACGGTTATCACAGCTGCACGCACTGAACTCAATGAACTTTTGTACAAGTCTATTACTCTGATGGAAATGAGCAGCTTTACAGTTCAGCTTTTTTTCTTCCTGGTTTTAATATCCAAACAAAAGAAGTGAAAAGTCTGATCTCAAGAGTTTTGACTTCAAGGCCTTAAGGCAACAACCAGGAAATTGTGTCAACACGTAATAAGACACACTGGATGTACAGTACATGCACGTCTGCATGCACCTGGAGCACTTGCTCTCATTACTTCAGGACTATCTTGTCAGCAAAAAAAAAACTTAATAGAGATCCTGATACATACGCCGTCTATTCCTATCCGGTCACTTCCAGTCGACTGCTCGCACTGTCTCGGTGAACACAGACTCTGAGTGACCTCTGGAATTATGGGAAATAACGATAAAATGTGAAACAGGGGAGGGGGATTTCAAAGTCGATGTGGTGTTAAATGAAAGAGATGGAAGAGCAGGAGAAACAGCAGAGAGGAAGATGAAAACGGAGGAGGAAAAACGGGATGATTAGCGCAGGAGATAATTGAAAGACTGGGAAAAAGTTAAAGGAGGAAAAAAAAATGAGCGAGACAGAGGAGGTTTCACCGGGTAACTGCACGTTCCACAAAGAAAAGTTTTAAGAGACATTTTTAATGCAGCCTGGAGTCGAGTTTAGGACCAATTTATATACCAAAATAAAAAAAAAAAAAGCAAAGCTCTCAGATCCGGCCGGTTTCTGTTCTGTGCGTTCAGATAATTAAAGCTGCGAGGCGATAAATGGACAGAATAACAGAGAGGACAGCAGGTTAACCCTCGGGTGACTGGCTCAGGTCAGATCTGACTCCAGGAATATAATTGTCTTATTATCTAAAAGGAAGTTTGAGATCTTTCCAAAAATATTTTCACTTTGATAATAGACCTCCTCTCTGTAAGTCCATGCCTCATCTTTAGTTTATTAATTCAGACGTGGGGAGATGATATATTGAGGTCATAAATAACCTGAGCAAAAAAAAAAAGTGACTAAAACTTCTTTGCAGTGCTTGAATTTCTTAACATATTGACTTGTCCTTTGTTAATTGCTAATTGAATAAAGTTATATCATCATTATATAGTTCAACTGATTCAAATTTACAACAGTTCATATCACAAGGTGAACAACATAGAGCTGAAACAGTTTCTCCATTAATCAATCACATGATCAACAGACGATAATCAGCAACTATTTAACGACGTGATTCATCCTTTAAGTTTATTTTCAGCCTAAAATACCGAACGGTTTCTCCTTCCAGCTTCTCAGTTGTGATGATTTCGTGTTTTTCTCTTTTCTGTTTTAAATCATGGAAAGTTAAAATATAAGTAAAGTTTGAACTGTGAAGAGTTGGACTGAACTAAACTTTATTTGTCCGCCTTTTTATAATTTAAACGACTAATTTATCAATTTAGAAAATAACAGGCAGACCAATAGATAATGAAAATCATCATCACTACTTGCAGCTCTTAAACAGAAGTTAAAAGATATTTGTATTGCGTTTCAGTAGAGCTGACACTATTAATCATTTAGTCAAGAGAAAATTAATTGACAACAATTTTGATAATAGATCAATCATTTCAATACAAATGTCAAACATTTGCTGGTATCAGTTCCTCAGATGAGACTGTGGTCATCAGAACACAACACATCCTCATATAAAAAACAAGCTATAGTTAAGTTTACACCGTCCAGCGGTTGTAGTAATGTACCGTTAGAAATCACTGTTAAAGAAATAACAATGTTTTAAAGTGTGACAACGCTGTGGTTGAGGTCTGGTTTGGTTTAGAGAAAGATCATAGTTTATGTTTCCTTAAAGTTACGCAACCTCCGTCGTCATGGCAACAGTAAACACCACAACATTACAGTTTTTTTTTTAAAAATGTCCCCCCCCCCCCCAGTACTGTGACTTTGTTATAAAGCTGCAAAACTCTCTTGTCCTGCCTACATTCAATGTTGATTTCTTTTAACCATGACCACTGTCTTTCTTTAACCCCTATCTGTGAGTCACGCTCAATTAAACAGACAAATGTCACCTCATATTGGCTGTTTTGAAAGGTAATGACCAACAACCTGTTATCTCAAATATGATTTTACAGCTTCTCACTGTTTCATATGGTTGTACATTGGATGCGTTTGGGTTTCAGACATCACATCGGCCTGTGGGAACATTCTCTGACCTTTCAAAGACTAATAGATTAAAGAAACGAGGGAGATAATGAAAATAATCCAGTACTTTTCAGATAATAACATCTCCTGACTTTCTTATTCTCAACCTCAATACTTCATCACATTGATTTCATTACATAAAAATAGCAAAATGTCATTACAAGGTGTTTTAACTGTTAATATACTAGTGAGGACTTGTGGAGTTCAAACACAAATCCTCCCAACTGGTCTTAATTTTGTTGTAGGAACCTCACCTAATAACACATTCCCTGTGCACGGCCGCTGTGTTCCAATCTAATTATTTTTTAATAGTTTTGTTTTATTGCGGCTGTCTGGTAAAAGGTTAACCTTTAATAAATAAATGATTAATGGATTCTTTCGTTTTTCTATCTCCCTCTCTCTCTCTCTCTCTCTCTCCATCCAACATCGCTCACCCCGTCCGCCGCAGCGCCTCAGCAGATGTATAAGAGCACGTTCCTTTCAAATACATCTCCGTGTGAAGTGACACGACAGCCTGAAGAAGAGGAGGGCAGAAAAAAGTGTGCTTTTACTTTTTAGAGGTAAAAAGAACAGAGAGAGAGAGAGAAACACACATCTTTTTACTGCTTCTAAGGGGCTCTCGGCTGTAATTGGGTTTTTCTGCAGTAATCCAGCTCTGATGGCTACTTATCCTTCACGGAACAAGCAGCAGCCATCTTGGTAATGAGAGGCCATGCCGCTTACTCTGACACCTAATGGTTTTATCTTATGAAGCGGGGTTGTTTTAATGACACCGGGAAGTCCTCACCTCCAGCTCTGACCTTAGAAGCATCTTTTCTACTTGTAATAATTCTTCTGCTGTGTGACATTTTAAATCTTTGGTCACTTTTTAAGAAGCACGAAGGGAAAAATCCATATTGAGACATTAGAGATGGTTTCATTTAATGAGGTTTAACCGTGGAGTCGTGAAACTCTACTTCATGTACAGTATGTAAAACTGTAAAATATCCCCCCAGAAGGAAAATAAATTGCAGCAACACGGTACTTTTTTTTTTTCCACCAGCAAAATGAGGTTCAGAGAAAAACATAAGAGGAAAGATTTACTGGAAGCAAGACTCTCTCTCTCTCTCTGTGGGCTCTTACTGAATGAGCTGTTTGAACAAAATGGCCGCCGTCGTTTTGTGAGTAGCGGTTAGCGGAATCGAGGTGTTCCAGTTTCACGGCAATCTAAAGAACGGCTTCAACGTCTGGGGGAGGAAAAAGAAAAGAGCGCTCCACTCAACCTGTGATTTCCTGCTGCCACAATAAATGGGTTCCAGATTGTAATTTTCCCAATTTTCTTCAGTGGTATTTGCATGAAACATGATTGTTGGGAGAAACTCTTTACCATAAAGGCTTACAAACAATTGCTCTTTATCCGCGCTTCACTCCTGCAGCGTAAATGCCTCCTGCATTCTGTGTCTGCAGACAGTAGCGGACTTGTACGTGTCCCGCAGATCCTCATCGGTCTGACGTTACACCCATGTGCATTAGACCTAATGACAGCAAGACGAACTCCTGTGATTGTCGTTTTTTGCCCAAAAATAACACAAAGGGCTCCTGTGGATGAAGCTGAAAGGTTGATTGTGACTTTATGCTTTTTAGCTACAGGATCTTTGCAGCAAAATATAGCAGAAAGTGGGCTTTAGCACCGTGTCAGTGATTATTCCCGAGGTGTGTCGAGATGCCTTTCCATCCCAAGCACAAAGAGGCGGACACAGCACAAGATTTCTGGAGGATTTTGAAGTTTCCACTGTGTTTAGGAGCCGTCGATGGAAAGCGAATCAAAGACCCGCCAAAGTCCAGCAGCGACTACTTCAACTACAAAAGGACCCACTCCACTGTATCTCATATCTAGTGTAATTCATTAATAATCAAACAGCAATGGGAACCAGTGGAATTAATCTTACTTCTTTTTAAGAGATAAATTAGATTTTCAGCTTGAATATGAGAGTAAATGAGTTTGTTTGGACACGTGCGATAAGCAACGAGGGAACGGATGTCAGGATTATCAAAAAAACATCATTAAAAAAACAGAAGGAGTGAGAGGTAATAGACTGTGGCGCTGAAGGAATAAACCCAATGAAAACTACACCACACACACACACACACACACACACACACACACACACACAGATTAGCAGGCTCTCGGTGAGTCTGATTGATAAAAGAACAGATGAACCCTGATCATTTAATCTCTCACACACACAAACATTAAAAATCACACAGAGTTACTGCTACTAATCCACCTCTGCTCACTCTGTGACTCTGTGTGTGTGTGTGTGTGTGTGTGTGTGAGTGTGTGTGTGTGTGTGTGACTTTATCTACTTGTTTCTACTTGCTAATTTTGTTTTGTTTTGTTTTGTTTGTTTTTTTAGCTGCCATTGAGATAACCTGTAGTCTGGCTCTGATCTCCTGATTCTGACGTGACCTTTGACCCTCAGCTGACAAACTTCAGGTCTTTTTCAGCTGCTGGTGTCAGGTTGTTATTTCTTCAGCTCAGCAGGAAACACATCTTCAGTATCTTCAGTGCAGAATGCTAAAACATTAAAGGTGAGACTATGCTGCCTGTAAATTTTGAAATTAATTTTAAGGTGTTTTTTATTGTTTTGTTTTTTTTGTGTGGTCAGACTGATCAGAGCTGGGTCATCTAGTCATATGAAAACAGAGCTGCAACTAACATTTTTTAAAATTATTTTGATCTGTTATTCATTTTCTTGATTAAATGATCAGTTGTTGGGGCTTTAAAATGTCAGAAAATGGTGAAAAAAGTTGATCACTGTTTCCCAAAAGTCCAAGATGCAACCTAAAATGTTCTCTTTCATCCCGACCAACAGTCCAAAGATATTTAAGAAAGACTCAAAACGATTCATCGATTATCAAAATAACTGGTGATAAATGCGTCAGTCGACTAATCGTTGCATGTGTCAAAGTTTTGATGGGACACGACGTAGATGAGAAGATGCAAACAGTCGTGAAGGGATGAAGAAAGACGGAGAGAGGTGGAGGGAGGAAGTGAGGAAACGGAGGGATAGAGAGACTGGAGGCTAATGTGCAGACGGAGGACAGGAAGACAGAGAGAGGGTTGATGGATGGAGGATGAGAGGATGGAAAGACGACGAGGATAATGATGGATCGAGGGGGGAGGATGAAGGGAGGGAGGGAAGGTGAGAGAAGAGAGAAGAAGTGTGACTGCTGGTGTATTAACAGCAGCTGCAGAGTCTCACACACACACACACACACACACACACACACAGATCAGCTGCAGATGAATGAGTCCAGTAACTGCCAGACTGCTCGGTGTGTGTGTGTGTGTGTGTGTGTGTGTGTGTGTGTGTGTGTGTGTGTGTGAAGTTCAGATTCAAATTTATCAGATTTGCAGAGCCCAGAAAGAGACTGAAATGACTTTCTATTTCACGAAATAATCAAAACAGCGTGTCTTTGTGATGAATCACATGTTGTTCACACTAGATGAAAATGACTGGCAGCGAAAGTGGCTTCTGACACCCTCGACTGCTGAGGATCAGACTGGTGACACACATCCAGACGATTCCCCGCCAGTTACTCTGAGAGGCTTCGCTGTTCACTGTAGCGTGTACCATCTTGTCTGCACAGGTGTTTCTACCATTAGAGAACAGAGATGCTTCATTCAGTACAGCTCTCTGCACTAATCATAAAACAGGATGTGCTTTTTTTTTTAGCATTTTTGCAACCTGAAATGTCTTTTTAGGCTTCAAGTCTATTCTTACATGTTTGTATTTGGCTTTAAACACCAGCGGCACTGCACCTGAACACATCCTGTTTAGACACTGACTGACGCTGCTTTCACTGTGTTTGACTCTTACCAGCAAAAAGATGTTCTGAGGTTTTAAGGTCATTTAAAATCTAAACGTTTCATCCTCTGAGGAGCAGAGTAAATAATCCTAATCATGATAATCTGCCCGTTAGATTATGATGGTTGGGGTTAGGTGCATGTGTTTGTTACTAGAGTTCGTCTGTTAATCGATTGATGGGAAATGAATCTGCAACTGTTTAGACAATCGAATTTATTCAATCAATATCCTCTTTAAGCTTCTCAAATCTGCATCTCTTGCTGAATATTTGGAGGTTTTGGACTGCCGGTCGGACAAAACAAGACATTTGATGACATTGATTTGGGCTCTAGCATTTTTTAAAAATGTTTTCTGATGTTATGTGGACCAAACGATTAATTGATTTATAATTTAATTATCTTCATGTGTAACCAAAACTCATAGCAGTTGGACCAAAGTGTCGGATGACCCTAATTAAAGCCAAAAAAACAAAAATGGTTGCTCTCTGTGCCAGAAATCTGCTTCTCAAGTTCCGGACAGACATTTAGACGGATGGACAGACACACGGATGAGCTGAAGTAGAGTCTGACTGTTAATATCTGATCAAACATTGTCTTTTTAATATATTTATTGTGCTGACAGGATACATTAGTTCACCAGTTTCAATTCAGTTCTACACACCTTACTGCACTTTTCCAATAATGAGTTTGCAAACAAACTTTACATATATATTCTCTCCTCATAGTTCTTTCCATTTAACTATATATGCACGAAAGAAACAATAAAGAACGCTGATACGACAGCTCTCTGAACACACACTGTTCTCACTAACAATCTCACCAGCATGCACTCAGATGCAGAGTGAGATGTACTCTCACATCAACGCGGTTACAAACACACACTCATGACATTATGAAGAGAGCGACACGCTGTGTGTGAAAGGCCGGGCGCCCGCCGTGTGAGTGCATGTGGTCGACGCCGGCAGTAAACCGCAGTAATGATCTGCTGCATATCTCCTGACTCACAGACACAGATGAACTGCAGCAGCTTTAAAATGAAAATATCCGTTACTTTATACCACCAGGAGCACATCTGATCGAACCGATGGACGAGGTATCGACCGAGCCTCGGAGCTGTAGGTTATTCTACTAAATACTGATTGTTTAACTCAGAGGAAGCAAATTAAAGATTCATCAGTGGAGGATGTGGAGCGTGTGGATTCTACATCATTCAGTGTACGAGGAGAGTTGATGGTATTTTGAAAAGATGACAATTTCAAGATAAATTCAGTTGTTTCTGTGTCAATTTATCTTAAATGTGTCTTTCTAAAAAACTAAACAGCAAGTATTTGAGTTGCCTCATTACCACAATGATCACCATGATGTATCAAAAACATGTTTTTGTCTCTTGATACTTCCCTGTTCTGTCAGATGCTCCCAGCCTATTGGCTCCTACTGATAGATATGCATCGTTAAGAACAGGTTACTTACACATAGTTTCATTTTTAGCAAACATGACTCAAATAAGGAGGAAATAGTGTATTTGTTGGGGACTAATTTCAGTAGTGGTGCTCTAGTGAGTAGACAGCAGGAAGGTGTGTGCAAAACCAACTATAGATTTAATAGTTTAATAGACAAACATGGAGCTCTGTGGTACAGAGGAATAAAATACATCAGGCTTTGAAAACAATAGGTGTGAAGAGGGTCAACTAATTGTTGGTTTAGGTCTTTTCATAGGGAATGTGTTTACTATGAGAAAAAATATAATATCACCAGACATATCCACATGAACTTATAAACCTGATTTTTGCTGTTGTTGTTGTTGTTGTTGTTGTTGTTGTCTTGGCAGTTTATATGAAGCACATACTGAATAACTGAGTGAGGGCAACTTAGAACGTGGAAAATGACAATTATAATTACTTCTATATGACCCATATGGACCATAATTACTTTACTGTTATAATGGATGCAAAGGTGAAATGGTAAAATTGAGCAACTGGTCAATGGTTATGAATTAAACACACCACTCTATGCATGTTTTTTGTAGTAATGTGTTTACAAACAATATATAACAATGGGAAATGCATATGACGTCCTCCAACTCATGCAAACTACTCGACTCAGATTAGGTGCAATTCAATCATTCGTTTGATTGTTTTTGTTTTGTTTTATGCAAAACCGCCAACAGCCACAAAAACTGAAGGGATGAGCAATGTTTGTATGACTGAGTCATTTTCTTAAAAGGTCAGAACAACTTTATTTTCATGCTGTGGTCAGTCATATACAGTCACGTCTGACCATTAAGTTGTTCTACAAGTGTCTCTGCAGATGTGACCCTTTAGAGCTGCTTTTCTTTCTCTGAGCAACTTGCAAGCCGGTGCAGCTGTGCCAAAAAAATTCAACTCTATTGAAGAGATATTTTCTAAAATTTAAAAAATTTGTAATGCATGAACAGAAATCAATGACCATACATCAGCTGTTTTTTCATATATTCAAACATACAGAATATGTGAAAAAAATATGTCATTCACTGTAGCAAAAGTGTCAATAACTGGCAGAAATATTTTATAAATTTCAATTATAACAATTCGTAGCACATATTTCATTAGTCAATATTGTGGAAAATATATGAAAAATGACTTGCATCATGTATGATATAATGAATTTTACAAATATATTTTCCTTGTCTGATTCACCATCATACTTTCAAAGGGATGCTCTGCTTTTATCTTTATTAAATTGATACAATATCTCAACATGACATGAAAAAAGGCAAAATTTTAACCTTTTATGAAATAGTTTTAGCGGCTAAAATATTTTCATGTGACAAAGCGGAGACGACAGGAGTGAAAGAGCAGCTGAGAGAGAAAGCAGCAGCTACGGAAAACACAAAGAAGAGTAAAAAACAGAAGGAGGATGTTCCCGTCCTAATCAGTCTTGTCGGCCGCTCCGGCTTTCTCATCCAGATAATGCACCTTCCATCCAAAGTGAAGACATCACCTCTGACGAACCCTGCACTCCCTGCCAGATTAATTTCGGCAGACTATCCCTTTAAGTGCCACTACCCCCTTATATTAATCCAGCCTGAAATCAAGAGATGGCGAAAAAAACCACATACACACAACAACAAACAACAAACAGCCATCGGTAAAAATCAAGGCTGTTTATATGCGAGCGTGATGACTGGAGAGCGACGCCGGTGTGTCTCCCAAACGCCACATAAATCGTCCTTCAAGGTGGGCAGGGGGGGGGAGACAAAGGGGGGGGTGACGGCTTGTTAAAGAACCAAAGTGGCACTTTGGTTTCCGAAGCTGAATGTCACGTTTTGATTGTTAAGAGCAAGGAGAAACTTTAAACGCGCTAAGAAACCCTGTTAAAGTGCTTTCTGTCCAGCACACGTCTGCTACAGGAAATCTGAGGCCACGAGAGCGAAGGAGAAACACTCCCGCTCTCTGTCGCAATTATGTTTGAGTCACCTACAAGAAAAAGGTACTGAGACTCTACAACTGTTATGATGTGTGAATCACTGGATTTCCTGCATAAATAGGAATACATCTCAAAGCAAATCACAGTTATTATATAAAATGTGATAAGCAGACCGTTTACCAAGCATCCCATGACGCATCCATCGGTTTCAACCATTAAAATCTAGTTAAAGGGAAACTGGAGGTGATCCATCAGAGTGAACATTTATCTTAACTTTATCTTAACCCTCCTGTTGTCTTCCATGTCGATCATGCAACTTTTGTCCCGGGTCAATTTTTAACTCGGGAGGACAAAAGTCCACAGATGCTATGAATTTTAATAAAACAGCCAAAATTCAATGAAAGTAGTGATCATTACTTTTACTTGCAAAGTGTGTGGTGTGGGACCATCCATGTGATTTTCAAGCAATTAGATGAAAGAAATCCATATTTCTGATATAAAAACATCTGAAAACGGGTCAAATTTGACCCGAGGACATCAGGAGGGTTAAACAGCAACCTTTGTTGGTGCAGCCAAGAACCAAAGAGCCAACAAGAGCCGATCCCCTACAGGAAAACATGTGAAAGTTGAGTTTTGATGATTTATGGTTTAACAAAATCATATTTTAGTTGAAGGTCCATGTACAAGCTTTGAAAGTGGATCTTATGTTAAGATTATTTTGTCAACTTACTATCCACAAAGACTTTCACACTCATGAAAATGATGATATTTCACATGAAATGTCTAAAAAAGATATGTGTTCCTGTATTTGATTTTATTAAATAGTCTTTCACATGTGATAAATGTTTTATTTTTGTGTGTAAGGAACTAAATTCACAATTTTATTTTTACAGTGTCTGTGTTGGCCTATTGTGCGTCTTTATCACTTTTCAGATGTTGGAGCTTCCATGAATAAATACTGTATTATTATGACTGCACTGCTATGTACAGAACTGAGAATGTAACTCTGATAAAAACAATAAAACATGAATAAATATCACATTTAAAAAAAAAAAATAAAAACATAAAAAGTCAGTGAGGAGAATTAGCTGAAGTGAACAGTACAAAACTTTTTTGTAGTTTATTTTTGGGGTTTTGTGAGCTGCTGTATTTGAATAATATCACTTTAATAAAAGACACGATCAGCAAATTAAAAAAAAAAGAATCAGTCCAAGGACTCATGAAACATAAATGAAGCTGTGCCCCAGCAGGAGACGTTCACATTAATTAGTTAATATTTGGCATTTAACATTTTTATGCAATGGAGCCGGAAATGCTGCTTAGTTTGGTCTCCAACTTTTTTTTTTTTTTTTAATCTCGAGCAATTAGGTTTTTACTGCTTTCAGAAGTGAAAGCATTAGCAAATGGGGGCAGAAATATCAATCTGAATAACACAGTGTAATGAAAAAATAGTGCCGGTTATAATGCTTAACATAATGGAAGGCTATAACTGGCAATCTGCATAAATTATTCAAAATTGCTTAAGATGAGTGAGCACTTAACCTCTGACGGCTGCAGCAGCAAGCGGCACACTGGTGAGACTGGGCAGATACTGGTTTGAGAAAAGTCTGTGAAGGAGAATTTATAATCTGGTATTTTACTGATGTATCGACAGAAAGGACTGAAATGTGTCTCCGTGCAGCTCAAGTGAAGCTCTTTAGTATTATTGTTGCTGTTATTCACTCATTATTATTTTCCATCAGAAGTTGAGGTTAAAGTCAAGAGATTAATTAAATAACAAGTACATTACAAACAGGATGGGTTCTGTGACTGGAAACACTGGCCGTCTGTAATGTTAATATGCTCTTATAAAGCATATTACTAAGTCATCGGTTTCTGTAACCTCATTAGTTTTAATTCTAACAAAGTAGAAAATGGCATTCCTTTTCACGTTTTGGATTATTAGCTGCATTATTCTTTCTCCTCTAGAAATTCATTACTTTTGTTTTGTCAGTAGGATGATTTGTGTGTTAAGCTGCCTTTAAATTATGTTGGAAATACCATTACTTGGGAGTAGAAACAGGCCACCAAAGTGGGAAATAACTCAGAAAGTAGGGATTTAAAATTGAATTCTAGGTTCTAAGGTTCAGTCAGTTTCTGTTATTTTCACATGTAATTAATGAAAGAATTTCTCTCATCAACAGTCGGAGAGTCAAAGTTGCATTAGCCTGGTGAACTAATGGTTCATAATGAATAGTGACATCTCTGGAAGTCCTGAGGTCAGTCACCGCACTGAAACGAACTTTGTAGCATCGTCACTTATGATTTAAGTTACAAAAATGTTCTACAAGTTGGCAACTGAGTGTGTCTTAAGTAAAATAAGACAAAAACCTGAAAGAATTGTATGCTGATGATCTGGATACTTGTACACAGTTTAGGCATCTATAAGTAAAACTGGGAACTGTGTGTGTGTGTGTGTGTGTGTGTGTGTGTGTGTGTGATGTATAATGGAGTGAAACTGCAGGAGAGGGCTTTGAAACAAGGTTAGACAAGACGTCACGTCATGCTGAAACTGTATTCGCCTCTGCAACAGACAGAGCGACATCAAAGGGTGGAGGGAGGGATGAAGGCTGGAAGGAGTGGGGTAGAGAGAGAGAGGGAGAGAGACACTACTCTCCTTTTTTCTCTGTCATGTGTTCCCATATTTTCATTTAATCATTCTTGTTTGCAAGTCTGACTCAGTTTCTTTCCACTTCCTGCTCTCCCTCCCCCTCTCTCCCTCTCTCCCTCTCCCTCTCTCTCTCTACCCCACTCCTTCCAGCCTTCGCAGCGTGCTCGTTCGCCCACTCCCTCTTTCATGGTCTGTCCATTTATCTCTGTCTTCCAGCTGAGCCTTACCTTCCATCCATCTGCTGTAATGAGACTAAAGGCTAAATTTACTAAAGACAGTCAGATGTTGTGTGCCTATGGTCAGGTGTGTGTGTGTGTGTGTGTGTGTGTGTGTGTGTGTGTGTGTGTGTGTCCAGACACTGACCAGACACACAGGTCTTTTCATTACTGCAATTACACACGGCTGAGCAATGTGTGTGTGTGTGTGTGTGTGTGTGTGTCTTCGCCAGATTGCGTTTAATTTATACCGATCTGGAGAGTAAAACGAAAAAAAACCACTTCTTGCCTTCTGCAGAGTGCCACTTCCTGTTGGCAGGAAGTAGAAGAAGAAGCGGTAGACTCGGGCTGAACTCCTCTTAAGCGATTTGTCACAAACCGTAGCCCATCTGCTGAGTGTTAATTGCCCTCCTCACACCAAAACAGTACGAACACCGGAAAGACAAGTAAACAACCTCGAGGTCACCCACTGTTTGTTTGTGGGTTCACATGCTTGCTCAGAAATCAGACTTATTTTGATTTAAATGTGATCTAACTCAGACAAACCTCAGCGTCTCGCTCAGATTTGATTTATTTCACTGCTGAGAAGGAGCCAAACAATCCCACACACTGTCTGTCACTTTCTACTCATTTTATTAACATTGCTTTGGTCCCTGTAGGTTGTCTACAGTGGACACATTTCTGCCACATGACTGAACAGATGAATGTTAAACTTGCATTAACTGATTTTTTTGGCCATTTAGGAGTTTCCAGCAGTTATAGAGCAACATTGGAGTTGTATTTCTGTCCATCTGGTGAATATAAGTCCAATATTCACTCTCTTTTAGCTCTGTTTTTACTCTCTACCAACTCCTGAGGGAAATATCTGGCTCTTTAGCAGCTAAATGCTCCTGTATGTTCACCAGCTAGTCTACAGCTAACGGTATCTGTTTGCTATTTGGTGCTGAGCAGGTAGTGAGCTTTTCCTTTAAAAAAAAACAGCTGCAACCATAAACGACACTATGAGAGCGCTGAGAGTGAAGCAAAACAGTAAAGTTGCAGCCGAAACTCGCTATAAAGCCGAAGGGAGCTGCGGAGTCGCTGATAATTCTCTGCAGGTTCAAACCTCTTTCATCATACATTGTCATTTGATTACAATATAAGTGTTTGGCTGCATGGATTGTGTATCGGATTGTGTATTGTGTATCAGCTAAACACATCCAGCGTGACACTGACGGAGGATTGTTAGACCTTCATCAGGTAAAAATGAGGTATATCAGCTGCGAAGACATTGACAAGGATGTCGCCATACATATTATTGACACTATATATACACACATTAATACTTACATAACCAGCAGTATAGAGTGACGAACAATAAGTCCAGAATTTACCACTGAAAGTTCATTTTCAGGAACCAATAAGCACAATTGAAAAGCACTTTAAGACAAATGCTTTTTCTTGAGAAAACAGCTCCCAATTATCGTAAAAGCTTCCACCAGATGCAGCCACGTTCCCTCACATATTCCTATCACACACACACACACACACACACTCTGCTGTTCACAACCTCACCTCCGATTCTTGGGTGTTTTCATGTGACATCCAAAAATGTCAGCACATACAGTCAAACCAAGATGTCATCAACAATTACCAACACGTAACAGTTCAGTTCAGCCATAACAAAAACTGGCAGGGCAGGATTATGCTCTTGAAAACATCCCATTTTAAGATGAACTCATTTCACCTCTCATCAAATTATAACCGTGGGAAAGATTTTAATTGTTTCGCTGCAAATTGATGGCTTGTTTGAATCTGCTGCGCCATCTCTCAGGCTGAGTTTAAAGTTTCCCCGCCTGAGTATAAACTAAATCAAACATGGCGGCTTGTGAATAAAGCCGGTTGTGTCCAGCTGGTTCTAACTGCCCCGAGACCCACGGAGCCAGCACATGTGGAAAAAAATTTACATCTAGATTGAATTAAATGGATGATGGATAATTGGGATTTTGGCTGCTGAAGGCTTTAAACACACACAAACACTGACACTCCAGTCCTTTCACTGGTAGATTTGATTAGTTGTATATCGGTCCATCTGTCTGTCTCTCACACACACTTAGGAATCAAATGAAGCAAACCTCATAAACATTAACAACGCTCACACAATGACAAAACAAGCACATAAACACACTTGTGCTCTCCTCAATCTGTATCGAACAAACACACACCGGCATGTACGCACGCTCACAGACAGAGAAATATGGATTTATGTCACCGTACGCTGACATTCGTCAAATCCATGCACACACAAACACACACAAACACACACCCAGCTGCTTTTGAGCATCCCGATCACGCCACGCAACAACAAAAACACCTTTTCAACGAGTCACAAAGCAGAAGCGCTCGGCTGCTCGATGACTTTTCAAACAAGTTTATACAGCAAGACAGAGCGCCGGTCTGTTGCAAAGCTTTATACTCAACACACAAGGAAGAAAAAAAAAAACACTGCAGCAAAATGACTGCAGCCTGCTCTCACAGAATAACATCTCTTTCAAGAGAAAAATCCACCCAAATACACAAGTTTCAGAGCTCATCTCCATCAAATCGCCGGATTTGTTTTTGATATTTGTTTGGTTTTTCTGAGCTGGATGATGGACTCTCTGTACTTGCCAGAATCCAACATGTTTCTCAGCCAAGTAGATGTTTACAATTGTTCTGGACTCCTAATGATGGCTGCTTGAACTGCCAAATCACTGCTTCATTATTAAGAAAGTTGTTTCTACAAGAAACTCTTCTTTAGGCTTATTCCTATGACACATCCATAGAGAGACTCTCTTAAACGACTGCAGTTTGAAGAGTCATGAGATGATGTACAGTGTTAGCTTCACAAAGCTGCAGTTTGGATTAAAGGTGCAACTAAAGATTATTTTCATTGTTTTCTCCATTAATGGCTTTTTCTCTCAACCATTAATCAACATCCAAAGTTATTCAGTTTATTGTCACATGAGAAACCTCACAACTGATAAACTAGAGCCATATAAAAACATTGATGTTGAAATCTCTGATAACGAGTTAATAAACCAACAGAAAACATTGACTGAGACACCTGCTGCTTTTCTCTGTAATCACTTCTTTTAAATGTCAGTAAAGCCGATCTCACAGCATCATGAAACTGTGTTTTTGTCATAAAAATGATTTTATCTGCAACTAAGCATCTTGGTAATGGCTGCTCAACTTAATATTTCTGAGCTGCAATTAAATTTCATATACTCATTCCGTTATCTGACAACGGAAACAAAAAAAAAAAAAAAAAAGGTAAATGACAACAACTTTATCATGAACTTGGCTAAGTGATACGTGATCAGAAGAGCAGGGTCGTTCTTAAGGTTTATTAATCTATTTGCACATTTTCTTCTACCATTTGACCCCTGGTGGCTTCCGTAGAAAATACACAGGAATTTATTTCTTTTAAACATAAAACTCAAGTCTTGTTCTCCTCTCTAGAGGCTGTCATAAGACATCCTGCAAAACCACTAGAAATGATTTACAACTCTTCAATGCTAAATAACATCATCATCATCATAATAATAATATGAAATATATCTAAAGGTTTATTAATATTGAGCCTCGACTAGTAGCTGCTTGTCATGTTGACGATGCTCCTCTCTGTCATTTTAGAATTAGACAGAAACTGCTGCTCACAGACTGTATATGATATGAACCATAATTTTGTTTTGACCATAATAATTAGAAGGCATTCAGTGCCTTGAAGCTGACTCTATTTAGATCTTAACTCACTGAACTGAAGACATTTTCCAACTCACTGACTGAGCTTTTTTTTTTTTTAAAACAGATCCTGACCACATGAGCATAAAGTGAGCAGAAAGTTTCTTCCACTCTCCAGCTTGTCTTATGAGGCTGACAACAACACCCATAAAAACAGTGAGGAGGAGGTCAGTTAGAGGACAGTCTTGACAGCACCCAGGGGGGATGTTATCATTGGATCTGGATGCATTTTCTGGTTCAGAACCGTCAACAATTCGGTGACACGGAGCTTGTTTGGGGTGTAAAAGCTCAGCCAGGCGTTCTGCGAGTCCTTCACAGCTGCTCAGTGTCACTTGGCTTCTGTCTGTTCACACTTTGTTGGAAAAGTGCTGAGTAAACACCTACGTACCAAAGCCAAAGGTTGACTTCATTATCTCAATAACTTTATTTTTCGGAGAACTTTTTCTAAGCCAAGTTCTAATGGGCTAAATGGCAACAAGAGCAGAACGAGTGCATGCAAATACAGTTGAAGGAAAAATGCCAAATATAGACCGAGAGAGACTGAAGTGAAGAGCTACGACATAAAACACCACAGAAACACAAACAACATCGCTGAAGGATCAAATGCAAACCACTGGAACAGTAGTAAGATTTGAGGTGGTTAAATGGATGGAAAGGAAGGACTGTTCTAGTTTCGAGTTCTTATGATCATTAAAAAGACTTTGAAAAAGAGCAGAAATCAGAGAATAAACAAGTACAAGAAAATAGAAAAGTGTTTTATGTGAAGACGAGAATATAATTAAATGGTCTTTTGGAGACTTTTCAAAATAAATCTTGACACTTCCTCAAACTGCAAACCAGTGAAAGTTGGATTGTTTTGTGTCTTTGAATCTGTTGTTTTTCAGATCAGATGGATTTTTTTGAAGTAGAACAACTGATGACTTTCTAGATTTGGATGGTGACGTTATTTTGGCCTTAATTCACACTATGACTGCAGTCCCTCTTATGACTACAAGAAAACTTCAGGCATATTGAAAGTGAATAGGAAAACCCCCCAACCTTCTCTCCACAAACACAAGCGTGAGACATACAGTATGGCTCTGAATAACTAATATTTCACTCAGTCCGCTTTGCAAAACCGGAAAACAATTGTTTCATTAAGTAGATATCACTTGTCTCACCTCAAATTTGGACTTTGTGGCTCAAGTAAACTTAAAAAGATGGTAGCGAACAGTGAACCAAAACACTCCAGGCTTCAGGGTGAGTATGAGTAGGCGAATAGAGAAAAAAAAAACAACAAAAAAACAAGACCAGACAATTAAATTTTTGTTGTGGTTGTTTCAGTGTTTCTATGGAATTACACGCTGTGTGATACAAAGACTACCTGCAGTCACGTTCAAATCTCACCATGAGATGTTACGTCGCCCACAATAAATGAAACAGAGATCTAGGATTTGGATTGCTGACATTAAGTGAAAAATAAATGTAATAATACTGATCGTTGTCTTCATGCTTTCAACTTTCATGCCAATAATAAAAGACTTTGAACTGAATTGTGTGTGATATTTCAGCAATAAATCACTGTAATTCTTTTTGGTGATAAAAACAAGAGCCAGGGAGCTACAGACAGAACTAAATTGTTTCGTGTGGATTTAAACAGCTTAATTTTTTTTTTTTTTTTTCCTACAAAGCGTACTCTGGCAGAGTGATAGCTGGCATGAGAGTAGAGCGCATTTGAAATGATTGATATGAGCCAATATCTTCTGTGGCTGATGAAGACTTCACACTGTGATTAGGATGACTAAGAGAGAGACCGAGATTCATTCGATGCTTGAGAGAGAGAGAGTGTGTGTTTGTGTGTGTGTGTGTTATATGAATGTTTATGGAGTATACCTCTGCTTGACAGACAGACAGATTTATATTTAACCAATGAAATCAGACTGTGAAACAAGCAGCGGAGCAATATGAGGATTGATGTGTATGTGTGTGTTTGTTTAGCTGTGAAATCGCGCTCATGTGTTTTACCTGATATGCTCTCCTCTGCTTTCCTTTTCTTCACCCACTAAATGCGTCATAAAAACACCCTCCCTCCTCTCCGTCCCTACCGCCTATTCCTCCTGTCAAGCTCTCAGTCATTAGGAAAGAATGAAAGACCAGGAGGAGGAAGCACAAATAAACCCATTGGGTCTCCTACATACATGTGTGTTTTAAGGTTCACTTTTTGAACTTTGCGGACTTTTGTCATATACAAAACGTGACATGTTCACCATCATCGCATAAAGTCTGTGACGATAAGAGGATAAAATGCACTATGAGACGGAATTTGAGACCTTAAGTGAACGGAAGTTCCATTGAAACACCGCCGATATTATATTTACATTAAATCCACAACTGAGAATCCTCATAAATGTATAAAAAAAATTAAAAAAGAAAAAATGTTCTCAGGAATAACTGTGGTACTCGGTAGGAGCGTGTGTACAAGTTGCACATGCACGTATGCGTCTGTCTTGCTGTATATCTGTAGGATTGTGTGCGTGTGTGTGTGTGTGTGTGTGTGTGTGAGAGAGAGAGAGAGAGAGAGAGAGAGAGAGACACCAGCTGCAGGACCCAGAGTAGATGATGATCTAATTGATCAAAGGAACGAGCAGGGACAAGCCAACAAGAACTAATTAAATCCTTGGCAGCACTGCCATCACTTTTAGCCCAATCAGGGCGCTGAGAAAGGCTTGAAGTGTTGCCTCTGTGTATGTGTGTGTGTGCGTGTGTGTGTGTGTGTCTGAGAGCGAGAGAAAGAGAATGAGACACCAGCTGCATTTGAACTCTGTCTCTGTGGAGTCGAGTTGTAGTATCTCTGATCACTGGCTGTCTGCAGTATGCATGAGGGAAAGTGTCTGTGTGTGTGTATGTGTGTGTGTGTGTGCATGTGTTTGCATACATGTGTGTCTATGTGCATAGTATTTATGTGTGTGTGTGTGTGTGTGTGTGTTACTGTATGAAGTGTAAAGGGCTTCACTGACGGGAGTCGAGTAGCCCAGAAACTGCATTCGAACATGTCAACAACCGCATAAACACACACAAAGATGATACTTGTGTATGCTTAAACTGTACACACACACACACACACACACATACACACACGGATGCCTGAAAATTAAGGGTGACAGTCAGCCAAAGAGAGCAAAACAGCATAGTGAGGAAGAGAGCTTTATGAAAACCAGCGAGGAACTTAAAAAAGTGTGAAGCCAGTTTCCTAAAAAAAACTAGGAATCCGAAATTGTCATAATCGCACAAATGAGAAGCCGTTTCTATCACAACAAACACAGAGAAATAAACTCTAGAAGGGCTCTAGAAGAAGCACAGACAGCAAGGTGAGATCAAACAGAGACACTGATAAGGATTCAAGGCCGACGCAGAGTCTGGCGGATCTATATTTAGACGTGGCAGTTGAGGACGGAGGTGATCTCTCGGCTGCTCGGGAGGAGAACGGAGCAGAGGAGTGTTTGTGACAGACGAGTTAGAGGGTTAAAGCTGCACTCTGCAAGATTTTTATGCAAAAATCAAGATGCTTGTCATAGTAATCAGAGAAGAGAATCCGAACCCCCGAATATCCTCTGTCCAAATTACAGTTAAACTCTTCTATCTGATGCTTTCCAGGTCTTCAGAGTGACAGTGCAGATGAAAGCTGTGACCTCAAACCCAAACTCATTCTTAGCGGGTTTTGAATGTATAGTGTGTTTACGTTTCAAGTGTAACAAACTTAGGTCAACTATAATAGCCAGTATGCGATTTGTTTCTTCTATATCATGTCCTCATTCCTTTTATGTTTTACATAAAGCACTTTGAATCGCCATCTTGCTGAAAGATACTGTATAATTAAATGACTCTGCCTCCTATGGAAGCTGAGTGCACTTACAGGAATAAAAGCATCTTGCTAAATGACTGTTATGTCATGTAATCATGGATACTGTTGTCCCATGATGCAACAGACAAAGAAAACGTCTGAAAACATTTAACTATCATAGTAGCATTGCTTTTAGTATGACGTCCGTCAACACACTTATTACATAAGTATAAAATGTAGAAGTACACTGTTTTCTTGTACATGTACTGTATGAACAGAACAACAGCACAATTAGTATGTTCAGATGGGTGATTAATGAAAGGAAAAATAATACATAATGTAGAAAGTGTATGAAAAGTATGTATTCTATGATGTACACTATTGCTCTAAATGACTATAATTTCACTCTGTCCACTTCGCGTACTGTGGTGATTTGGATTTTAATTGTTTCATTAAGTAGATTTTTTGTCCAACTTAGTGGACAGATGATTAATTGTCATTTTCTCCCAACATAAAATCAATACTTGGAAATTTTAACAATTGTATTACTCCTTAGTTGTTACTTCATGTTACAAAATTTTATTTACCTGCAAGGGTCTATTACTATAGAAGGATTGGCAAGATGTTCCTGAGCTGTGGAGCATTTCCGGCCGGCAGGCGGCCATCTTGGTTTTGAGCTCTTACAGTCTACGGTTTTGAGAAATTTGTGTTGCACTTACAAAGGCTGGCCAATGGATGGCAGTATATGGGATGACACACTAGAGTCCACTGTGTTGGCTGATGTGCAACTATACCATTAAAACCCATGCATATATAAGAAAACGGCTTTTGAACAGCTTGTCCACTGTAGTGACCACTATGCATGAAAGGGTTAAACCTGCGTTCTTTCTAACAGCCAACAGGGGGCGACTCCACTGGCTCCAAAAAGAAGTCAGTTTGTATAAAAGTCTATGAGAAAATGATCTGACTTCTCACTTGATTTATTAGCTCAGTAAACACTTTCCTAATGAGTTTATGGTCTCAATCGCTAGTTTCAAGTCTTCTTCAATACAGCATGATATTCATTGTGTAAATGATGGTCCCCTTTAGAGTAAAATAGACGATAAAGCAGAGTATGCTTTACGTGTGGCTACCTTGTGGTTGATAAGTTGCTACCACAACGGAGTGTGAGATGTTGTAGTTGGACCCTGGGGAGCCCCTCCACAGTACCACGCTCTTGTCCAAATATGGTCACTTCTCATCACTTCAGGCTCCAAAAAACCAAAATGGTCAAAATGCCAAACTCAAGGTTTCAAAACAGGAGTCCACAAACCAATGGGTGATGTCACAGTGGCCACATCCATTATTTTTATACAGTCTATGGTCCCACCTCAAATTTGGACTTTGTGGCTCAAGTAACTTAAAAAGAAGGTAGTGAGCAGTGAACTAAACAGAAAAAATACAATAAAAATGGTATTTTATTGTATTGAACACCTCTGGGAGATTATGGAGCCACATGTTAGACAGACCACCATCAGCAAAACATCAAATGATTGAACATCTTTTGGAGCAACGGCGTTCGTACCTCCAGCAGAGTTCACAGGTTTGGAGAATCTATATGAAAAGAGGCACACAACACCCAATTAACACCCAATTAACACACTTTAGGTTGGTTTTTGCTCTCAGTTGGTACCTCATACTAATTAGTAAGTAATTTGTTACTGTGACAGGGCTCAGTTGTTGATTTTTTTTTTTTTAATTTTTATTCTTTATTTAAACAGGAGAGTCCCACTGAGATTAAGAATCTTTTTCAAGGGAGACCTGGCCAGCATAAATAAAAACACATAATTACAGACAGAAAACCACAAAAGGTCATTACAAAAAACACCAGCAGCTGAAAATTTATTAGGAACATTAGTCAGAATCAAATCAATTAAAGGTGGACCTCTCAGGGCTTTTAAGATTTGAACGAGCGGGTGAATTAATCAACTGGGTAAGATTGATGGAATTACAAAAAGTCATCAGATACTGGCTTAAGCCGATCCCAGTTAAAATCACCAGTTAAAACATTTTGCTGTAATTTAGTCTGGATAAAGGCTGCATCACAGACTGCAACACATCGTTTAAGGCAGATGGAGGCCTGTAACACCCAACAACAGTTATACAGAGGCCTTTAGCTATTTCCACTGCCAGAATTTCCAATTGCTTGCAGATTGATTCAGACAGAACGACCCTGATGTGAAATTTTGATTTCACATAAATCAGGTCTGTCGGCACGATAAACATTGCATCTATCCATGTTAATATCTTTATCAATAACTGATTTTGTCAGCCAAATATCAGATATTACAGCAGTGTCTGCATGTGTTGATTTAACACGTATTCCAATCATATCCATTTTGGATACGATATGAAATGTGACAAGCTGCGCACATTGAGATGAACAATATTTAAACCAGACAGAGATTAAAAAAGGATATCGTCTGAATACACTGCAACTCAGGGCCACAGTAACCAGATATAAGTAATAGTAAAACAATAAAGCATGACATTTCATCCGTTAAAGCCAATAATCTACCATGCTGTCGACTGAGTAATTACGATACTGTATGTTTTCACTTCAGGCCCACTGCTTTCTTTCTTTAGCAGTTCCTTTATCTATATCAATATGGAGGCAGATTTGTTTTTTTGCCGGTGTGTCTTTCAACAGTTACAGCCACAAGGGAAGAGGGCACCTTCAGGTATATTTAAGTCCAAAACTGTGAAATTGAAATGGTCTTTGTCAGCTAGTCCCTTCTGCACGTCGAAACAATACTGCCCTGGAGAAACTTTTTCAACTTTTAACACCCACAGGGTATTTCAACCTGATAGCCATCTGCTCACAAGCCCAGTCCTCTAATGTCCTGACCTGAGAGAGAGCATGTATTTTTACACATAAGAAAATTACAGGGGAAGTTAATTACGACTCCCAAAGTGCAAATCATCAAGAAAAAGCTTAAAATTCGGTCACATGCTGCAAGCAGAAGCTAAAGATTATGACGTAGAGAAAACTGATTTTACAATCTTCAGCGTGAATCACTTTACTGATGTTTACAATGTCAGCGACGTCAAACCCACGTCTTCTTCTCCATAGCGACGGCAGCCGAGGGTATTGTAGCATTCTCAGCCATCCACCAAAATCACCAACAAAACACGTTTTGTTTCCTCAGAAACAAAAAAGTTGAAATAACTGAAACTGGTGGTAATAACACAAACCTATAGGATCAGTAACATGGTGGAGATCAGTTAAAGAAATATTTGACATGAAGATACAGAACAGGGAAATGCAACTCTGTGATTTACTGGTTGCCATGCCAACCCGTGTGGTAACCAGGGAGTCAGTCAATAAAGGCAGCAACCAACATGTGGTTATGAAACACAGAGTTGTACAACGCTGCAGAACAGTGAAACATATGTGTGATGATGATATAAGATTATAAATCATTCAAAACTATTGATCAACTTTAATAATAACTAACAAGCTGCGCTAATTAGAGTTGAGCAATGCTAAATATTTCATACCATTAAAAAAAGTTAATCTCATTACTTTAGTTCTTCGTTTTCTTTGTGAATCATACATGTTATGAAATTATAAATTATATTCATCATAATATATGACACAGAGCACAATAACAGAACATTTGATTTCTTCTTGTCATTAGTGATCCAAGTCAAACCCTCACAATGTTTATTAATGGATTCATGAAAGATTAAGAAATGATTTGTAAGACATAAACATAGCATCATGTCGGCCTTCTTTACAGTATGAAACCGCAAAAAGCTGTTTATAATTAATAAATGGTTCATAAAAGATAAATGAGTCCTTATTACAAAGCTACAGGCAATGATTAATTCAACATTTATTAATGAAGGTTCTTTTAAGAGTCACACAGGGTCTTTGAATCACTGTCATCATTTTTCTGATGAACTCAGTGAAAGTATGATATTATGACTAGTTTTTAATGAACTCTCTGAAGAATTCAGAGTCATATATATATTCTATCATTTGTCAGGTGTATGCTGTATTTACATGTCTTCTTTCATCCTGCTGCAAGTCATTATTCTGCCCTCTTCTTTGTATTCATGTAATTTATTTTTGGTCGTCTAATAGTTTAAATTATACAACGAGGTGGATCGGAAAGGGCGATAAATTATGAATGATGGAAACTAAAGGGGGGAAGAGAGACTGAACAAAAGGGAGGGAAGGAGAGAAAATGAAAGCGGATTGACATGAAGAAAAACTGAGAATAATAACGTCCATGAACCCTGTTTTCTTTCTCAGCTCCTGTTTCAACGCTGACCTACAATATCTGTGAAGATTAATGTGAGAAATCTGAATTAATTTGCTGCTTTTTTTAAGGGGCCGGTGTGGTTCTTATATCCAAAAACTTAATTTCAGCCCATTTA
This sequence comes from Thunnus thynnus, assembly GCF_963924715.1. Lineage (NCBI taxonomy): Eukaryota > Metazoa > Chordata > Actinopteri > Scombriformes > Scombridae > Thunnus > Thunnus thynnus. The sequence goes on along the minus strand of NC_089536.1, from coordinate 3,526,500 downwards.
AAAAGCAAAAAGGAGCTAAAAGGTGATGAAAGTGAATAAAAATGTGAAAGATGAAACTCAACGTGGAAACAATCGTGTGTGTGTGGGAGTATATAAGTGTGTGTCTATGTGTGTGTGTGTTTCTGCGAGGTGGAGTATAGTTCAAATCATTGCCAATCTCACTGCAGCAGCACTTTGGGTCAGCCTGAGATGAAATGGCAGCACTCCAAAGTGTACTGGGAGATCAATCTCTTTTGTCCTCTCTAAGGAAATCACAAAAATCCAACTACATCCATCCCAAAAACTTCAATAAAAAAAACAAAGCAAAAGAAAAAAAAAAAACAAAGCCACACTCTCCATTAGTTCTTTGATGTCTTGCAGAGTCTCTTCCCTCCAGAGTGCTGAAAAAACAACTTCTATTTCTCCTTGACTGGCAGATTACCACCTCGCTGAAATAAATCCTTCCTCTCTCTGAGGAGACAATGAGATTTAGAGCGAGTGGAGGCGACACACCGAGCTTTTAATTCTATTCAGAAAAGGAGACAAAGTGGCTGCACAAGATGTAACGCACCTCTCAATGATAGAGGCTGACAGTGAAATGCAGTGTGTGTGTGTGTGTGTGAAGACCTCACAGTATGTTTATGCATCACTATACAGTGCATTACTTCTTGCAACATATATACATATGACTGTAGATTGCAGGAATAGAGTTATAGAAGCAATAGTGTTTCATTGGGAGCTGGGAATCATTTGACATTTCTTTAATGAATATAAAGACGCTTTTCTGCAAAACCATTTCTCCCAAAAGAAGCAAAAGTTCTGACGTTTTTAAAATTTGTTAAAACAAGGAAAAGTTTTGAGGTTTGATAACTAGAAAAACAGTTGTAATCACTCTAGAGTTGCAACTGAGACTTATTTTTGTTTTTCTGACTGATCGATTCATCGTTTTGTCCTTTGAAAAATGAATGTTATGATTTCCTGGAGCTCATGGTGAGGTCTTTAAATGTAATGTTTTATCTGATTAACAGTCCAAAATCTAAAGATATTCAATTTACTATCATGTTTTGACACAAAAAAAGCTTCAAATCCTCACAATCAAGAAGCTGCAACCAGCAAGTTTTGCTTAAAATATACTAAATATATAATATACTAAAAAACAATTATTTGATTATCAAAATAGATGACGATTCATTTTCTGGCCACTGACTAATGTTTGCAGCTCTAAATTACTCTAAATTACAAATGTCTTCTTCTTTATGAACCGTGTTTACATGTAAGCTTATGCTTCTTCCATTATTTACTGGACATCTTGACTGACTTAAATAAGTCAGGATAAAACAGTTAAGTTGGCGCTGAAATCATGAGATTCTGATTCTTTGATCGGATATTTCTTAATGTGAATCATAACTTTTATTTCTCTATTTGGAGAAGCCTTTGCAGTGTTTTTTTTGTTACTACATTATAAACATTCACAGTCTGGAAATGCAGACTTTGGAAGGTCTAGTAGACTTTGAGGTGGCAATAAGTTAAAACACTTGCACTTTTTGGAAAAAGCCTAGAAGTCAAACATTTAGGCAAACAATACTTGACAAATTTAAAGAATTTTGACTGGTAGTAGATCAGTTTTCCATTTTTTTTTCTAAAGTCACAGTCTAGTAGTATGATTTTCTGTACATATCATGAATATCATTACTTTCCTTGAAACTGGCTGCTAATGTAATAACGTACCCTCAACACTGAGCAGTAACAGTGAGCAGGTGTTTTACAGCGTACTGATGATGCACCTGCAGGTTAAAACATTCCTTGTTAAATGTAAAGACAAATGATTTAGTATCAGAACTGACAGATGTGAGTTTGAGCTTGAAGAAACAGTTGTGACCAGTTGGTGTCAGTTTCCTTCCATCCATCTCTCTGTGATTATGTGTGTTTTAGCTCCCGTGTATCTGTCATTACATATGTCTGATGCATATTTGCATGCACAAACACACACACACACATGCAATGCACAGAGAAGAGCCAACAGGTGGCCCCCACACGGACCGGTTGCTCTGTCTCCGTGGAAACAGTTGTCATATCAACCGCAAAAGAGAACAGTATGTGTGTACAGTTAGTGTATATGTATGTTAGTGCGTGCATAAAGACAAATCTGCTCTCTGGAGACCGAGGCACCCAGCAGCAAACCACCAAGCTTCCCTGTTTTTTTTTTTTTAGGTTGAACATCATGAAACAACATAGAAATGATGCTTACAACACATCATTTCAAGGTTAAATCAGTGGAGGAAGTTCATGGTTAACGCCGTACTACACTACTACACTCCTGAAGACAACTGATGCATTGAAATAAGTCAGCTTTAAAAGTTTTAAACTACTTTTCTTTGACCCAGTTTGTGTACAAAGCAGCGCTGTGAGAGTTTCTACATCACAACAAGAAATCTATACTTCTAATTATACTTAAGCTGACAACTTGTCAACCTTATTCTGCAGCACGCTGAGGAACCACACGTATCGTCCCCAGCACTTGAACACCTCGCTGGAACCCGCCAGCCACTTTGTGTGCAACAAGGAGGAGGAGGAGGAGGAAGGTTTATTTTGTTCTCAGACTTCCTGCTGAGTAATGTTACATGAAGGTGAAGATTTTGTCCTCCAAGTCTTGACCTCCCGTGGTTTTCGATCTCCTCTCGTTGCTGTTGTGTCACAGTGTTCAGATTAAAGATGCGTCATATAAGATAGGCTGACTTTAAATAAGACATAAAATTGTTTTAAGACCAGAATTTTCTATGGTTTCCATCTATATGACTGCACAAAACTTAGTAGACATGTCCCATGAAATATCTTGAGAGGTTGTAATTTTCTTCTATTGTTTGATGTGTTTTTGCATTAAATGTGATGTTGGAGCAGCACTTAACATATGAACAATCACAATATATCCACTGCAAACATTACAATTCACCCAACAGAAAATAAGACACCACTCATATTTACAGCTGAGACATACTACTGCAGTCTTGTTAAGTTACAGAGAACTATGGACAACAGTCATGAACATTCATTGAGCTGGATTACTAGAGATAAAAGTTTAAATTTAAAGGTTTTGAGGGAAGATCTCAAGATTTAAGGAGAGCACATCATCAGTTCTAATTACCATATTAAAGAGATACTTGAACCTGACTGACGTACAAGAAAAGGGCTTTCAGTGGAAAAGGGTAAGGCGAGCTGACTCAGCATTGGGTGTGTAATGTCTGTGCATAACAGTTCGACAGATTTATTTCACTAATAAGAGCGAAGAGCGAATCAAACCCTACGGTTGAGAAAGGTTACGGAAGAATGAGTGAGTGAGTTCATTTGACAGTCCGAGAAGCGTTCATACAAGAGAGATTAACAAAAAAACTATTTTACCCACTAACAGTGGTCTCATTGATGAAAGTAGATCTGGAAGTGTAGTATGTTGGAAGGGTTTGGCGATATGGCCAAAAAAAATCCAATCTCCATTTTTTTCAAGCTCAGGTTTGATTGATTTTTGTTTGAAACATCATGTATATTTTTCAAGACAGTCAAGCAAGAGTAGTAAGAGACCTGAACCACCTGCAAGACTGTCAGCATTATGCATAAAATACAGTTTATCACACACAGCTATAGGCTGTCAGTACCAGATGCTTCATATAAGTAGATGACATCCAATTTAATAATCATTTCCAGCAGAGCAGAAATGTCCGCTCACTAACTGATCTGCTGTTGTTTGTTTTTATCCACAAGACGTCAGTCTGATATCTGCAGACTGCTGCTAGCTAGCGTTAGCTACCCGGCAGGTAGACACAAACTGAACAAAGTAGAATCTGGAAACTGTTCAATCAATTCCCGGCACATGTGTAGTGTGCAGAGTCATTTTCAGTCTGTCCTTCTTGTAGATGCAACCTTTAAATTCACTATGAGATAGTCAGAGACAGCTCGCCACCTGGAGTCACCACAGTCCTGTAAAACTACGACAGGTGAGCATGTAGTGAAACTAATCACGTCACAGTTTACGGGACTCAACACGGCTAATGTAGCAGTTACCATCTACAATAACTTGATTTTACCATATTGCCCAGTCCTAATGGGACGGGACTGCTGGTCCACCACAAATCAGTTATTTTGTCAGAAGGAATATATGTGTAAGTCAAAAAAAATCACACTTAGACAAAAGAAAAGAAAAAAAAAAAGATTTTAAAATAAAAAGGATGCCAAAATGCATTGTTCATGTAAGACATAGACATGTATAATAAATAGCTGATTAGTACAACCAGAGACATGAAACAAAATCACATAACCTTATTTCCATTTGTTAGGATAATTATATTCTTCATTTTATTAAGAAGAACAAGTGACAGATGAAAACATTCTGAACGGATTTACACCAGCTGTTCACCTGACGGATTCACGCCTACACTGGTACTTGATTAGCATTTAAGATTAGTGAGTTGGTAACTTGGAAATTACCATCACTTCCCTTCCAACAGTCCTCTGCAACATGTCTACATCTGCTTAACGAATAAATGACATCACGCTGCCCTTCGGAGGCCACTGGCTCTTCGGCCGTTAACGTTGTCTCCTTCAGCAAGAGCGTTCTATAAGCGTATATCCTTTACTGCTGTGTGTTTTCCACCCTCAAAAACAAAATCATTATTCAGTGTGAAACAGCAATCTACAGCTCCATGTTTCTAAGTGTTCTGCGATGTATTTTCCACAATGTTGAAGTGCTATAGTCAAGGAAGGAACTGAAATATTTGCCATCTCCCACACAATGAAATCTGTCAGTCATTGTGTCTCCTACGGTTCAGAAGAACACGGAGAACTGAGAAGTCTCTCCATCGCTGACGTATTTGGTCTCAATTAGACAGCCTGCTGTGTCTGAAAATACATGAGAGGTTGAGAGAAGATGCAATCATGGAGACAAATAATCATAATCACACACAATAAGCACACCAGGCAAACTGCAGAGAGCACTTCAGGTGTTCCATTACCACAAAAGCTTTTGAAGGAAAATTACTAGGAGAAAAAAAAATAAAATTATAATCATCAGTGACGTTTTATGCCACATAAAATGTGGCATAAAACATCCAAGTCCAGCCACTTACGTTGATTCGATAAATAAAAAAGCCTTTACAAGCCAGCGTGGACAGTAGGATGAAGGCTTTTTATTGCTCAAATCCACACTTGGACTTTTATTTCCTATGCAGCACCGCTTATAATTCTCTTTTGTTTTCATATTTTTCATCACACTCAGTCAACTGAAGATTTATTAGGAAGTTGTGTCCTGCAATTACCAACTGAAAAATGAAACATTTTAATAAATTATTTGGTCATTGTCTCCCCTTCTTTAATCAGGCCTGCAACAATTATCTTCCAGTGTTTTAATGCAAAAAATAACACCAAATACCCATTCATTCAGCAACTAATAGCGTTTTGGAGGTTTGTGCAGCGTCGTATCGAAACGTGAGTTAACCTCCGTGTTGTTGCCTGGGAAACTCTTGGCAGGGTAGCTCCTTTTAAGGAATAGGGCAGCGTGTAATGTGTGTGCGTAGCGAGTGAGCGGCAGAAAAGTGATGGTGGAGAAAGACAAGTGAATGCCAGCGGAGCAGAGGAAAACAATAAGTTGTCAATCTGACGGTAAATGTACAGTAGAGGGTTGATGGTCCAGGTGTGTGTGTGTGTGTTGTCGTGTTTTGATCATATGCTGCTAGTTTGTGTTGCTCTTTAGTGTCAAATGTTGGTCTCACTGCTGTTTCAGATGACAAGATAAAAACAGTATAACTCTGAGTTGTCCAAACAAAACAAAAAATAACAAGAATCTACATCATCCTTTGACCAGTATGTGTTGGAGTGGGAATTTATGTGTGTGTGTTTGCATGTGTGTGTGTGTGTGTGTAGCGTCCCTTCATATTCAGTGCTGCCAAATGGACAGACAGGTGACATGACGGCCACTAATGTGTGATTTTTCTCCACTCCGTCCTTTTTTATACACAAACATAAATCCTCGCCTCAGCACTCTCCGCTTTTGATTCATCATCAAGGGAAAACATCTGTGTGTCTCTTTGCTTTGTGTTTCCACATTTAAATATCACATCAGTACACAGTGTATAATATGCTCTTTGTGCAAAAACATGCATTCATCCTGTTTTCATCAGTCAACCGGATGCTCACAATAGAATAGTAGTCAGTTGTCAGTTGTCTCTGAAAGTATCCAACAGCTCAAACAAGAATGCTGAAGCTCTATCTGGATGGAAATGGAAAAATCCTAGGATACACTTCAAGGAGACAAACGTCGTCAATCATCCCATCAATACTGATGCTGCATTAACAGTGCAATATGTATCAGCACTGGCAACAGTACTGCATCACAATTTTGTAAATAAAACAGAGACAGAGAGTTGTATGGAAAAGCTTTAGCTACTAGGAGACTAACAGCCACTGATTGATAATTTACTCCATTACAAACAACTGTTATGCACACTTTACGCTAGTGTTACCTCTATTTTTGTTTGTTTTGCTCAAGTTAGCTCACTTTTCTTTAACATTTTAACCAGTTCACCATGAGTAGAATCCACACAACATAAAAAAGAACCACAACACAGTTGCACAATGCTTACAAACGTATTATTACCAGACAGCTAGACACATGAGGTAAAAGATTATTTAACAGAAATGTAAATGAAATAAACATTCAGATAACAGCACCAACTGCCAAAGAGCTTATCAGTACTTGGCTATGACTAATCAGGAACAGGTACATATTTAAGACCTCGTCCTTGGCACCAATCCCTAGCCATTGATTCTACTCCAAAAATGCTCTGCTGCCTAGCGGTGTTTGATATGAGGAAATATTTCAGCACGGTGTCTTTTAGAGACAATTACACTGTAAAAGAACAATCAAGAGAGAAGAGGAAACTTTTGCATCCACACAAGCAGGACAGAAACCAGTAAAAATGTATCTGGCAGCTCTGTTTTTGGCAGCAAGTGAAATGCAATTAAAAACAGTGTCGTTACATTTCACGTCACCTTCTTAAGATCTGAGGATAGAAATGTGCTTTCACTTTTTTCATGTCTTTGTCATAACAAAAGTGGAGAATCTTTTTTTTTTCCAGCATCCGCAATTACTTTCTTTAGCTTTCTTACCAGTCACAGACTACATTAACAGTTTTCCTGCTCGTAGCTTGAAGCTGGTGGTATTTCCCGACCGTGTGTGGGCCTCAAGAGACGGTAAACAGATTGAAGGCATTCATGGAGCGCATACTGAGTGTGGATGTGTGGGACTCAAACCCCAACGGATTTCCGCGTTGACGTTATATGAAATGTTTCAGCATGCCGACTGTGTGACTGAAACCCCCTGTGGAGATGGTCTGTGACTCATTAGTCATGTTTTCATGTAGTCGACTTGCATAACTGAGCTAATACTAAAAGTGGAGGATCACACATCATGTGTCTGAGCGATATATATGCCCTTGTACATGAGAAGAAATGTTCTTACTTTTCCCCACTGTATGCTTTGCGCCTTTACAGCGTTGTTGGATTTAAATATTAAGTCAGCAAGTTAAAATTGAGAGAAGAAGGGTGATGGTCATAAACATAGAAATATAACAAAGTTACACCTCCGGCTGCTGTTTGCTGTCTCTATAGCTACAGACACAATTTCTGTATATGTCACTGGCCTCTCTGTAAGCCCCTCCATTAATGTCTAAGAGATCATATTCAACACCACGCCATATATATTTCCACTCTTTGGTCAAATAAATACACATCACTCAAACTCTATTAAATGACCTCAAAAAACATGTTGGCCACTTTCACATGCTGCCATTCTCTATGACTTTACATACCGAGTGCTGGGATATATGTAATTATGTGTTATAGCGTAACCTGGTTGCAAGCCAACTTTCTGCTTTAATGCATAGAGACAAGAATATGTGTGAACCTTTGACATCTGCAGCATCTGCTGTGAGGGATACTGAAAGTGAAAATGTGCTGGATGGAGGTGACATCCATCCGCCCACTTCAAGTCTACTAAGAGTATGTGCAAAGTGTGCTAAGGAGAAACTATGTGTAGTTCAAGTGTATGAACATACATCTGTTTAAACAAGTCAAGTTGTTTATGTCAAACATGTCAAAAAGTGTGATTCATGTGCAGTACAGAGAGCTTTAAGGTCACCTGAGCACGACCTGGGGACATGGATTCAACCTTGGTTACATTTTTAAAGTAAAGTAAATTAATCCTGATGCAATTTGTACATTATCGGATTAAAAAATTGTTTGACGTGAAATTAATCAACAATAACTTTAAGATCATGTGATGTGATTAAAAGCTCCAGAACAGCTTCTGAGTGAACTTGGAGCCGAGATTGTTTAGTCAGTTGCTGGTCAAGAATTAACTTTCAACCTAAACTTTGATTGATTGATGATTTGAAGCTCCTCAAAATGTGAGGATTAGCTTTTTTTCCCCCCATTTCACACTGTAAATTGAGTATTTTTGCATCTATAACTGTTGTTCAGACAGAACACAAGATACATTCACCCTGGACTCAGGCAAATTGTGATGGACACAATTTATATATATATTTTTTACACTGTAAAGAGTGTTTGATTAATAAAAATACTCCATATCTCAATCAATAATGTAAATAATCCTTAGGTCAACCAACACTTTAACCTTACCTTGTTCTTTTTATGTTTTATGGAGTTTTTGTTGGTTGCTTGGTGACACTTGGGGGTCATGGGGCTGTAGTGGCCAAAGACATCAAGGTGGGTGGTGTGCATTAGCTTTAAGACTTTAAGACTGTATAAACAAGCCAAACAAGTTACTTCATGTGCCTTGTGGGGGAACAGTTACATATTGATTCAATGTCATGTGAAGAAATAGTAACTGTGGTCTCTACAAGCTTTCTTTCCCATCTCATCAGCACAATCTGAGACGTGTTTTCTTCCTGTTTTTTTCAGTTGTCAGCAGGTGTCACTGATTGTTAATTTGCACAATCCAGGGATACAATCTGTTTGTCGGTTCTGTCTTGAATCCACTTATGTTTTCTGCATTGTGCTGATCTTTCTGAGTGCTATCATGGTGTAGTGTTTATTACTGTGGTCTCTTGGCTTGCCTCCTGCATTCATTGTCTTTTGTGTATAAGTGATGTCATGTTATGTTTTTGTTCTGCCACTCGGAATAAATTACTTTTAAATTGTACTGCATTGTATGGCAGTAATACTCCTTCTCTTCCGAGGCTTCTAGCAACAGTGATTCATGAAAGTTGACTTCTACTGTTTGCTCCGACTGTTTCTGAGAGGTTAATAAATCAGGAAAGGCATGAGAAGGCGAGGACCGCACCCTCTGAGCCTTGCAGAGGTGATGACTCCATCTAGCTGATAATTGCACAGTTTAACCGGCGGGGCATGTTCTGGATAATTGGAAGCGCTTGCCTACTAAACGGCGGCAGCTAAGCAGCGAGGTAATTCTTGCAATGTATTCTTCAAGGTGTAATCACTTTCATCTCATTTTCTGAGGTGAGAGCGGCCCAGCTTGTTGTTCTCACCTTGGATCGTGTAAACACAAATGAAAGTGTGCCTTGGGCAAAAAAAAAACTAGGATGACGTGGTGGTTTATCTTCATGAGATCTGAGTCTTAGTGGGATTATCTCATCTGCTGGCTCCAGCTTTGATTCCACAAGGTCATCAAAACATGAAATTTTAGGAGTCACACTTATTTATCCCAAGAACATTCAATAAGCATGCATGGTGTTTGTACCACAGAGGGAAATTTAGGTCAGTCAGGTGCAAGATACTACAGCAATGCACAATAAAATGTGTTCTTTATGAGTTTAATCTTACTCCTCTCTTCACAAAGAAATGTTGATTAAACCATATTAAGTTTGGTCATTTAGCATTTACGGGTTTCGGGACCTTGCACTAGCGTAGATCCTCACTTTTTCACTCCCCTCAGCATGTTTTCCCTTTGCAGTCTGGGATTCAAAGCTCCCATCTTCTACCTGTCACATTCAGTACGACTGAAAGAAAAGCCTTTACATCAGTGTGTCACACACCAGTCTGTAATATCTGAAGGAAAGCAGGTTCAGTAGTCATTACTCCTGAACTCCTGGATGCACCAACCTATCTCATTTATTTCAGTTACTGACTTCACACATAGCATAGAAAGCTGGCAGAGAAGCCCCAGAGGAGTCTGAATTTGTTGCATTAAGTGTGTGTAGGTGGAGAGAGCAGCAGTACAGCTATAATAACACTTCTGATTTATTTTTCAGTCAAAACAGCAAGATATCTTGTACACTAAACCCCCCTGACCTGTCTTCTAGCTGCATTGCATCACGGTCTACTTCCTGATTTTATGTCTTCAGAAATTGGTCTCTCTCATTGATTCTGGCGGACTGACAATGAAGTCTGATATTCACATTGATGCTTTAGATCGCTGCAAATGCCAAAAAGTCATTCACAGACACAAAAAACTATCATATATACTGACTGCACTTCTGTTTGGGGTCAAATGGACCACTCACAGACATGGATCATATGAAAAATTAATTGTATTTAACTGTTTTTTACAGTTCTGTGACTCCAAACTGAAGTCATACATTTAGAAAAAGTGAAGTATTAAGGTGATAAAACAATGTTAACTATGTTTTTTGAGTTGTTAAAGAGGCTCTAAGGTCTCCAGGACACCAAACATCAGTTCAGTTTTACCACCAGTCAGTCCGTTAACTCGCCAGTCACAGCTAAAATTTACCAATATTTTGCAGGTCCTTACTGTTATTTTCTACCATATGTAACCAGACCACATTCCTCTTAGTGTTCTAATATTTTGGTATCAAAACACTTTCACATTTGCAATCATTTTATTCCATGCGATGTGAAACATTCTTCACATAGTCTCTTGGTTGAATGCTTTCATCTAGCACACTAGATATAACATACTGCCAAACTCAAGTCGAGTCTTCTTAGTTTTTTAAGATTATTGTGGAGCCATTATCTCAAGTTCTGCCGCTGTTGTGAATTTACAATCCTCTGTATATTTTCCACATTCTCTTGCTGTGTGCCAGCAGCTCTGATTTAAATTGACTTGTTCCTTTATAGTGTGACGACAGTTCTGCTGACGCTCTTATCGGTTTGCCATGCTGGTTACTTACCCTTGTTATGGCAGCTCAAACAGACAGGAAATGACCTCATACCTCATCTATCTATCAGTCGAGCCGGAACTTTTTTATCTCTACCTTCCCAGAGAGGCTGTGAGCCAAAATATACGAATATATGAAATAAGGACAGATATGTGCTTTTTTTATATATAAGTCAGGTCAAGTGTTCCTGTAAAAACAAACTCCTACTCATCTGCAATCTCTTACAAGATGAAGAGTGAAGTGAAAGTTGAATCAATTTGCCAAGTCCCCCACCGCCACCATCGACTAAAGCCCCTTCAGCAGTTTGAAATCTAGATGCTTGAGGAATCGCAGCAAACTACTCCATAAATCTCATCTGTCATGTTAGTAGATCTGTTAAGGGGAATTGTGGGCATCTGATCTGTTTCCCCCCATGAGGCTGTTCGCCCCTGCCGGGATGCAGTGTAGCGTGTGATCACGGTAAATAAAGACGGTTCGCTATCCAGACAAATTAACAAGGTGTTTCTGTTTGAATCAAAAATAATCCTGCTGGGAGGCAGATAAATAACCACCAGCCTGTAAAATATGACTGTGACTGGTAAGCTGCTCCAGTAGTTCTAATGCAATATAGCTTGCATGTAGCTCACTGCGTTCATAACAAGTGTAAATCAACATCTGGGCTGCAAGGACTGAATTATATGTCACTACTGGCTAATTTGGTAGCTAATCAACCTTTATCGGAAGTCCAAAAAGCTGCAAAGAATTCAATTATCAGTCAATATTAAAGTCGATAAGTCTTTGTCTGAGTTTGCGGAGCCTAAAACACATCTTCTTGTCTTGGTTTGTGCATTTTCATCAATTTTGTTTCCAGTTATGCCACCACAAAAAAAAAAAAAAAAACAAACAAGCAAAAACCTCCAACATTCACTTTGAGTGTTGCAGCTATTTGAAGAATGTTAGTCGAACAAATTGAAGACATTTATTTTCCATATTCACAAGGACAATCTGATCAAAGCTTTTTATTCTTCTTTACTTCAGTGTTGTTATTGTTTCAAGGATCTGCTGGTAAAACAGTTGTTGGTTTGTTTCGTCTCCTGTAAAAGACTATTTGCATTTCCCACCAAAATCTAACTATTAGTAAAAAAACTGAAAAATACATTTTTGTAGATTTTATGCCAAAGGGGGAATTAGTAAGAAACTGTCAGTGTAACCTTTTATTGACCTTTTGCCAACATTATCTAAAACTTTCCCGAACTGAAACATTACATGAATATGAACAAGTATATGTATTGAACCTTTCTGCCAACTTGTGACCTGACTGAATTGTTACCTGCCAATCAAGCTATGAAAAGAACTCATGATATTAGTATCTCATAAGGGTGATACACAGTCAACCCTCGCAGCTCTTAACAGCCTTTCTTAACAGCCTCACCTTGTCAGTCCCTTACTGCCAGCACTGCCAATACAACCAACAACTACTTGCACTGCCGGCACAGTTTTTAACACCACCACACTTAATCTCAAGGCCATTTTCTACTGTGGTCTCTCATGCCTTTCATCGCCTACAGATATTATTTGCCAGCTGGGTGACTGCCGTTTTAGATAAGGTAATTGTGGTTTTGATCCTAGGTTGTTAACGTTTTGAGCTGCCCATGGCCATCACGGTAATAAACCTAATTGTCCCTGCTGTAGAAATTTGGCAAAATCAAGCCTCTTTAATTATATCAAGTGTTTAGTCACTGTGTGTTTATGTATGTGTGAAGTGAGGACAATCTGCAGCTTTCCAGAGAGCCAGGCCAGATCAATCAACTCAACAAGCATTGAAACAAAGAATTTCTGAGTCCTTGTTTGGCAGTGTCTCTCTTCTCGTCTTTCCTCACCCCTGGTCGAACTCCTAGACCCTTCCTATCTGAACGTTCTCGGTCACTGATGACTTTAAAAGACAGAGCTACATTTATGTTCCCAATCAGATATGACAAGCAGATGGCCTACTGTTGATCTATTGCACCACTGAAGCTCTTACTGCTGTCAGCCCATCTCCAATTAGCTGTGATGAAGAGGAAATATGGGCCCATTGCAGATCCTGCAGTCTCACAGCGGCTTGATGTAAATTCCCCACGTATGAGTGACTCGGACAGTTTAGGACAGGCCATTATGGTTGTTGGTATTGACAGAACAGGATTTATGTAGCAATAGGTATTGGACCAAACTGTTCTCAAAGACTAGAAGAGAAGAAGAACAGGGAGTACTGTAAACATCGATTCACACTGCATCCACAAATACATTTAGAGCCTTTTCACAGCTGGAAGTCCAAACCTAGGTCCGAACCAAGGTTCATGTCTTTGTTATATTGTATACATTTGATCTAGTTAGTTTTGGTTTACATGACATACCTATATCCTGTCATCACCTACGGGGGCTGCGTCTCCCTGTACTTGACATTGATTGGTTTGTGACAGGTGTGCGTATGATGTCATATGCTTATGTTTGAATTAATGGAGAAAAATGAATGAGCAGATTCTGCCACTACAATAATATTATTATGGCATTACTTTATCTTCAGGCTCTCCCATCCTCTCTGAAAATACCTGGAAAGTGTCGGCATTCGTGTGCCGTTTTTTTCCTAGTTGACTTTTTGTAACTTTGTTGGACCATATTTCAACTGAAAACTTGGTCCCCTCTTCTCCTAGTGTACTACCACAGCTCATTTATCCTTTTTCCGGTTCTGACAGTAGCCTGCTGGAACATCCTGTAATTAGTCCAAAAGTCTGAACCATCCAAAAAATGTTTTCACTTTAGAAACTAACCAAACCATGGTTCAGTTTGATCCAGACCATTTCTTTTTGTTGAACCAAGGTTCAGCTGTTTTAGTTAATTTTAGTTGAGATCAAACTGAAAAGTCCAAAAGTCTGGACCAAACGAGGCAGGTGTGATAGGGCTGTTAATCAAATGCTGTACTTTTTGAGGTACTTGTACTTCACTTGAGTATATCCATTTGATGCTGCTTTATACTTCCACTATACTACATTTCAGAGGGAAATATTGTACTGTAAGAATGTGAGATGAAACCGTGATTTCCAACCTTTTTTCATGCAGGACTTTTACTTGTAATGGAGTATTTTTACATTGCTGTATTGGTAGTTTTACCTGAGTAGAGGATCTGAATACTAACCCTCACATAGAGCTATCTCAAAAGATGCCATGTGTAGCACTGTAAACTCAGAAGAAATTGGTGTTATGGGAGTGCTAAGCCTTTTGAAATTGGAGAGATAAAACACAGGGGAATCATTCAAAAACATAATGAATATCTGTTAGAGAAAAGTCAGGCATATTATACTGATATGGAATTAAAGAGGGAGCGTTTTCTAATACTTTGAACTTGTATAAAAAGGTTATTTTTCAAAAAGGTTGAGTAGTTGAAGGAAAGTGTTGAAATTGTTCTTGTTTTTTATTTTTATTCAATCACAGCTCTCCTCCTCAACAGATTATTTATATTCATAAGGTCAGCTCTATCAAATTCATTCAATACAAGAGTAGCTACTTTTACAATGACGTCCTATCTGTTTTTGCGCTGTAAACAAACACAAGTATTTTTACTTTCTAATTTCCCTTCACTCCTGACATTTTATGAGATGTTTGTACACACAGATGAAGTTGACATTCTCAGAAAAATAAAGTGGAATCTTTCTTAAAACGTATGTCCAAATGCACATTATATTTCTAAGTCACTGGGGTCTCCATGCATTTAGTTTTTTATAAGTGTCTCTTCACACCAGAAGGGGGCATTCAGGGGGCATACATTATAAAAACACCACCGCTGTGTGGTGTTTTGCTTCTGACAAACCTTCAAACACATTAATCTTTAGCTCCAACTCGACTTCCTGGGTTGTATTTCATTGTCTCACCGGTACCTTAAACAACACGGTCACCACTGCAGCCCCTCGCACTGTTTTAATACAGGGCTGATTTCCGTCTGAACGCTGCTGAAAGTGGCATAACAAACCCCATCTGCATGTCCTCACTAAACAGGTGGTGCTTGGTAATGGTGGCTACCTGCGGGTCATGCAGTGGCTACCGGATGCTGTGACACGGCTGATATGTCGCCTCTGTTTTTGACTCCTCGGGCCCTAAATGGCTTACAGTTTCTCAGCTGTCCAAATGTGTGCATTAAAGTTCACCAAATGTGAACTCCATGTGAAAGCTCAGTGCTCAGAATTACTTTGCCTCTGCAAGAAAATCCATTTAGATAACTGATTTAAGTCTGAAATGATGGTGTGACCGGGCCTTGAGGTTAAGATTTTCTATTAGTCATAACAAATTAGTTTTAGTTTCCTCAAGAAAAATGACATTCAAGTGAAGATAAAAGATGGCTGGTTTAATTAAAACTCAAGGCTTACATGTATTCAGCTACAAAAGTATTTGGAAAAGAGTGAGTAGCGTTTGGTATCTGTATTAAAGTCAATATATTCATCAGTATCTAAATGAAATGTTTCAGGAAGTATGAGATACTCTTCTAATAATTAAACACTCTGATTTCTTAGGAACAAATAACAATGTTTCCTACGGAGTAGAAGTTTTGTCGTGGAAGCTGTATTAGCAGTCATGTGAAAGATAGAAAGACATGTAAAGAAAGAGAACGAGGGAGTAAGAAATTTTATGGAGGTACCGAGAGAGACGGACGCAGACAGGTCTGACTGAGTGGAGGAAGAAACGGGGTCAAAGAGAGGTAGACCGGAAGAAGTTCAGTCAAAAGAGAGACACAAACTGACAGGATGAGACAAGGCTTGGGGGAGAGAGTGAGTGAGGAAATGAAGGATAGGGTATCTTGGATGCTCCTCCTGCGGAAAGTCAAGCTCAGACTCTTTCAGATCTGTAACAAACCCTCCACTTCCTCTCCACGATTCCCTGCGGATTAACAACAACCAGTGAGCTGAAGGAGTTAGAGGCCTCCACATCCCATCACAAAAAACAAAACAAAAAACAGATGGCACTTTGAATCGAAGATAATTTGGCTGTTATTGTATTTCGCCTTCGATAAACTACAAAAAAAGCCACTAATGATGAATAATTGCCCCCTGAAAGAAGAGCAAAGAATACTAATGAAGCAATTTGTGTTTTTTTTTTTTCAGAAGACCTCGGCTGCTCTCAAAGTGTTTTTGTAGACAGAATTAACATCTGAAATGGCTCAGCTCGTTTTGAAGACTTCATTCCATAAATGAGATATCAGCAGTCGTAAATGTATCACCTTCTCTTACAAAATGATTGCTAGAATCAAAGTGGAGCCCATTACAGGTTAAATAAAGGATTTATGAGCCGTTTTAAGACCTTTGCTTACATAACTGTTATAGTTTCAATGAGCAGCACTTCCACATTTATGAAATATTGACTTATGAAAAGTGGACGCCTACTAAGAACATGCCACATTAAGTCTTTTGAAATGATGCCAAAAATGTTTACTGACAACAAATACAGTATAAGAGTCTCTTTGGTATCATTGCACATTATTACAGATGGTTTTCACAAGACTTTAAAAGGACTTTTCATGCAAATACTTATCAAAAGATATTGAATAAATACAAAAGACCCTAAGGTTACCTTTCCTTTACCCCAAGGAGAATCCATGGAGGCTTCAAGTGAACAAAAAAAAATTTATTTTAAATGTTCAGGCTCATTTTGTTATTCAACACATCTTATCAGTGTGCATGTATTTAAAAATCTTTTTTTCCACAAAGTCAAACAACCGAGAAGTGTTAATTTGTGACTTTATCTTGCTTTGCCTATGCATCAAATTACAACTGTCCACTAAAATCATGTCTCAACTGATTTTCCTGTAAATCTCTCTGGTAATAAAGTGACAGCAGCAGCTAAGTGGTGGACAGTTTTAGAGCTTGTGTCACTTTGTTGTTTTCAAATACATAGATAGAGGGGGGGAAAAAAAGAGAGTGAAAATAGTGCAGACTGATAGTTGAGCTGAATTTTAAACCATGAAAAAATAAGTTCAAGTGGCTGATACAGTAGCTGAAGGGCTCAGACGCAGTCAGCAAAACTCAGATCACTAACCAATAAATACAGTAAAGTGTGTGTGTGTGTGTGTGTGTGTGTGTGTGTGTGTGTGTGTGTGTATGTGTGTGTGTGTGTGTGTGTGTTGTGCATGGGAAGCAGTGAAGCAGGAGCTGGAGCTCGGCCCGGGGCTTCGTCTCTGTGTCCTTGTGGATATCTTTCATCCCTCCTTATCTTTCTCTCCTTCCTTTCCTTCCCTCACATTCCCTCCTCCCCCGTCAATCCCCCCTTCAATGCAAGATGATAAGATGACAAAAGTTTTCCCTTTCTGAACGTATTCCTACCACACTAAGAAAGTCACGTAGATGTACAAATTATCTGCACTGTTGCTCAAATTGATACTTTGATCACTCTTCTGCGCTGATGAGAAAACATTTCTGTTGCTATTTTGGACACATAAATGGTCACATTTTATCAGCAGCTTCAGTTTTAAGCAGCGTCGACCTACAGGTAAATGAATCAAGCTGGTGACTGAAAGGTTCAACCCCGGGGAAGCATGTAAATCATGTTGGGGGAAGTGCAGAGTTAAAACATTTAACCTTAACAAATAAGATTATGGTTATAGTGAACAGCTTCCAGGTGTTAATGTGAAAGTGGAATTTAATGTAAAATACTTACAGAGGACGTATTCTGCACATTTTCAGGTCTATATATTTACATTCTGGGGCTCCACTGGAATATCTTTGCATGATTTACAGCTCAAAAATCTCCTTATTTGTCTTATTCTGGTTCTTTATGCAGCTCCTCAGTTCAGCCTCTGTCTGAAACAAGCAGTTTTAGCTCCTGTCTTTTTAAGGCCCCGCCTCCTGATGAATCAACTCTGTTCTGATTGGCCAGCTTCTTGTAGCTTCCTCCAGCTCGGGAGGCTACGTAAACAAACAATAGTAGAAGGATTTCACTTCTTTTTATCCTTCTTTACTTGAAATGGAAACTTCTCAAATCCATCCGTACATGTTGAATCAAATCCAGAAAATGAGAGTGGACAACATGAACAACACATGGAAAAACCTTAGCAACGACCGAGCCCGTTCTCATTCCCAGGGCGTCAAACACCAACGTTTTGTCACACCACTCGCCATCTCATACCGACACTTAAGGTAACCTTTGGCATCTGTATGAGACGCACCAGGCTTTCAACTAACTGAGTGGGTGGCTGGATAATTAGATGGAGAAGAGTGGACTTTTCTGCAGGAGACTGTTGTTTGCCTCCCACTTCTAACCGCAAGTGTCACATTTCCAACTGTGACTCGGGACAGTTTTTTTGTCATCATGTTTACTGTCGCCATGACAATGTTTCAAGTGATCATTTTAACCCAAACCACGATCTTTACCTAACCTTAATCAAGTGTTTTTTTGTGTCTAAACCCAACCACACCAGCTCTGAGCGTGTAACTGGGTCTACATTAGATTTAGTTAAAAGCTCGATGCATCTCCTACAGACACCTTGTGCATCTGCATGAGACACCAGAGGGGCGTGACAAAGCGTTGGTAAGACCTGGGATGAGAACGTGTTGAACAACCTTAGCAACAGAGACTACAGAACGGACAGATGTTTGTGGGCATGTGCGAACAGTCCGACGCCATCACGAGGAGGTAGTAGAGGGAACTTTGCAAACGCAGCGTTCAGAGCAGACTGAAGTCCTGACTTTTGACTTCAAGGGAGCATTTTTACATACTTTCACCTCAAGTTTTGGAACTTTGATCATGTTTAACAGTACTTTTTTTTTAAATCATTGGATCACTGACATCCAACAGCAGATGATCAGAGAGCAGAGTTTCTGGCTGCTGTCTGGAGGAGAAAACAGCGAACATCAGAGCTGTAAGTCTGGATGAACAAAGATCACAGAATCAATTGACAGTTCAGATTAGCTGCATTAGAGTAAGAACAAAGCCTACAAAGTCTTTTTTTTTTTTTTTTAGATCCTTATTTATCAAGAACACAATGCAATCGACACGGGCAGTTACAGGAGCTGCTGGAGAGTCTTGACACGAAAACACAGTTTACATCATCTTTCAAGAGACATTTGAGTGAAAAATGCTGTTGGGCTCAACTTTCAGACAGTAAATACTAAATAAAATAAGTTTCAGGTGGTAAACACAAGGGCTTCGGTGATATGACCAGAAAATAAAATCTTGCTTTAATTTCATCATTCTTGATTCACAATTTTAATCTGTTTCATAACAAATGCAAAAAAAAAAAACATGCTTGACACATCATTATGCACGAGGTTAAAAGTTCATTCTTGACTTTGGAGAAACAGTTTCCTCCACATGACTTTGTTCAAATGACTGTTGGATTAAAACTGAGATTCAGTTACAATTCAATGACAACTGACCAAACTGCATCTCATTGTAAGCTACTAAATTGACTTAATAATGTTGTTTTCTGAGCTGAAACGATCTTGAAAGTCTGGCTCCAGATTTTTAAAATATGTGCTTTTGCTCCCTTTTTGACCTGTATGATACTAAACTGAATATCTTTGGGGTTTTTAGACAGTTGGTTAGATAAAACAAGCAATTTAAACACATCATATTGAGTTTCTGGGCTATTGTGATGGAGTTTCTCCACTATTTTCTGACATTTTATCAACAAAATTTAATCAAGATTAAACAATAATGAAAATAATCGTTAGTTAGAGCCCTATACAGCCCAATGCATATTTAAAAAATACAGGCTATCCCTGTGTTGTCACTGCCAGATGCTTCAACTAATTAGAACAGACATGTCCACACATGCCAGAAACATGAAGTCTGTGTTTGTGTCTTTTGACTCTCATGGATACATCTATCATCTTATTAACAAACACATCTGTCTATTTCCAGTCTGTTACAGATGTGGTCAGATTATTTGCTTGAAGATCATTAGAGCCAGCTGGTCATCTTGAGCCACAACGGTCCAGTTATTTAATCTATGTTGTGTATGTGCTGTATATATAGTGTAACTATCACAGTTTACAGGACTGTCTCCAGACAGCGAGTGGAGCCAGCTATCGTTACTTCTTTAACCTTTTCTGTGCAAGTTGTAATACATTTTACACACCACACAAAAACAAAACTCCCATGAGAATACATATTATTCATATAGAGTCATCAGTAACTGAAAGCTCTCAGTTAACAGTAAAAGATCCCAAGTCCAAAAATTTCAAAATTCAAGTAAGACATTAAAGATTAAAAACAATTTTTCACCACATATCACTAATATATTTAACACATTCACACCTGACACACACACACACACACGCACACACACACACACACCTGATTCTGATCGATCTTGGCTGTGTGTAAACCTGATGCTGTGGGACAGATGAGGCCAATTTGTCTGTTGGGATCCAACAGCAGGAGCTGTCACTCAAATAAATACAGACAGGCAGCAACACACACACACACACACACACACAAAAGCACAAACAGATCATATGAAGTTGTTCAGCGTTTAGCAGGCATTGTAACTTAACTGTCATCCTCTCCAGCAGAAACTGAGATAAGAGCTGGAAAATGTAAGCTAATTTAATCATCGCCGCCCACAACAGTGTATGTTCGTCCTTTACTCATTTTTTGAGTGTGTGTGTGTGTTTTAAGCGTGCATCAGTGTGTGTGTGTGTGTGTGTGTGTGTGTGTGTGTGTGTGTGTGTGTCAGTACTGAAGGTTCATACTCTGGTCCATATTAAACCAGGTCCAAACGTTCTGGTCCAGGTTTGTTTTGCATCAGTGCAACATTTAGACTGAATGAATGAAAACATCATGATGAGCAACACAAACTGCATCTCAAAAAGTCTCCAGCTCACAAATCATAATTAAAAACTAATAAAATAAATGTATGAAATGTATGAGTATTTTTTTTTTCCTGATGTAACACACAACAGAGTTCATCGCATTGGACGTTCTGTTAATCATTTTATATGTGACCCTTCATTTATTTGTGATATACAGGAAGATTTTAACAATAACCCAGATGGTGAGGACAGGAAGATCAAAAAGAGGGAACACAAACATAGAATCAACCTTTATAAAAACATCATAACTTCAAGGACAAGTTATTCATTCACAGAGGAAATTGGTCCCAGTCACATGACATGGAGAGACATATATATATATATATATATATACATATATAATATATAGAGTATATTATGGTAAAGAGAAAACTGGGAAAATGTGTCAAGAAATGAAATTTAAAGAAAAAAGAGGGGCATGAACGAGAAATAATAAGAAACCAAGCAGGCAGAATATAAAACAAAGAGTCAGAATATTAGTAGAGACAAAATGGAAAGAAACTAATGAAGCAAGAGGACAAAAAGTTAAGAAAGAAAACTGAAGAAAATGGAAAAAAAAAAGAGAGAATTAAGAAACCCGGTTGAGAATGGAAAGACCAGGAAGGTGAGAGCGTAATAAATGATGGGAAGAAAAGACGGGCAGACATAAAAAGCAGAGAAGGTGAAGATAGGAAAATGAAGAACATCACATCCCATTGCTGGCAGACCAGGCAGAGTCATTTCTCCTCTAATTATACAGTAATTGAGCTGAGCCGGACAGGATCATAATAAGACAATTAGGCTAATTTGTTTGAATTGAAAAGCCAATTAAAGAATTAGCGAGCAGTGTTGAAAAGTTCATCACATTATATCCGTATTACAAACCGGAGGGTCAGGGAGTCGAGGCTGCTGATCCAAACTGTAGGAAAATAAACACACGGACTAACGGGGATGTCTTTATTGAGAATTCAGCTGATACGTGTAAAAAGGATTAGAGTTGGTAGAGAAACAGCTCTCTGTCTTAGCCTCTTTGTTGAAAACTCGAGGCATGTAATCCGAGCGGTTTGGCTCGACAGATGGTTTCAGTGAGATTTTCCTTTTGAGGCTTCAACAGAGGGTTTGTCGATGGCATTTAAGTGTTGCATATCTGCCTGTGTGGATGAAGAGCTACTCCTATCTCAGTAAACAGCCTCTTTGACAAAGGAATCTCTTTTGGCAAAAGAACTGTAAGGAAATGCTACTGAGCAGTCAGAGTTATGCTGATTTGTTGTTGAAATTAGCTCTTTTTCAGGCTGCGGATGGATGTGCGGGGTCAGAAAAGACAGTTTGTGTCGAGCAGTGATAATTTTAGCATCTGATTTTCCTTTAGTTTTAGTCTTTTGATGGAAATGTGGTCTAATTGTAGCTGTTTAATCCTTATTAGTTTGAGTCTACAAAGATTTAAGATGTTTTTATCTCATTTTTTGCCATGCATTATTAACTTGTGATTTCTGCTTTGATTATGTGTACAGTCATCATGGTTAAAGCTGTTCTCGTCCATCGTGATGTTGCAGGAAACGCAGTGTTTACAAGACTGTAACGGTTCACATACAGTTCAATGACGAAAATGTTGCAGTAGTAGTTTTCATTCTCAAAGCTTGCTTTTTGTTTAGATTTAGTCTTGTTTTTGTCATTGGAAAAATGTTGTAAAATGAACTCAGGTCTCATATAAGATGTCACAAAATAGTGACACATGTCCATCGCAAGTTCCCACAATTCAACGGTTCTAACCCTAAGGCTGGAACCAGAGAATATTTGACTTTTTTGGTTGATTAATGAAAAACAGTCAATTGATTATTAAGGTATTTGGCTATTTTTCCCTATTTGTACAATCAGAAAAAAAAAAAGTTGTTTTTTTTTTTTTTAATTATTTGCTTTGAAACTTATTTATATATACAGATATATATAATATTATATTTTTAGAATATTTTTAATTTTAAAAATATCTTATTGTTGTGAAGCAACAAAAACAAAAGAATAAAAACACAGATACAGATAAATAAGAATACATGTGTGTCTCATTACAGACATACTTGTGTTGAGTGACAAACAAATACAAGAAAAAGATGTAAAGAAGCCAAGTCGATTATGTTTTTAGTCCCATTTGTTTATTTTTCTGTTCATTCATTCAGGATATCTAAAACATGTTCCAGATTTAAAATTGTTAGGAAGTTGAAGAACACCTTTTTAACCTCAGAAATGCAGATAAACCTCATATTCTCACAAAAAAATCCTTCATTTGGTTATTAAACATAAATATTAGCACCATATCCATTTCTAATTGTCAGACTGCAGTTTATTTTATTCCCCCACTTTCCTCCTAGTTTTTTTTTTTTTAATTTCCAGAAGCTCTCCTGTTAGCCAGGTGCTTTTTTCTTTGACTGTTTTATAGTCCAACAAATTCTGCAACAGTTCAATAGGCTAGTCGTGCCATATTTTATCATATCTCGTAGAGACAGCTCCTGAAAGTTTTGATTTTACGAGATGAGAGATCTGGCTGTGTGACTCCAATTTTGGTTCTTTTACAGTCAATAAAAACATCTCTTCTGATAGAAAACACACTTGGGAATTAAAACCTGGGGCAACAAGGTTAATGTCTTCACCTCTTTGCTTTCCATCAAGCTGAAGTTGTTTTCATCTTACTTTCGTCCTCGTGTTTCCTGCACAGAGGTGACATTGTGCTTATTGTGAGAAATCTCATAAGACCAGACATAAGACTGCACCAAAAAAGTATCAAACACTGTAAATGATCTTCTATGGTACATGTTTAATTAGACAGAGAAACATACTGTATAGAAATAGGAGCCATGAAGACAGAACAACATAAAGAATAACTCAGTGTGATGTGTTTTTGTCAGATAAAGTGGACAATTGAAAAAACTAAACTGAGCTTTATTTTTTTATCCTACGCCATGCCTCATGCTCTCTCTCTCTCTCTCACACACACACACACACACGTACACACCCAAGGCAGGGTGTGAATCCCTCTCTCATTACACATAATCCACTACAGCCCAGGCTGTCAGCAGAGTCTCTGTGGACTGAGGATCACGGGAGCTCTGAGAAAGGTCAGGGCAGCAAGAAACCAGCTGGGCCATAATCGAGGAACACACACAGAAAAACACACAGGAAAAAGTCATCTAACCAACCTTGCACCAAGACGTATTGATCAGTGACCCAGCCGCACACACAGTTTGTCTCTTCCCACCAATTTTCTCTCTCCCCCTCTGTCTCTCTCCCCCTTTTCTCTCTTTTCCTCCCTCTCCTCCATAATTTCCCCTCTCTTTCTCTGTCTCTCATCCCTCAGTCTCTCTCTTTCTCTATTTCTGAGTATTACTTCTATCTCACACTCCTTGCTCCCATTCCTCTGCCCCACTCTCTCACAACTCATCCCTTAAAGATGACCTATTGTGCTCATTTTCAGCTCAAAATTTTTATTTTTGGACTCCACTGGAGTAGCTTTGCATGATTCACAGTTCATTTATCTTATACTGGCTCTTTATGCAGCCCCTCAGTTCAGCCTCTGTCTCTTACAGGCAGTCTCAGCTCCTGTCTCTTTAAGGCCCCCCTATGATAAGTCCAACCTGATCTGATTGGCCAGCTTCCTGGAAGCTCCCGAGGAGCAGCATATATCAGAGTTGTGTAAAGTTACCGCTGATGCGAACCCAATATTTCCTGCTTTGCTGATTCACATCAAAAGCTTTTAAATGACTAAATAACAGGAGACTTTTATTGTGAAGATTTTACAGGAAGGGAAACCTGTTCCTCACTGGATTAGTGGGTCTTCAATAGGTCGACGGGGCAAGGTTTGGAGATATTTGGAGCGCTCTGTTCAGCAAATCAATTAGAGGTGATGCATGAAGAATAGTACAAGCAGAAACAGCCACAGTGACGATGATGTTTGATGAAGAGCCAGAGACAACCAACACACCTTTAACTACTTATTTTACTTTGCAGTGTTGTGTAATGGAGTCAATGGAGTCACTACCCCCAAAACAATAGAAAAATGCCATAATGTTAGTGGAGGAGAGCAGTGAACTCTCTTTCAGAGACTGAAAACATGAACACTTTTATTATGAATAAATATATATAAACTAAAGTGACCAAACTCTTCATTATGAAGGAACATGTCACCCAGTGCAGCGCTGTGACTCACTGATGTGTTTTAATAGTTTCTGGACAACAACGAAGACCTTCGTCACAGAGAAATAAGATATATCAGGCTTTGGCTCTGCACAACATTTGTTGACAGTAAGAAAAATATAGAAAATCACCAGCCTCATCCTTTAAGTAACATTAAGATTCTTATTAAAAATGAGCAAACATATGCCGTGTTGCTCCTCATTCAGTAAGTGACTTTAACATAATTTGTTGCACTAAGATATCTTGCCACATAAGTATGGAAGTATAGAGTCTATCTGGTGTATATTACCTTTATTTAGTCTAGATAAGCATCCCCAAATCTTTCTCAATGTATTAAAAAGTGAAACTGTCTTTGCATCGGAGTCCTCTACTGGATAAAGTCAAGGGTTAAGGCTGAGAACAGCTGGTACTGCAAGTTTAATTATATGACGCTGTTTGTGTGGCCTGTAGCAAAGATCAGCAGGCTTTACACCTAGTTAACATGGATCACACTCAGACAATAAACAGGAAATGTGTGTGTCTGTGTGTGTGTGTGTGTGTGTGTGAGTGAGTGAGTGAGTGCATTGCAGACATGACCCAACTCCATGACCTTTTAAAAAAGAAGAACTGATGCAAATACACACATACATATGCATCTGTACAACGTCATTGTAATTAAAATGCACAAGAACACAAATACCCTCATTAATGTTAATGCTCTCCGCTGTGCTGCTGCTGTCAGTGTGTGTGTGTAAGTTCTTAATCACTTAATGATAATTACTGCAAGTTACAATTTCTGTTCTGTTCATTTCCTGTTTTAAAGTGAGTTTTCATAAGTATGAGTCACTTTTTCTAGTCCTCATCCAACATCTAAGAAAAGATTCAACCAACTGTTGTTATCAAAACTTTTAATTACATAACGTGGGATTTTTTTCAGCATGAAAATAGAAGTCAACTTGGCAAACTCATAAAAATCCAAATTACTGGATATATTGTTAACTCCATTTAGAAGTGAGCAGTATTTGCTGCAGGTTGTTTTTTATTCCAAAGCAGCGTCTCAACTAAGCTCACTGTCTCCATGTCGGCTGTAGGCGAACTTGGTCACGTGAGTTGTCACAACAAGGTATCAAACTGTTTTTCTCTACATGTAAATTTCAGGAATGACCTGAACAGAGCAAAAACAAACCTCTGATGGCTTTTTCCTGCCACACAGGACATACTCCCTTTCATGTTTCCAGGTTGTTTGGAAGGAAAAAGAAGCAGAGAAGTGATGGCCACCATGGATGAACAGACAAAATTCAATATACTACAGCACCGAGCCTGATGATCAGACTCAAATGCCATTTTATTTTATTCATATTAGCAATTTTGTGTTTGGGAGGGGGGTTATTTTGCAGTTTTGAGGGCCACTTCACTTATCATTTGTCATATATATCGAAAAAATATGCCAACATAAGATTTGTTGTTTCTATAGGTCTACTTGGAACAGCCTGTACTGATGTGTTCATGATGTCTCTGTTATCATTTTTGAGGTTCAGGCACAGAAAGAAGCTGCGATTGGTTATATTTACAACCGAGGAGCACAACACTTTAATCTCTTAAAAACAAGAAATGTGTAATGTGGACAGCGTTTCCTCGGTATGGCAACACAGCTGCACCCATGCAGTTTGATTGACAATTTCATCTCTGCTGTACAGAAACAATTCTGAGATGAGCAATGAGCAACACGTGTGCACGTGATGCGAGTTCGCAGTCACGTAGCCCCGCTGAACAATTAACAAATCCAAAGCTGTCATGTATGCATTAACGGTTCCTCTCAGCGCGACTTTTAATCAACGTAATTTCCTCCGCACTCTTCAAATGGTGCTGTTAATGAAAGACTCGACGAGCACAGAGCGCTCTGTGAGGGAGTTTTTAATTTACATCCATGACAAAAGTATCAAAAGTGAACATGCTATTGTTTCCTGATTCATCTCTTTAACAGGTGCTGCCACACAGGTCACGAGTTAAAATGGTATTATTACATGCAGCCTGAGGAAACGGATTTTATACTTTTACACTTCAGTTACAAGTTTTACCATCAAAAACAGTCCATCAGCCTGCAGATATGCGCTTCTGGATTTCCCCCAATTCCTCTGAAGGTTTCAGCTGCAGCTTTTTAAAACACTTTTAACAGCAACAGATCAGGTGCAGAGATTGAAAATCAGTTTCAGCTTTAATTTTCACTTGTTTTTATTAACATTATTGTAACATTTTCTCTCTGTTACATCTACTATCAGTTCACCTTGTTTCCTGACTTGATGGAGACGTCCAAGTTTTTGCAGTTCTAGTTGAAAGCACACACATAATTACAGTGACAGCTAGTGGTTTGACTGACACTGATAAGCCTTCTGGAGCGAATGGTCCAGCATGGTGACCAACAGGTAGAGGCAGGCCCGCTGTAGGCAAGCCAGTATGACGGCATGAGTTATATAAAAGTGTTAAAATTTAAAATAATTCGGTAATATAGAGGTTAAAGAATAGCCTTAACAGTGTTGTGATTACCACAGATAGCGTACATGGCTTTTTAATTGAATACTCTGTCGTACAGAAGAACATCATTAGAAGCTGAATAAACTGGTCTGAAACATTTTATTAAATCGTGATTAGATCTAACAGGATGGAAATACCTTTTTGACTGCTGAAAACTGTCCGTTGTCCCTTTCTCCTGTCGCAGCTGCCTGATCTCATCAGCTTTCCAGATGAGACAAAATTCACCTCGAACGAGCGGGATGTGGCACTGCCCAAGGCGTTACTGTTTGTACTTGAGGTAAAAACCCATTAAGAAGCAGAACTGCAGTGTGTTTTCTCCGCTTGTACTCACCAAGTCAATATTTTTTTTTTACATGAACAACTCCGAGCTGTCTCTCTGACATGCTCTGGTTTCCAGCTGACTTCAGTTTCCTGAATATTGTCAAACCGATCAAAGACGGTGCAGTAACAACACTGTTGTTGGGTACATGTTACTGGTTTGGCTGCTATTGGAAGGAACACTCTGCAGAAATCCATGTTACTGTAAATCCGGAACTGAAACATGTTGTTGCGATGAGCTTTGTGTGAAAAATCGTTCAATTATTTCAAAAATAAATTGAGTTTTTCATGGTGATAATTAGAGGATTGTAGGTTTTGAGCTCCACCTACCTCAATATTTCAAAAAATGTTCTGCAAGGGAACATTTTCTGTCAGGAAAACATCCCTCATCATTATCATCATCAGCAGCATCATTAACAGCACAATTTAAAAAACATCAGTATCTTCATCAACATAATCTTAATTGTTGTCACCATCAGCAACAAAACCTTAATCCTCATTGTCATCATCATAATTGTCACCACTTTTATGTCTTCATCAGCATCATCTTCATTATCAACATTACCGTCTGCATCATCATCTTTATCTCCATGGTGATCTTCATCTTTAACAGTCACATCTTCATCCGCATCAATCATGTTAAAATTCAGCATCATTATCAATATCAGTCACATCCTTCATCTTAACATCATCATCCTCTTCATGATTTGTAGCCACAGAATCCTCAATATCACTAGTGTCAGCATCAACACAATCATCACCGTTATCAGCATCATCCAGCATAATCTTCATCATCAACATCATTGCTGCCTTTTCCAGCACCACCGGTATTAGCATAAACACTTCCAGCAAAACCATTCAACATCAGATTAGCTCTTTTCAAAGCTAAAAGGGCCTGCAAGCCTCTTTGTTGGCAATTATATGGAAAATTACGGCTGGCCTGAGTGCAGCTCGACTCACTGCTTCCCCCTAGCTCCCTCTGCACAGAAGAAACCAGAGCACAGCCAAGAGGAGAGAGACAGAGAGAAAGAGGAAGAGTGAAGTGTGTGATAGGGAGACTGAGATAGAGAGAATCAGTCTCAGAGGAAACACTAAGACAGAGGAAAGAGAAGGCGAAGGAGATGCTTTGCGGCGCGGCATCAAAGACCAAGCGCGTCCCCTGAGAGCAGAAACAGAGCAGGTAGCAGCCGTGATTTAAACAGCATTTAGGAGGTTGATTCCTGGGTCATTAGCCATGAGGATACTGCACCAAGGGACAGAATCGGCAAAATCTAAAGATTAACAATCCAAAGAATAAGACACGTACATGCACACACACTGCAGCAACAACAAACCCCAATCTGCAAAAACCACCGAAGTCGAAACTGAAAACATCTCGCACACACAGTCACACAATGTAAACATGCTTCACACAGCGTCCTTACCTTCCTGCACAGCCTGGAAAGGGTTGTTGGGCTCGATGAGTTTAATAGAGTGTGTGATCTTCTCGCTCTGCAGGATGTCGTCGCTCAGACTGAGGTCAGACACGGCAAGCTGGAACACCTCATCGTCCCGCACTGCGTTCTCCTCGAATATTGCACCTGGACAGGTGGAAACAGGGAAAAGAAATGGATTAGCAGGACAGGTGGACAATGGACTCCAATCTCCATGGGAATTTAACCACCAACCTTGTTGAGACATTGTCATTGTAGCCACTGAGCTGCACAGGGAAATTAACTATAAATTGCTTTAAATTGACTTGTGTCAGAGTTTCCTTTGATGCTCAATAGTCAAGACAAGCCACCTTAAAATCCATATGCTGCTCTGTTGACTGAAACGTTTCATTTGAGTGTTCAGGTTCAATAATTACTTCAGGAAATCCATCATGTGAGTAGCTTTACTCAGATTGTTTCTGTGTTGACTTAAACCTCTATTAACTAGTTATTCTCCTCTAGTTTTCAGAAGAAACTAGTAGTGGACACAATACTGACACATCATCACCTTTTAAGTTGATATGTTGAACGGTTGTTTATGTCCACATCCAGCAGTTACGGAGCAACATTTTTCAATAGCTAGTCTACAGCTAACTGTGTCTGTTTGCCGTTTGGTGCTGAGCAGGTAGTGTACAGTGTGTTTTTAGAGCTTTTTCTGTGAAAACAGCTGCCTGCTGCGGCCAAAAATGACACTATGAGAGCACTGAGAGTGAACCAGAACAGTAAAGTTGCAGCCAGACAGATAAACAATGAGCTGAACCTCCAAGGGGAGCTGCAGAGTCACTGATAATTCCCTGTAGTTGCATCACTACGAGCCAAGACCAACACATTACACACTTTGATCACAATTTGATGTCATTTGATACATTATCATAGAAAAAAAATGATTATAGCTGCTTTAAGTTGACATCAATACTATAACACATGCAAACTGTAAGCATGTGAGGTGCAACTGAAATGATTTTATTCTGAAGGTCTCCGTCTTTAAATGGTTATTATACTTTAAAAAATCCAAAATTACAGAAAGTCACACTTCGGTTCCAAATCATTACATAAAACAGAATGCAAAGACTAGAAATATGTCCTCTATTATACTCTTTCATACTAAAACCAAAATCATATAGCAACATTATGTTTCAAAAGTGGAAATCAGAAGCTCAGTGACATCACAAACTGAAAAAAATCATATTGTGTATAATACAGATATAGAGAAACAACTCTGTTTCTGTTTGTGATGGCCATATCCACAAACACACAGCTGATTTAAAAGTAGGTAACCCTCCAGCACCCACACCTTGCTTTCTCCATAGTTTATGTTGTAATTAATTTTGTCCTAATTTGCTTTACTTTAAGAATAGACCAGAACCGGGCACAGCAGGGGGAGGGAGGTGTGTGATAGGGAGACTGAGATAGAGAGAATCAGTCTCAGAGGAAACTTTAATATTTAAATAAGTTAATCTCCTCATAAACTGTCCTGCTTTTTGTAATGTGTAGTTCAGTTGGTAGCATGTTGGTTGTTTGTTACCCCTTTTGTTTCCAAATGGTGTGATCAGCCATTACATACAGTATGTTTCCCTTTGTGTTCAGTTTGTTAGATTCAGTGACATCTAGTGGTGAGGTTGAAGATTGCAACCAGCTGAATAGCCCTCCCCTCCCCCTCCCTTCCCAAGCATGAGCAGGAGAACCTTCGGTGGCTGCGAAATTTGTGAAAAACGCAAAAGGCCCTCTCCAGAGCCAGTGTTTGGATTGTCCATTCTGTGCCACTGTAGAAACATGGAGATGCAACACGCAACACTAAATTCTGCACACTGGTCCTCTCAGTCGGCATGGCCTGAGTTTAGTTCTGTTTAGCTGACCTTTTTATGGGACCAGAACAATTTTGTAAATTGTTTTTCTCTTCTTTGGTTGAATTGAACCATCTTTTTTTTTTTAAACTACATGTGACTCCTCATGCCTGCCATCTTGATCCCTTACACCGTTACAGTAAGGCTGCTAATTAAGTGATTCAGTATCAAGTAAAAGTAGTCAATCAGCAACCATTGTAGCCATTAAATTCAATGAGCTAACTGGAAAATGTGCATTTTCATAAAGGCATATATAAATACTGGATGATTATAGGAGAGGCTAAAAAGATCAAAGGCCTCATGATTTATACAGGGAATCAAACTGAAACTCTGGTGTTTTTAGTGCTTCATTCTGCCTACTGAGATCTAAAGGACCACTTATAATAAGTAAGATTTCCATAGCAACGTCATCATGACAAAGCCCTTCATCTTTCATCAGTGACTGTTCAGTTTAACATGAACCCAGGTAACTCCACAGAGCACTGAGGTACAATGAGATTATTTGAAATTACACAGAGAACTTTTTCTACTTTTCTAGAACGTTGACCACAACATCTTTTTTTTTTAAATCCCTGGTTACAGTGACAAAGTAAATTAAATACATTTAGAGACTGTTTTATGCATGGCCATGAACTTCATGAGCCTAATGGTCACAATCACCTACAGTAATCAAGCCTCTTAAGATTAGGGCTTCAACTAACGATCATTTCTATCATCAATTAATCTACTTACTGATTATTTTCTCAATGACTCAATCTGTTTGTCTATAAAATGTCAGTAAATAGTAGGAAAATGCCAGTTATAATTCCCCAGAGTCAAATGTGATGCCCTCAAATGTCTTGTTTTACCCGACCAATGGTCCAAAAGCCAAAATATTCAATTTACTGTCCTGTATGACAAAGAAAATGATAAAATATTCACATTTGAGAAGTAAAAACCAAAGAATTTCTGGCATTTTTGCTTAAAAAAGTGACTAAAACGATTATTCAATTATCAGTTGCTGATTAATATTTTGATTAATAATCAACTGTTGCAGCGCTACTTAAGATAATATATAATCATGAAATTAAAATTCTGTATGGGATGCCATTAATATCTGCTATGTTTTTAAGAAGCAAAATATCAGCATTGTGATTAAACTTGCTAAGATTGGACTTCTACCTCCTCAGGCGCTCGGTGACCTGGTGAAAAGCTCTCAGGTTTCTGGCTCAGTAACTCTGTGTCCATCCTGCTCTAAGTAAGGTGACCTTTAATAGAACTTAATCTATTCACCTCTATTGCAATATGTGACACTTGCTCACAGAACTTTTATTAAGTTGTTATTGTATTTTTATCGTCTCATTGCGTTTCTCTGTTGAATTGTATATTTCTGTAAAGTGCCATCTAACCATCTTAGGGTGTAAATGTTCTGCTGTGACATGTGGAACTGGTCCATGCTATGTACTATTTAAAATAAAATAAAATAATGTTAATGTTGCCTAAGGGGTCCAATAAATGGTTGAATTCGCCCCTTTCACATCCTGTTGCCCCTACATTTGCAGATGGAGATCATGTGATATGAAAGAGGCTGTCCCCCCAAGAAAAACGACGCTATAGGTCATAAATTCAATCACAGTAATGACCCATATGTGCGTTTGAGTGACAGACGCCATCTAGCGGCCGTAATAAATATGATTTGGGGAAGTGACGCAGTTCAGATGGCGTCAATATAAGGTGACTTCCTTATGAGGAGGAGAGGCGCGTTGGTTGTATGGCTAGATGGAGGAGGTGGGTTGAGTGGATGGCTAGATAGTTAGTTATATGGCAAAAAGTGCCAAAGCTGTTGGAGACCACTGTTCGCTTCCTGTTTCCAACTGCAAGTTTCATGTTTTCAACTGTGAGTTAGGACATTTTTTTATAAAAACTGTAATGTGGTGTTTACTGTTGCCATGATGACAACGGTTGCCACGTTTGACCACATTTCAAGTGATTTTAACCCAAACCATGATCTTTCCCTAACCCAAACCAAGTGGTTTTTGTCAGCACATTCTCACTCCCAACTTGTCTCCTCAAAAACACTCTGACTGGCTGTTAAAAACACCAACGCAGTTGGAGGCAGGAGGCAAACACTGGTCTCCTGCAGCAAAACTTTTTGCCATCTATCCATCTAGCCATCCACCTGACCTGCCACATCCACACATTGAAAATTTTCACCTTAAATAGATGTCATCTGGCTCTAGACATCTTTTTAAGACCTGCCTGAACCTAACCAGCCCTTAACCACAGCATTGTCACACCATGAAACATAATTATTTTTTAACAGTAATTAATAACAGTTTTGTAAAGTGGCACATTACGCTCCAGTGGGTCCCTCTGGAGTGCAGGTACAAGCAACTTATGTGGTTGTTTTATTTGGAGGACTTGTTGGATTGAAAGCTCCAGAACAGCAACTAAATGGACAGTCAGGTATTGTTCGGTCAAGAATGAAGTTTGGACCTCACTTTTTAGTCCAATGTGAATGAGAAGCTTTTAAAAAGCTCAGGTAAATAAAATAAACATCTGCAACTTTCGTGTCAACTGTGGCGTGATACAAGAAAGGTGCTTCTGCTACTATTTGAAACAGCAAATAGAAAAAATTTCAGGATCAGGAAAAAATACAAATGTTGCAGATTTGTATTAAGTAACACTGATGAGTCCTGTAGTTGAAGTAATGCATGTATTTATTTTTTATGAACTGGCTACAAAACCTAAAACCTACATTAAACTTACTTGAACTTACACTGAAAATGTCCGTGATTATTAGATTTGAGGGAGGTTTCTGCCAAGTTTAAGCAAAACTGGAAAATCTTACATGCCTGTTCCAATGGATGGATGAACAATAATGTATTTCAAGAAGATGGTAAGACATATGGAGGGACAGAAAACTGAACAAACAGACAGTTTGATGAATGGAACTTTCCAGATTCTGTTCGGACAATTTGTCATGCACAATTAAGTCAACCTTGCCTACGAGTGAGAATTCAATTTGCCGGGCTGCTTGTGCTCATTCAGCTCGCTGAGTATCCAAATGAACTCTGCTCAGCTCCAGGATCTTGCGGTGGATCTGAAGGCCTCCCTCACAGTGTGGTGACAGGGGGCACTGTCTGGTTTCTGGGCTTGATCAATCAATCATTCAGTTTTGAAAGTACAGTCAGTCAAATGTTTTCAATTAAGAATGAATCTTGTTGCACCTGTCAGAGACACGGTGAGGAAACTGATGTGAGGTTTATATTTCTCCTCATTGCAGCAGATTCGGGAGCCTCAAACTTCAACAAGTTTAATTAATAATGAGTGGTGAGGGTGGAGGCAGCCTGAACCCACAGGTGCCTCCTTGAGCTGAAGATCCAACCTCCATGAATTTTATACTCCTCAGAGTTTCTCAACTCCTCTATCTCTCCAGAAATGTGTCAAAATTAAAGGGTTAGTTCACCTTAAATTACAAAAATACACATTTTCTCACCTCCTTTCCTCTTACTTAATCTGCAGGCAGATAGATTTGATTTTATTTGTCCAGGTTTTGAGATACCTTTCTCTGAGAGTCCTGCCTCCATCCTGCTTCTTTAATTTTCTCATACAAAACAAATGTACTTTCTACCAAACACATAGTTCCAAAGATGTTTTTTCATAGCATATTCTCTGGATTATCAAGAGTAGCCCGTAACCCGGTTTTAGTGATGAGATGTCGCTTTTGATTTGTAATTTTTCACTCCTGTGAGCTCCACATATTTGGTTCCATTCCCGTCTGTTGCATTGGAGTGGAAGCAGAAACCTCAAAGACAAATACACAGACACAGAACACCAGAAATAGATGCAATTATAGACGCCACAAGACATAAATGAGGAAATATGTTTGTTTGTTTTTTGTCATTTTGGTGAGAAGACCCTTTGAAGGAAACTCACATTGCTCAATTCATCTTCACACATATCTTCAAATACAAATCCAATGTAGTCACAAACACAGATGTGCATAATTCATTTGATTTGTGAATATTTTGTCACTTTATGGTTTAATTTAAAACTTTGCTCTTATGTTAATCCCTTCATATTGGTTTTGTGATTAATTTTTTAAACTTTTTTATGTATTCCCATCCGCTAGCCCCATCACAACAACTACTCCTCCTTGGGTTCATTATCACCTTATCTTATCTGTCCTGTGTCTTATCTGTCTTTATATATTTTTGGAATGCACCACACTGCACTGAACTTGATTAAAATTTTGGATTTATGGATATTCACCAAATGATAAACTGTCATCAATGAGCAGCTGAATTGCACCATTTCAGTGTTTAACAAGATTTACATCCAAAACCTGACATTTTCACGTCACAAGTTAAATCCCTTTGCCACAACATGCTCGTTTAAACTTGCTACATTTTATTTTCTATTTTTATATGACAACTCAGCATTTCCTCTTCCTCCTGAAGACTCTATAACTTCACGTTGTTGCAGCAGTTGAATACATACAATTCAGCCTCTGGTCCTGTTAGTTTATCAGGTGTAATGTGAAAAATATTACAAAGAGGACAATATGTTCTCAAAATACTGTTTCATAGCAACTGTAAAATAGCAGCCTTTGTACAGCAGATACTGTAGTAGATGTGGTTGTATTACATAAATACATACAAATTTAGACAGCAGTTTGTACATGAAAAGTAATGTCAAGATGTTTTACTTGACATTTTAGCGTATGAATTGCATTTTATTTAAAAATATTCCTTTCACTGCATGCATAATGCTTCTACATCCTTGAGGTCAAATTATTGAATTTCCGACTGAGTTGAATATTTAATAAGTGCCGCATAAACGAGGGAAATCCTGTTTTAACTTGGAAAATGAATGTGTGATTTGGAGTCTGTGGCCTTTCGAGCATATTTGCAAACATTCCTACGCTACATACAGGGTGAGAACTTCACACCAGCCAGCAGCCAAATGTAATTTATTTGCCACTGATGCAAATTCAGTGTATTGTAATGTAGCTTGTAGGTTGATCAAGCCTCCTCTCTGGCAGGTAATCAACCAACGTACAAGGCTTTGTGTCCCAAAGCTCCGACTGGCTGGAAAATCAGAGTAAGAGTCTGGTTTACTTGGGGATTTAGCAGCCTGTGATCTGGGACTATAAACTTTAGCTTCTTGGTGGACCTATAAATCTCTGCAGAGCTTTATGGAGGCTGTGACAGGTGACAGTATTCTCAGATTTTATTATAAGCGCACCACTGCCAACTGAAAATATTCCAAGATTGTATTTCTTCAAAATGAAATAATAATTTGTTTATGAATGGAAGGGGAACAAACTTTCCCTCTGTACATTTGTGTATTCTGTGTATTTATGCAAAATCTTAAATTGAGTTTTAGTTTTGTTTCTTTTTAAAAATCATTTTAAAATGTGAACTTCTGTGTCCTATCACATTGGAAAATGGAGATACAGGTACAGAGAAGTCAAGAGAGCAAAGAACAATTTCCAGTGAATTAGCATCATCAAGTTTACTTTACTTTCAAAAACAAAAATGGAAATACTCAAGTAGAGGACAAGTACCTTAAAACTGTACAGTATTTATGTAAATGTTACTTATGTAAATGTTACGTTCCACCATTTGTATGTATAAATATGTTTTTATATGCATTACATACTTTAATGTATTGTCTGGACAGTGTAAATTATTCCTAATTTCTTTTACATCCTGCATTGTGAGGAGAGTAGGTATAATAAGCTGTAGCACCTTCTGTACTATATGTAACTACCTCATACAATCCAGGCCATGTGGCTGTGACGGTAGTGGGACAAGTCTCCAGTCTATTATAGGGCTAACACATATAGACAGATCACCATTCACACTCATTCACACCCACGGGCAATTTTAGGGAACATGCAAACTACACTCAGAAAGCTCTTAAAAACCAGAACTTTTTTCCTGTGAAACCACCACTGTACTATCAAGCCCCCACTTTACACTATTGTCTTTCAGGACCACGGACAGAGACAAACCCCTTCATGAAAATACTCCACACTGCTGCCTCCCTTTCAGCACCAAGGACAGCGACAAGTCAGCAGCTTCCTGGTTCTCTGCTGTGATTTCATTCTGACTCCACAGATGTGTACTGCTGATATGAGAATATGGATTTCAAAGAGAAACCGAATATCATTATAGTTAATTTACATTTTTGACAGGTTACAATAGGAACCAAATTTGCTGTGCTGTTAGAAAGATGGACACTCTGCCTTGCTTAGCCCTGTGGAAAGGAAAACTGAATAAAGAGATCGTCAGTCATCTTAACCGCAGAGTACACAACAGACTACCATTCATAAGTGTGAGTATATTCTACAGGCTGACCTTCCTCTTAGGGTTTAGGCGACAAATCTGATTTTATTCCATCTCTGATCACTCTGGCTCCTTTTAATCGACAGAAATGGCCAATTTCTGCACACACAGTCAATGCATCTAGACTTACAGGCCGTCTTCTGTTCATCACCCTCATACAGGAAAATCCATTTCTATTAAGGGCTTAATCAGTGGTAATACAAGAGGTACCATTTATCTTTTAAGCTGCTCATGTGGCAAATCACTGGTAGGTAAAACCATGGGGGAACTAAAACACATGTAGCAGACCACTGGAGTCGTACTAATGCAAGAATCCAAATTATTCTTTGTCTTTACATTTTACTTTACACTGGAGCTGAAAAAGTCCCCATCCCAGGGAGAGGTGGCGACCTGGATAATTTGCTACCCAGACCAGAATACTAATGACTGAAAACTCTTAGACTTCATGATCTGAACAGAGACTCTTTGAATGTAATGTCTTTGTGTAACACTGTTTGTTAAATTCTTGTCTATCTTCGGCTCACTAACTATATCTTGGGATGTTGGTGTTTTTAGTAATGCTGTGTAATTGAAATTGCTCAGTGTGTAATGAGATGTTTCTTGAAAATGATGTGAATTATAATAATTGCTTTGTAATTCCAAAAGTAATTTTGTGATTGCATGGAAATGTCATTGTATGTATGTGTAATTTATTCCTCGTTAACATTTCACCTCCTAGAATATAAATAGACTATAAAAAGACTTTGAGGGAAATTATAGTACGAATGCATTTGTGAACTCGTGTGAAAGGATAAAATGCTTAGTAATAGTCATAGAAATCATGTTTGGGCCTCTGAACAGTATGTTCTTGTGTAAGAAAGAAAAGAAGAACATCTGTTTATTCTGAAACAAATCCTGCCATGTCTGTTTGGGTATAATCATGCACTCCTAGAGGTTGGTGTGAAACCGATTAAGAAGTATTCACCCCACTGTTTGGGGCTCACGCCTCTACAACAGCTTGTATGTCTGTATCAGTGTGTGTGTTCCATGCTCTGAGCATTAAAGAAAGTGTGATAATACTATATCGAGAATTGTCTCTTTCCTCATTTAACCCTTCTATTATGTTAGGGTCAAATTTGACCTGTTTTCAAGTTTGGATGTGTGAAATATACTTTTAATTTTAACTGTATGTGCATGACACACTAACATGATGAACATTGAACTCTGTCAGACCTTTCTGGCCGGAGCAGATATGTACATAATGTCGATCTGTGAGACTAAAATCAGTGTGACACAGAGCTCAGAGGTAAAATCAAATAGATTTACAGCAAAAAAGCAAACTGTTTATTAGCAAATTAGTCATTCTTGACTACTTGACAACTAAATCAATCTAAATCCAGAACACAGTGATGGAAGACCAAGGCGATAATAATTCAGGAAAGGTAAAGTAGTAAAGTAAAGGTAAAGTCACATTAGCTTGACATTGTCACTCACACAAAAGAGGGATGAAAAACGATGTGATGTCACAGTTCTGACATTATGTGGAGTAATCACAGAATGTAAGGCTCGAGTGATGCTGTACAAAACAAGGTGGCAGCACATCACTAGAATAATGACTTCTTCATTTCCAGACACAGATTATCAGTATTTTTTAGTCAAATATGGAAATTTGAAAGACAAAATTGAACTGAGGTGAACACTGGTCTGCTAGTCTGCCACAGCCTGCCAGTGATGACCATCAACTGCAGTAAATGGAAGATGAAGCAGAAATGTAATGTGACTGTACCCGAGGGCACAACTGGACTTGGTCTCGAATAGCTAGTAACATGAAGAAATAATAAAATGCATTCAGTCAGGTCAGTGGAAGAGGAGAGCCTCCATTCAGCAAGTCAGTGATGGTAAAATATAGAAGCTGTTGTTGTTGGCCAATCAAGGTCAGCCTTCATGTTCATTCTGTTACCCAGGCTAAATTACTCTGATCATGAGCCAGAAGAAATTTAAAATGTGAAATGAATAATGTGGGGCTTTAAAATGTTGCAAAACACAAAGTACAACAATAACAAGATTTATAACATCCAGGATTTAGGACAACGTTTCCCCTGAGTCCAAAAGAAGCACCGGGCCAATGGAGAGTACAGCAGAGCTATTATCATAATTAAACATCTAAATAAATAATGTTTCAGTTGTGTGGCCTGCTACAGAACAACAAAGAATGTGGAAGAAAAACCACAGTAGCCTAATTCACTGATTATATATTCCTTCCATATGAGCACAAAATATGTTTCCATGCTGTGGGACGTCATGAGCCGTGTGGAGACAGATCAGCAGCAGACAGATTGAGTGAGGGCAGAAATGAACCGCAGGAATCCGCCTGAAGGTGGTCTCCGTTCTCAGCCTTTTCACTGACAAACCCACAAGCTTTCACGCAAGATGTGAGATCCTGAGCTCTTCCTCTTTCTGTCAGACAGCCAATAATCATCAGACACCAACCTAATGCAAATGAAATGTGCATCTGCTCAGATTACCAACACTATCAGCAACTTTGGCACATACAACCAGCCATTTACATGACTTATTCTTCTCTGGAAGTGATATGGTGGATATTAATAGTCATTGAGCGACTGCAGCTGTTAAACATTAGCACTCAGCAGCATCAAATATGTACAAAATCTAACAGGAGAGAAGCTGAAAGTTTAATATCATCTGAAAACTGAAAACCTTCAATGGAGCTTCAGTATCACATGAGAAACACATCAATAACTAGGTCACCATTATAATTAAAAAGCTCCGGCTGGCAAGCATGCAGGCAAGTCTTGGCTTAAGTTTGCAATTTGTAAAATTCATTACTGTAATATAGCAACCCAATCAAAGTCTGTGCACATGGAAATGTGACAGCAATTCACATCAATTTATTTGGATGCAAAAAAATGCAAAAGTAACTCATCAGAAAGAAGAAACAGATGAGCAAACAGACAAATTCTGGTTCCGCAGCTTACACTTTTGGTTTCCCATATTCAAAGAATTAAAAATAATAAAAAAAAACAGAATGAAATTATTGTATTAGTCTGGTTTCAAAAAGAAAAAAGTAACACTTGTCTGGAAAGAGATTAAAACTTTTAGTCCCAGGCCAAAAATGGTGTTTTTGTACTCTGTAACTAATCAGGACACGAGTTTGTGTTAGTTACCCTGTACCACCTCTCTCATAACCTTTCTACCTCTAAAACTCTAAACCATACATCCTCCAAAGTCTTTAATAAACACAAGTGCAGTTTATCCAAGACTTTGATGCTCCCATAACCATGTCACTCCTGCCTTAAAGCCCCTGAAAACTTGCCTTTATATCTTAAATATTTCTCTATAACAATAGTAATCTTATGTCTGATGCTAAAAAAACATCTCAAGGCATAATTTATCGGAAATTAAACACTCAAAAACTGAGCTAATGTGCTTCATCAGGACTGTGTGGGTGTAGTTTTTTTGATTGACAGTGACCATTGACTGTCATCAGAATTTAATTCAAATGTCGAGTAAATCCTGATTGATGCATGGAAGTACAGTATGTGACATCA
Source organism: Thunnus thynnus (assembly GCF_963924715.1). NCBI lineage: Eukaryota > Metazoa > Chordata > Actinopteri > Scombriformes > Scombridae > Thunnus > Thunnus thynnus. The sequence continues at coordinate 3,485,373 of NC_089536.1, read as the reverse complement.
CCTTTTATTCCAAATGAGCACTGGCAACTTCAAACTAGTAAGAAGAGCACAGAGAAACAAAACATCGGCATATTAAGAAGACGATTGAGAAAATATGCTTCCAATTTCAATTCAGACTCTTTTCTAACAAAGCCCTCCAGAATGAGACCCACTCCTGCCTCACCCCCCCTTTCCCCACTGCTACACTCTCTCCTGCAGCCTCCAACACCAACCTCCTGCCCCCCTCCGTCCAAGACCAAGCACCAGACCTCGGCCTTCTCCATAGCAGACCCCTCCCTCTGAAACCTTTATAACTACTTCTGATTTTATGAAGCGTTCTATTCAACTATTCTGCAAGCGCTCTGTAAAACAAGATAAATAAGCACAATGGTTATGATTTTGAGCTCTTTCCAGTCTCTGTAAAGAACATTGTGGCTGCAAGAAACACGACTATTGATATGCAGTATTGACAGCAAGGTACAACAATCAACTCACAAGCAAGCCTCATTTAAAAAGTGGGAGGCTGTTTGGGCTGATCAGGTTAAGCCTAAAACAACCTCAAACACATTCACTTACTGTCAAATGTTCTAAACCCAAGACTCATCTTCATCCTCATCTGGAGAGACCAGATTTTAGTGTCTCATGATGGTCTGAACGTCTCAGAGGCTCCACTCAGACAAGCACATCAATCACATTTTTTTTTTTTTTTTTTTTTTTTTTGCTGTGAATAAATCAAATTTAAAGATATCCAGTATTAGCAGAAAACTCTTCACAGCTTCAGAATAGAAAATATCATTATTAGCAGTATCTTTCAGAAACATGTTAATAATCCAACCAGTTTCCTTTCTAAGCTTTCCAGCCTCCCTCTGCTTCTACCCACACAGTCTTCTCTCCACCTATTTGTCACAGTGAATTTGAAAGAACACTAACAGTTTCTTCTTGGAGTATTTTAATGCCCTCGCAGGGTCAAACACTCTGCTACATGCCACGTTTATTCAATCCGCTGAATGAGGCTGCTGCATTATGTTAGAAAGATATCCTTGCTCCAATGCTCTCTGTTCATGCCTGCATCTGTGTGTGTGTGTGTGTGTGTGTGTGTGTGTGTCTGTCCAATTAGGGACAAAAGCTGTGTCCCCAAATTGGAAAAAGCTGATTTTTGGATCAGTGGTTAAGGTTAGGGTAAGGGTTAGGTTTAGGCAGGTGGTTATGGTTTGGGTTAGGGTCTCCAGGAAATGAATGTAAGTCTATGTAATGTCCCCAAAAGTGATCTAAGTAAACGTGTGTGTGTGTGTGTGTGTGTGTGTGTGTGTGTGTGTGTGTGTGTGTGTGTGTGTGTGTGTGTGTGTTTGTGTGTGTGTGTGAGTGCAGGTGCTAGAGGTAAATGGCCTGGTTAGACCTTCGCTGAGACAGTGCGGGAAGCCTTTTGCGTTGTTCCCTAACTGGGTTAGTTTATCTTATTTAGCGGTGGGGCGAGAAAAGGCCGCAGCTGTTCATTTGCTTTGCCAGCCTCGACAGATTGGATTCCTGCAGTTTGAGCTTGCCTTTCCAAAACTCAGCGATGAATAAGCAGAGCTCTCCTTCTCCTAGTTGCTACGCCGGCACCATAAATCATCCCTCATCGACTGCCTGGCTCATGGGATGGGGTAATCTCTCCTCCTCAGACTCCTCATGAAAAGTGACTTGTTATCCGCTTGGCCTGGGAGGCATTTAGAGGACCTTCAGACCTGGAAAACAGCCCAGAGGGACAAGAAGAACTACATCCCAAGTTCAGCCGGCTGATATCAGCTTCTGGAGGATGATATTGACATTTTTACAGTGAAGTCAAAAACACCAAACTGTTTGCATTTTTTGAGTTTTACAGCGTTTCTTGTGACTCAGGTTGGAAAAGCCACTGAAACACCACATGAACCTTAACTGGACAGTAAAATTATTCTGAAACCAGACTGGTACATTTCCTTCCATGTTAGAGACTCTTTAAAGCTACATGTTCAACATTTTTTTACATTAACACTGCATCTAAATGACAGTGTGTAATGTGAAATGGGTTTCTTACAATGATGAACCTACAGAGAACTACCGACAACTCTGCTGCATTCTGAAAAATAAAGTCATCAAGTCATTACTCCATGTGGAGGTTTTTAGTCTCTTGCAGCTCATTTTACAACACATTTACCGTCTGGTTCAGTATCTGTGCTCTTGTTAATCTTGTTTACAGGAAGCTGTTTTCAGCAAGACCCACTCTACGCTACCTGCCCAGCACCAAACAGCAAACAGACAAAGTCAGCAACTAGCTGGTGAAAGTGAAACATCAAGCAGCTAAAGAGACAGATATTTTCTCAGGAGTTGGTGGAGACCAAACCAGAGCTGAAAGGAGAGTCAATACTGGTCTTACATTCATCGGGTCATGAACAGGTCTCAGACTGAATGCTAATTTCGCTCTGTTTCTGCTGGGTGTGGAAATAACTAATTGCTTGCTAATATGTTGACTGTAACTATTTTTATAAGGTGAGAATACAGTTTGTCAAGGCTGTTTGTCTGTAGGATTGTTTTTGGGTTCTTCTCCCACCTTGTGGCCAAAAGTTTATTACTTTAGCTTTGTGGTGGGATAACTCACTGTACCATCATACTAAACATCGTCGAACAATATTTATTTTCATGAACAAACTGCAAAAAATGAAAAGAATAGCATTTTTCTCTACTGCTGACTGGCTGAAATCTTGGTAGACCTTACATCATGTACGATGTAGGTAAAATAATCAACACAACTTAGCTGCTCATGTCAGAATTAAAAGCAGCCAAGACAAATGTCATCAAATACATCCCTATTTTCCTTTTTCATTCATATACAACATAGCTTTCTGATTCATCCACCAGCACTCGGCACAGGCTAGTCAACTTCTTCAACACCAAACTGGGAAAATAATGAATTATCATTGTTTGCTGTAAAGTAGCATCAATATTTCCCTTTATGGGAACTATGGGGCCAAGAGCAAACCATGAAAAACAGCCCTCTGTCCACATACTTCTGGTCATACGGTGTATTTCCATTTGACAGTGGAGAGGTTTGCACATTAACACACTTGACATATTTTCTCATGTTTTTCTGTGTTTGACTGCGTGTCTTTTTGTTAAGCTGCATCACACACAAATTTCTGTCATGTTTTCTACAAACACCGGCTCGATATCGTCTCAACACATCTGTAAACTGACATATTAGTCTGCAGGAGCTTCTGTTGAGGTTTGACAACCTGGTATTTGTCTGCTTTTCATAATGATTATATCTCCCTCTTTTCTGCAAAAGAGATGTTCTTGTAAGCCTCTTGAGAGCATCCATCATACCAGGAGTGGAGCTCACTGACAGCTTGATATCTGATATTTCATTAAAGGCCAAAATTGATCGAGCTCTGTTTCCTCCTGTTTGCTGCTCCTGGCGCTGACCTTCAGTCAGACAAACTGACGTTCCTTGACCAGCGGTTTTCTCTCCAGTCAAAACCAAACACCTCAGCAGCTGTTTTCACTGATTTGTGCACATTCAACCACAGAACAGGGGGGCGGGACTAATTAGAGAAACCAGCTGCTGTTGTGAGCAGATGGAATGAAAACCTGCGACTCTTGAACCTCAATGGTGCAGGATATTTTTTGCACCACTGATGTACACGTTCCCACCGTTCAAAGTGGATCAGAGGCCGAAGCAAGTCGACGGAAGGTCGCAGCTCCACGTTTTCATCTGTATCAGCTCTTTTACAGATCAGAACCCCCACCCTGTGACACCCACTGCCTGCCACTGATCCTCTACAGGGAACAGAGGAGAGGAAGGGACAAACAAACCAGGATATGTCACCAACGATAAAGCCACATGGCTAGACGAGACAGATGCTCGGGCAGGGGTTTTGGGACCGAGGCTGGAACACTGTCACATCTGATCTGGACGTTGTGCCGTGCTGCCAAGTCAGTCAGAAACACACTGTCAGTCGGTTCAGAAGAACAATGGATGCTCTGAACACAGCCAGTTGATCACAGATCAGCTACGATGGCGGGGAGGAAGGTGACAGGTCAGGCTTCATTTTTCAAGAATTTCTTAATTTTGTTCGCATAGATCGCATAATCCTGCTGACTTCAGACTCTTCAGACTTTTTTTAAATGAAACTATCTGAGAAGGAACAAAATACTCTTTAGTCACAAGTCATCAAGTGCATCATGATCCACTGAAGCCAAAGAAGTGGGTTCCTCAACTGGTTTTTGGTAAACCAAGAAATACTAACAAGTTGCATAAAAAACCCATGTGGTGGTATTAAATTTTTCATAATAAATCTGAGGGATTGCTTGTTTTTCCTGCAAACTACGGGATACTTTCACACTTCAGCCATCACCTTCGCTGTAGGGTCGGACTCATCTTAATCTCACAAGCCAAGGAAGTTGGAAACCACTGGTTTATTCAACCTAAACAGCTTCATCTTAAAACAAACATGGCATCTTCTTGATAAAACTAATAGCTGCTTTGTCATTAATTGTTTTATAAAAGGTAATGGTTCTCTTGTTTTCTGGTCTGCAAGTCAAATAAAGTAACATATACGGTACTAAAGTGATACTTCATGGCGCCATGAAGCTTCTCTGCAAAACCATTTGAACGTTGTGCTGCAGGAAACCTTGAAACCATGATTGATTGTTGCATCATATAGCTTATACACAAATAAAGAATAAAGAACAAAGAACATAAATTGTAAAGCAAAAGACAACCTGTTATTTATGGCAGTTCAAATGGTTGTGCAGGGACCAAGGAGCATTTTATAATATGCAGAACTTTTTTTTTAATACAAGTATGAAATAATCTGTTTTTTTACACACAGGCAGGGGTTCCAGCCTGAAGAAAACTAAACTTCCAGTGGCAGTGAAAATCCTATTTGAAAGGTACAAATACATGTTGGATCTGCAAGGACTCCTCTGCAGCTGACTGTGTGAGGTTTCCTGCTGCTGCATCACTGGAGTGAGTTAACACGTCTCAGAGCTACAGGCTGTGATTTGTACTGCTAGAACCTGCAGGGATCCACCGCCTGACTGGCGAGGACATGCAACAAGAGCCAGATGTCCAAGACTGGATTCACACTCACGGTACAAGACTTATTTCCATGTTTGTGCCTTGCTTGAACGACCACAAGCTCCTCTTTGGGTTGAGAAAAATTCACCAGCCTCTCAACAAGGTATTGTGTTGAAGCCACAAACACAATTGGTTTCTTTTTACCTGTAACACTGCAACACTGACATTTTATACACTGTATGTGGTTTTTGGCTGACGGTGGTGAGCTGCATTTGAAAGACAGAAAAAACCCAGAGAATGTGATGTTTTGGTGCCTTGATTTGCACATTTGGTTGGAAAAGAAAGGATTTTAGACATCTGCATTACATATAACATTTTTTTCTAAACAATTTCAATGACTTTACTTCAACATGTTGCAGGATAAACTCCTTGAAATCCCCCCCCCCCCCCCCCCCCCCAGCCTCTGAAACCAATAGAATGTATCCTCTTCTTCACTCTTTAAATCATCCAACTATGTCAGGTGCAGCACAGTTGCATGTTAACATCTTGATATCACTATTTGGCATCATCACCCCCCTTACATATTTCTGTATTTACTGTTCTGTGTTCTTGATAATCCTGTATCACTGTTCTCTGTTGTTTCCATGTGCAGGCTCAACACAGATTTTCTCCTGAGGGACAGTAAAGTATCCATCCATCTGTCCATCCATTCATCCTCTGAGATTCATTGGAAATATACAGTACATGCAATATATAGTGTGTTTCCTCTGTCTACCGTGGGTTATGTTTCCATTGAATATCATCTGCATATGAATAAAGATCTTTGCTTCATAATTAGACAGTCGCCACAGAGGAAACGGAGAAAAAACAGACTCCCACCCTCCCATGTTGACTACTGGCATGAATATTCATCACATTCTTGGTTGGTATTGAAGTTAGGAGGCAGCTCATGTAAGACTAGTTTGTCATTATTACATAAATTATCTTTATCAAACATGGCCTGACATCTCTCCATAATGGAGATTCAGCGTTTTAGAAGCACTCTGTCACTGTAGCTTTTGGAAAATCATGTGAGGTAAGAAGTGTATTCCTTTGAATGCCCCCCCCCCCCTCCCTCCCCACTCTCCTGGCTAAAAAATACAGGCCACCGCAGTGCTACCACTGGCGGGGTTTGATGGTCTGAGCTGCAGCAGAGATCTGAAATGTCAAACCCTAGGATTATTATTATCATCATTTCCTTCCTCCTTTTGCAAACTGGATGGCTCTCTTCCAAACTGAGAGCGGCCGCCTGCCGCATCCAATCATCTCAGGGCGAAGTAGATCCTCTAAGTGGAATTAGTGCAAATTGGGGAGTTTATATGAAAAGTGCGTGTGGCTGTGCGACTGTGTGTTCATCAGCGGTGTCTCATACTGCCTACACTATTCTCAAAATCCTCTCCGATCCTCCCTGACTCCGCCGTATCCTCCCTCAACTCCTACTTTTACTTAAAAAGTGACTTGACTAAAATCACAGGAAATCAAATGATGAGAGGAGAAGACGCGAGCAGAAAGTGGTGCTCAGCTCCTCTGCTCGCCAACTGGCTTTTGGGTTGCCGACGATGTTTCACAGCCCAAACAGTCGGCGTTTGTCCCCTTTGTCATCTCTTCCCCTGGCAGAGTTGATTAACATTTCACTCACGTCCAATTCAAAGTTCAGGCTTATAGATGAGGGGAGGCGAGGGAGAGAGGGATGGAGGAGGAGGAAGAGGAAGAGAAGGAGGGAGGGAGGGAGGGAGTGAGGGAGGACGATGGATGGATAAAGCGAAACCCTCCAAACACCCACGTCGGGCCAGTTTCTCCTGCCAGCTTCGGGTTTTCTGCATGCGAATGTGAATATGCATCGACATGAGCTTTCCCTGCCTGTGAAGGAGGGATGGATGGATAGAGAGATGGAGAGATGGCGCGGCGCAACACTTTGCGGGCACTTCTACCAGCCTGCGCTGCGTGCGTCTGAGCCTGGATGCAACAGCCTCCTTCCTTCCTACACATTATCCTGGCACGAATCGGAATGATAATCAGGTGTGAGGTCGGGTCGGGTATTTTGCCAGAGAGGATAGGAGGCTTGAAAACCAGTGTACTCTAATATTCAAATTCTGTCATAACTCAACTTGAACACATCTGATCTTTTCATATTTCATAAACGCATCAGTAACGTGCTTTTCTGCTCATATTTTGTGTTTTTAAGCCGTCCCTGCATGCAACCACCAGCCCGTCTCTCCTTACAGCAAAGCCAAAAAAGCCCCGGTTGGTGTCTTACCAATGTGAATGATGGAGTCGGCGCTCACTGTGTTGCATTGCAATATCCACAGGGAATGAAATAACAATATCAGCATTTCCATCTCCAGTTTGAGCCAAAGAGGCGCATCCACGGATCCACCTCGCTGCTTTTTGTGTTTTTTCTCCACTGATGAGCAAATCCAAAATAAGCGTCGGTGCGTAAAAGCGGCAGCAGCAGCAGCAGCAGCAGCGGGGAACAGTGTTGAGTGAAATCACCACCGAATAGTAATAAAAAACCAAATCCCAAAGACCAAACTGTTGGCCGGAGTCGAGAAGAAGAAGAAGGGTAGAAAAAGAAAGAAATACAAGCTTCCAGGGCTCCGGAGAGAAACAAACCCGGGTAAGTGAGGAGGGGAGCGGGGTAGGATGAGAGAAGACACCGGGGGTTTGTTTCAGAGGTTGAGATCCGCCGGACGAGCAGCTCTGACTCTCTACCTCAGAGTCTGAGACATAACACACTGCAAACTGCGGAGGAGGAGGAGGAGGGACGCTCTCTCTCTCTCTCTCTCTCTCTCTCTCTATCTCTCTCCCTCCCTCTCTCTCTCTCTCTCTCCCTCTCCCTTTCTCTTCTCCCCCGACCCACGTGACTGCAGAGCCTCTATCTACAGCGCTGGAAACCCGACCGGAGAAAAGAGAGGCGATGGATGGAGATGGAGAAAGATGGGGGGGTGGTGGGATGGATGGGAGCCGGTGCGCACAGCGGAGGAGACGGGATGAGAGGGAGCGGGGCACAGAGGTAGGCGCGCCCTGGACCGACACTCTCTTGGTCTCTAGGTTTTGCGGGATGAGGCGAGAGGGGAGAGGTCGTCGGTGCCGGTAATGAACTTGCGACAGCCGGACTTCACGTTTCACGCGTTGAACGCGCTCTCCCCTCCGACTGAAGTTCGTTTATTCAGCCGACAAGAGGATCCGTCAACGCTGCATCGCCGCGCTGCACTGAAGCTGTTGCATGCGTTGGATCTACTCTGTTGCCACAGTGTGATGCAGGTACATCGCATTACTCTGTTCGTGCTTGTGATTTGGGTATATGTGCTCAAATTCAAGATTGGTTTTCTACAGTTTTTTTTCCTTTTCTCGTGACGGAAATACGAAAAGGAAGATGTAGCGGTTCTATAATTGATAGTCTGATCCGCTTGTTCTCAACAAGGGGATTCTTTTGCAGATCTTTAGAGTTGCAAAAGGCTGAATGAATATCGGCTCAAGTGTGACATCGCTGTGAAGCGGAATTTACCCCCCTGGCAGCTTGGAGAGGTTGTGGATAACGTGCGGCGCACGGACAGGAGGTAACGAGTATCGGAGCAGGTTCCAGTTTAACGGTGTTTTCTTTCAGCTCGGAATGAATAAAACCCCTAAATGCGTAAAATGTTCTGTTCTGATCTTGCGTTCAGGCGCTCGGATACAAGTCGAACATAGGCTTTGGCGTCGCCCTGTGCGTAAAATCTCCCCATAGCTACACGGAGGATTTTCTGGAAACGATGAGGGATCGAAGCCAAGTGTCAAAAAACGCGGCGAGGAGGGACAGCGAGTCGTGATAGTGAGCGTTTGTGGAAAGAGGATGAGAGAAAAGGGAGAGGCGGACTCCTCAGCTCCGTGGGAGAGAGGATGTGAAGGGGCTCGGACGCGCTGGTGTCCCGTTACAGAACGAGAGGAGAGAGAGATGTGTTCAGGATGCAGCCAGGGGAGTTTTCTACAAGTCAGCAGCAGCGATTCTCACAACACCCTGACGCCGCTGCCGCGGAAAGCTGCTTCTCCTGCAGGTCTGATACTCTAACGAGCTTAAAAGAAGTCTGGGATGTGTTTGTCGTCTGTAGCTTGAAACCTGCAACTGCTGAGGTTACACAGATCCTCGGCTTATGGGCATGTGACGTAACTGACCTTTCCCGTGATGTCATTCCAGGTGACGCCATACGCAAGAAAGTGACGGACTGTGAGAACCAGAGGGTCGTTTTCACTCAGCGGGAAGAAGCTGGAAACTGAAGATTACTACACTTGACCTTACAATTAAAGGATATTTCTTGCGAATGATTGTGACTCAGAAATGTCTTTTAATTGTTTGGCTAAGTCTAGTTTGGCTAAAGTCTTGAGATGAACCGTCACAGGAAGCTTCTGTCGGTGCTGGTGGATCCTTGACAGTTTCAGCACCACGCCTGAGCGGACAGCTCCTCTGGATTCAGTCATTCAGTCGCTTTCAGACTTAAGTTCTCTTGCTATGGAGTCCCAGAAATGACAAATGTATCTGTAGTTGACCAACCAAAAATAATTTATACAGTGACATGATTGATAAATGGAAAATAATACAGTGAGAATAAAATATATAGTTATATTTATATTTACAGTATAAGGTAAATAGTTAAATGGCTGCATTTATATAAGCTTTTATCCAAAGCGCTTTACAATTTTTGCCACTCATTGCAGCGAGTTGCCATGCAAGGTGCTGCCTGACCATCGGGAGCTAAACCGAAACCTAACCCTTGCTCAAGGACACTTCAACATGCAGACAGAAGGAGCAGGGGATCAAACCGCCAACCCAGAGATTAGTGGATGACCCGCTCTACCTCCTGAGCCACAGCCACCATATTTCATGGTATTTATATATTTATAAATTATATTTGATAATATATTTATTTATATTTATTTTCCTTCTCATTTTCCTTTTAAATCCAATCAGTTGATTCAATAAATTAAAAAAAGAAATGTATTTAATCTTATCTTATCTAATCTCATTGAAGAAGACTGCAGGATACTGTTGAAAGTGTTGGTAAAAGCCAGTAAGTGAACCTTGATTTCAGGATACTTCATCAAATACAGGTGTATATGAACCTACACGTTCTCCACCCCTACAGACAAATACACAACAACACATAATACATCATTTAAAGTCTTTTTTTAAACAATGCAATTAAACTAGCAATATTATTCACTTGTTTTTTGTGCATGTAGACACATTTTTGACTCATTAGTCTATGTGTAAAATTTCGGGGTAACATTAGTGGCCTGAGGGACTCCTACTACTTCTACTTCTTCCCTTGAATGAACATGTATTCAATAATGTTAGTGTCGAACTCTGTTTTGTTTTGGAGCAAGTGTGCGAGTCTGAATTGTTAAAACTGTGTGTGATTTCTTTCTAACTCTGCACCTGAATAAGTGTTTTTGAGCTAATTAGGCTCTACAATGATCAATGAACTTGCTAATTACCTCCAACAGGCCTGGTGGATGTAAACACCTGAACTGTCACTCACACATTCTGTTTACAACGTGTTTACATGTTTCCCCCATACAATCAACATTAGCCATCAACACCACTTTCAACAATTTAATATTATATTGCTGATAATATTTTATTATATTATTTACTACAATATTATTCTAATCACCACTGATACTGATTAATTAGTCAACACAACTTCATATAATCAAAACTGACTATCATCATCAAAACATTACAAATATGATTATTAATATCCATTTATAATGTCATAATCATAATTATCACCACTCTTATGTTTACAATGCTGCCAGATATGATCATCATCAGTGTTCTGATCAATGTCACACACTCAACAATCATTATAAGCATCTTCCTATTCATTAATAATGCTCTCATCATCATCATCCTCATTATGTGGCACCTTCATCAAATATATCTAAATTATATAAAAACTATGAATACATTTAAATTACTGAATTATCATTAATTTAATTTTGTGCTGCATTCATTCCTAAACTCATAACAATCATAACACTATATCATGACAATATTATACTATACAGCACACATATAGATAGATAGATAGATAGATAGATAGATAGATAGATAGATAGATAGATACCTGGTATTTACAGGACATTATATTACATCACATCATTTATTATCTTTATTATTATTATTATTATTATTGTGGTTATTATTTTATATTTGATTAGATTATTGTATTAGTGACACTTTTAATGTTTGATTGTGTTGATTGTGATCTTGATCATTAATTAGTTGAATTCACAACACACACACACACACACACACACACACACACACACACACACACGCACGCACGCATGCACGCACACACACACACAGTTGAATTGTTCCAACAGAGTGACTGTTGGCCATTGGTGGAACATCACACCTCCTACTGGCAACAAGCTGTTACTGCGATTGTTTTACTGTGTACTGAATGAGAAACATAGAGACAGAGTTAGGAAAGAAAATGATGTGGATGGAAAGCATTTCCACTAAATTATTAATAAGAATTGATAAAAAGAGGAATTCAACTGAATCACTATTATTTTACACACGGTTTTATTCCCTTTATAAAAGATAGACACCAGCAGTAATTGAGATATTTAGTTACAGTGTTAAAAACTCTTTTACGCATTCTTCACTTTGAGTACTTCCACATCTAATATTTTATTCCCATTCTCATGTCATATTCCTATAAACAGGATTATGGTGCTGCATAGTGTCTCTCCACAGTGACTTAGAGTAGCGCTTGTTTTCAGCATCCCCCCTTTCAGTTGTTGCACTCATGAAACCATACTAGTCATCAGCTACATGTAATAATTTTCCACATGTGTGAACGCATTGTCTTTCGTCCTTGCTCGGATTTGATCCATCATTTTCATGGCCTTGCTCGGCTACTCCCCCACTAGACCATCTTCAATGCCAGACAAACAACCAGGTGGAGAGAGATCTGTAAAACACTGCAGATATGTCACATTAATTCATCTGTAGAGGGGAAAAAACAACTTTTTTAAATGTCTATCAACTGTATACTGCACAAAAAACCTAAACATGTATAGAGTCTGAGACATGTTAAAAAAAACGGCACAATGAATGAAACATGAGGTGAAGTTAGAGATGTCGACCTAAAGCATAAAATGTGGATTAATCTGCCACTGACAGTAGTCCTGTTCCCTCCTGTTTGAGTAATGTTTGCTAAAATCTACAGTACCCAGCTGTTTTAAGAAATTACTGAGCCCTTTTTAAAGACTGAGCAGTAAGTGCCTGCAGTAAATCTGGAGCCCCTTTCAAAGTGAAGTCTCACTTTCTGCTATGAAAGCCTAGACAAAATGATTAAGGAGGAGGAACGACTTTATTTCTCCCCGGTGGAAACTTTTATCTTCAGCTCGTCCTTTAAACTCAGCAGCTGAATCAACCCGGGGCAAACAGACGCACGATAACGCAGCTGATCACACACACACATACAAGTAATCGTTATCTCTCAATCATTTGATATCATGTCAAACGTCTGCACAAAAATCATCCGCTCACCCTGTAAAGACTCCTCTGCCTCCAAAAATAAACCTCCTCCCCTTTCTCTCCTTCCATCTGTTTTGTTGGCAGTAACTCGGGCGTGGATGACAATCTAATTGCATCCTCATCTCCCCCGGTTTAATGGGCTGTCAGGTAGCATCATTACACTCTTTCATTGCTTTCCTGCACAACTCACCTATTGACAACAACTGACAATATATGTGTGTGTGTTTGTGTGATGGAGGGAAGGTTGCAAAAAATCAGTTACAGCGGCTAATTGGTGTGTACATGTATGTATGAATGTTTCCAGATTTAAAAGCATCAAAAAGCCCCTCAAGGATAAGACGGTAAAGAAAACTGTCAAAAGTTTGGAGGACACTTTACTGGTCAAGCAGGAGATTTGTTGTGATTTTAGTGTCTTAAAATGTCTGACATTTCTTTAGGGTTCAGTATGCTTGAACAAATTAGGTCAACTGAAGTTTCAACAACATCTAAAGGGAAAAATGTTTATTCCTGTTCTGAACGGCCACACCTGAAGGCACCACAAAACAGCTGGAGTGGGCGCGACACAATGACATCACACAAATGAAGATAATAGTGTTCATTTTTCCACAGTTTTTCTTTGGTTGCATTTCATGATGTGAAGAATAAAAAAAGAGAGTTTGAGAGAGAAACTCAAACCCTGCCTACTTTCTCCACTGTTTTTGTTACTCCACACACCTGGCCAATCGATACTTAAAGTGAGCATTACTGTCGGTTTGTTGGTTTTGGAAAGTTAAAGGAATTGTGGGATGTAGCCTGATTAAAGTATGAGGAGGAGGATGTGTCAGATGCTGTCTGACAATTTGACTACTTTGACTAAAAATTTGAGTACTTTGTTTAATCACACTGAGGCCTCAGAATTTTCAGGGGTTTTTTGTGATATGCAGTTCCGTCAGTCATGTTTAAAGACTGTAAGTCAAATTTTACACTGCACTCATGACAGATCATTAACCTGTTTGAAAATGATCTCAACTCACTCTTTTCCAAATTGCCATTAAAGTGTTAAAGAGTGCAGACCCCCTCTCCTAAAAACACAATGCATCAAAACCAAACCAACAACCAATCTCTTTAAAGATGTTTTTATTTGTAAAAACATCCCCCCCCCGAGGGAGTCAGAGACAGGGCCTTGACGCTGGTGGCAGCAGAGAGAGACATAACAGGTAAGGTAGTCTAAATATTCTTCAGCTAAACTGATCACTGGATGAAAGGAAAGCCCACATGCAGAACACAGTGAAATAACTGTGTGATAGTTGAGAGGTGGAGCTTAAACTTGCGCAAAAAGTTTAATTTGAGCGACGCTTCCCTGAGTTTTCATTCCAATCTATCCAGTTCCAGCTCCACATCACATTAAACTGCAACATGTAGAAAATGTTAGCTCAATAGAACCCACAGTTAAGATTCATTCAGAGAAAGTTATTTTATGAATAAGATTTAAAAAAAGAGGAAAAAGCTTTGGGCACAGCGTGTACCGTAGAGGAAGAGGTGCTGATACAAACCACACAGGACATTCAGCTCATAAAATATACGATAAAGGACCTTTTATTAACACTGATAAGAGGAACGTGTTCTGCTCAGTGCTTCATCAGGCTCATGAAAAGGTACAATAGGCCAAAGGCAAACAGTATGAAAGCAACAGTTCATGTTCTAACTAGTGATGGCAGTCATTTGAGCTTTGAATTTACTATTATATTGAAGGTGGTGTGAAGTAGAGGAGGAGACATCAATGCTTTTACAAATGAATGTATTGAATGAAGTTCACAAGCGTAGTAATACAAGGATATATACGTCCAGTTCAGAAGAGACTCAGAGGATCATTTGGCATTTTCCTACTGAACCACATTGTTTCTTCAACAACCAGTTCTGGACCGGTAAACAACTTTCCAAACAAAGTAATAACGTTGTGCAGATTAAGTTGGAGCGAAGGGCTGGAGAGCAACTATAAATACTCTTGTCACTGTAATTGAGAAGCCTTTGTTGTGTATTTTTTGGAGTAAAATCTAAAATAAATTCACGTCAGTAGATTGTTTTGATGATGTGCTGTACTCATGTATTTTTGGAGAGGTGAGAATTAAAGGGCAGCTGTTACATCTCAGTCAGGAACATTTTCCGTTTTGGTTCGCTTTGAAGAAGCTTTTTTTCTCTCAGAGGATGATCTGTGAAAAAAGAAAAGATGGTCATATGTTTGAAGAGCGAACTTCTTTTTAGACTAGTTGGGAAGTTATGAATAATGTTTCACTAAATCAATAATATTAATATCGATCCTGGCAATAAGACGTGCTTTTTTTTGCAGTTTCAGTGATTCACTTAACTGTACAGTGTGGTTTATGTTTGTCCAGTCACTGATGTTTGAGAGTTTCAGAGTTGCAGTTTGTGGCCTATTGGAAAGGAGGAGGGATCTTTTTTAGCCCAATCACATTGGACGTTGAAAAAAGTACAATAAGAAATGATGCAATAGGTACACAGACAGACATCAACCAAACTAGGAAACTTTGAAATGTCATTGCAAGATGTTTTTTCCAAGATTTAATAATTACTGTTTCTTTTCCAACATGTTACTGTAGCTGCGTTACCACCAATTTCTTATTTAATTTTTTGCATCTATGTGCAGCTCTGCTTTATTAAATGTCTCTCTCTCTCTAAGAAGACTCCACACTAGGCCTGACCACCTGATGGCAGTCTACAATCAGTTACAGTGAAAATATGTCACTGACTTCACCAGCGCTTCATTTGTGTGTGTGTGTGTGTGTGTGTGTGTGTGTGTGTGTGTGTGTGTTACGTGAGTCAAAGCCTACATTCACATTACATGCTGAAGTGGCCCAAATCCATTTTTTGTTTTTATTTTTGCCTCCAAGTGACCCAGATCTGATTTTTTCACAGAAACGTGAACAAACCAAATCTGATTTTTTCATGTCAGATCTGCACTTGCGTATGTGATCCTTAATCCCATTCATTTCTGATCTGTGGTTTATGTGACTGCTGTCACAACGGCCAGATTACAATTCATCAGTTTTTTTGTAACATCTCACTTCTCTGCGCGTATTGCCTGTCCTTATCATTCAGTGTCGGCTCGTCACAGCCCAGTAAAAAAATAACATGTCGCCTTTTCATGCTGACCTCCACAACAAATGGTCCTTGACATGTATGCTAGCACAGCCATGTCATCTGCGTTGTCATCATCTGTGTGATTTGACTTTATTGTTGTTATTCTTGTTCGCATGTGGCCTACATTTCAGCTAAATCTGCACATGTGTGGCAGTATAGGATGTTAGCGGTGTTCACACCGGAGCCGAATACATCACTTACAAACATGAACGTGAACCATCAACACAAAGAGATCAGATCTGACCAAAAAATCTGAAATGAGCATTAAGGCCTGTATTTTGAACATAGCCTTATTGTCTTAAAATAATTTGCTGCAGTGCAAATCCACCTAAATCAAGTATTTTCTACGATCAAGCTACATATTTCTTGAATCTACCTGCCTTCCTCTTTCTTGCTTCAAGATACAGATGCTCTCATTCTAGAAAATTATTGAAACCCCTCCATCGAACAGTGATTGATCTCACTCTCGATAAGGATGGCATTTTTGCAATGCAATAGTATGAATCAACAGTACACACAAAAATTAAGATTTTTTTTTAAAATACATATTGATTGCATTGAGCACAGACTCAAAACCTAGTTAAAATGAGTACTGTGCGCAGTTTCTCCTGAAAACCTACAGTATCTTTTTATTGACGTATTCCTGCAGCTCTCTGAAACGAAGTGTAATCAGCTAACTTTGTCCTGCTGATGACAGATGATGACTTTTTTATGGTGATCTTGATGTATACATGGAGTAATGTTGGATAATGTCATGAAAAATATATACAGAATCATTCTCTTGCTTCCACCACCAGAACGTACTACCATTTCTGACCCAGAAGGAACATTAACCCTTAAAAACACTCAGTAAAAATGAGAAAAAAACACTCTTTCTATCTACTAGACAAGGTATTCATTAAACAGAGGAGTGTGAAAGCAATCTGCATTTGTCTTGCTCTTATCTTTTCTCTCATTTAAAAATTACCAGAGGATAAAGAGCGGAGGCACAGATGAGAATGTCACTATAGAACAGAAGAAAGGGAGCTGGAGGACTGAAAACAAGAATATGACTTGAAAACCAAATGCATATTTTATATTTGCTCATTAAAACTGATCACTCCTCTACCACACTCTGTCTATGTCATGTCAACATGTCTTATTCCTTTAAGCCAAATTCTGGTGTAGCAGACTAACTAACTTTAGTCTGTGACCTTTTCAGCTGCCATCTCAGAAGCTGACACAACACTGAAATAGTTGGATCCTAACGAGGAAATCAAGTCATTTTGGGAATGCAAGGACAGCTTGTGGCTGGTGAGGTCAGACTCTCATCTTTATTCATCAAATAAAGAAAAAAAATAAATTGATTTTGCTTTTCACCGCCAAGCTGTCCTCCGGCTCAAGGCAACAGGTAGAGCTCAGCTGTCGATATGCTGAACCCTGTCTGAGATTTTTAACTCAGCTTTTCAGGCACCTGAGATCTGTGGGTGCGTAATGAGAAACACAAACTTGGTCAAAATAGAAGGAGGAAAACAGCCACTTATTATGAAAAAAACAAACAAACAAAAAAACCCAGGACTTCTAAAACACTAAAATTCAAGAGCACTGACAGCCAAAAGGAAACATGTTAAAGGATAATTGAAGAGTGGTAATATTTTATATTCCTCTCATTGTCAAGAGTCTTATGTAAATGAATGGAAATGAATTGATCCTACTAACATATAACGTCTATGTATCCAAAGCCTGATATATATTATTCCTCTGTGCCATAGACCTCCATTGTTGTCCAAAAACTATTAAAAACACAAGATCTCTTTTTAGAAGGAACTCTTAAATCCTTTTCACAACTTAAGGATGAATTTAGCCTTCCTCAAGTACAATTTTTTCGTTATTTGTAAACTTAGGAATTATATCCAATCCATACCAATATATAAGAGTGGTATGAACATCCTGTTGAAAGCTTCTTCTTTAAAGAGGAAAGTTATGAATTATATTTATGATCAAATGTTTGTAACATCCCTATTATCAACAGTAAATCATTCTGGGGGAAGATTTTGGGTCCCAGCTTGATGATGTGATGTGGCTAAACATATTAATGAATGCCAAGAAAATTACATGCTATTGTATTGTATTATGTTGTTTGTTTTTGTTGAAAATTAATTTAAAAAAACAACCCAAAAATGAAAAAAAAACACATCACTGAGCCACACTGCTGCACTGGGTGACATTTTCCTTCATTACCATGAACGCACATTGTTATTTTGACTCAACAACACACACACACTGTCCTGCTGCCAGAAATACTCACTAGAGCTCCAAATGTGGATTCATCCGCCGCTGAAAATAGTCCCCCAAAAAATGCTGTATTTCTGAGCTGTTTAAAAAAATAAAACTATATAGTTATAAGCCATTTATTAATGATTTACATACTCGCTATTGTACCAACGGGGTTGAGGCTGAGAGCCACAGATAGGGTAAGGAGGTCAGCATGTGTTTTTACAATACAATTTTTGAAGAACAAGTAACAGAACAAACAACAAAATAAATTAGGGAAATTAGAATTAACTAAGTAAAATAAGAAAAAAAGAATAAACTGTAGAGACAAAGATAATAAATAAAATAACAAAGGGGTACAGTGTACCAGTAAGTACAACACAAATGTAGTATCTCATTTCCATAAAAAAATAGGAATATCTACTTCCTGTTAGGTTTCTTTATTTATATACATTGACAAAATCAAAAAACTTTATGAAACTTCCCTTGGTAAATATTTGTCTTTGCAACTAGAGATTCAAAAGAGACAGTGTCTGTCATCAATTTGAACCATTCAGCAAAATCTGGCTTAGTCTGACTCTTTCAGTGGCAGAGAACGATCTTGAAGTGCCAATTAAGCCTGTCAGTTCGAGTCCAAATTCTTGTTTGGATATAAAGGTAGGAGAGACTTGTCTCCTAATAAGCACAGCTTTGTTTATTTAACCACTCTCCAATACTTTTAATTACTTGTTTCCTAAAACATTCCCACATTAAACAAAGAAAAGTACGTGCTTCATTTTTACAGATTTTCCTTAATTTTTAACAGTATTTTCATACAGTTTTTGCCATGAGGTAAAAAAGTATTGAGAGACAGACAATGACATTGTTGGTTTTGTTTTTTTTCATGGGATTTGTTGATGATAAGGAAACTGTGGAATAACACCAACCTCATTTTTGTACCATAGTTGATCAAAACTGCAAACAGATCATCTTTTTTGTCATCTGCACAGTGTGTGAAATACAGGTGGTCTGAGATCTGGGAATCCTTAATTGACAGCTTGGACACCCAGGAAATTTTAGGGAGATCTCAATAATGGTATCAACACAGTAGGTTTATTTTCATGTAACTATTGAAATCTTTGATCATTTGCAGTCAAAGTATTTATGGCATTTGAATGCAATTTTCTCCACCTCTGCATTTTTAAATGTCCAATAAAAATGTAAAAAAAAAAAAGTCCTTAAACAGTCCTAATATCACAGAACAAACAAATAAATATACCAATAAAAAGAACACAACCACACTTTTTTCTTGTATAAGTAATTGGATGTACTGGCTGATATGTGCTGTTTTGGAGGTATAGCTGCCGTTGATCAAGCAGGTTTCTGTGCTATTATTCTCTCTGCTGCTACTATGAACAAACATTCTCCAAAGAAGTTCATCAAAGGATCATAAACCATCATATCACAATCAAAGAATCACCTATCATTATGGTATTTTATATGGTTTGACTCATTTATGAAGTTAGGAACCATTAGAAAAGTAGCACAGAGTGTTCAACTCAGTTGTCCATTTTATTGATTTGTTTACTTAAGGAGAGGACATATCCAACAGGTGTTACAGTAGATGCTGAACCGGAGCCATACAGAATCACTATGTTAACATACTGATTAAAGAAATCTGACATTGACCTCAGCTCTGTTAACACCAGCTCTTTAACATCCAACAAAACACTCTGAACAGTGACTCTCTCCTCCTCAAGGATGAGCAGTTTTCCTGAGTGGTCTCTTTGAAAAGGCTCGTGGGACTATATTTACCACTCCAGCATCCACAAAAATAAACGAAACCCAATTCAATCACTTAAAATTGCACCCAATAATGACAGTCCCTGAATAACCAAGAGGCACAGGTGATCCAGTGTTCTATCATAATCACTGTGATATATTCAGTGTGCATACTTGACTTAACGTAACTTAACTTAACTGACCTGAGACAGTCTTGACCTTTGCTCCCTCCATAATATCCATGCAAGACCTAACAACATTGATCTCTCTCTCTTCACATGCGAGCCACATGTTCAGGCTGTTGATGTTGAATGGTGATTTGAGACTTTCAGAATTGCACTTTCATCTTCCTCTCCTCTCCAGAAGCACAGAAGTTTCTTCACAATGGTCTGTTGAAGGTTTAACATGTAGTCATTACAGATGTTTTGGAAATTGCTCTTTTGAATCTGTGGAAACATTTTCACTATTTTGTCTTCTAGAGAATTGTTGCATCTCATTTCCAGTTGCCGTATGGTTTCCAGAGTGTTGCGAACTTCTCCAAATATTGGAGTGCTGCTATCAGTGACCATCTGAGGTGCTTCAGAATAAAAATTTGTCAGTGGCACGAGCCATACTGTCATTGGAAAGGTATTTTGTTTCCCTATCATTTGAGGAAGTTGCTGGTAGGTTTGCACTGCATCCTGAAAAGTTGTAGGGTTGCTTGCAAGAAAGAAGTCCCCATGGAATTTGCAGGAGAAGTTGTTGGTTATGGCATTTTCTTCACTGGTTAGCTGGACACCACCTTACCCTGAAATTTCAGCCGAGGGAATCTTTTTTTATCACCGCTTCCATTCTGCCTTGGATTTCCTGAACTTTGCTAGAATTGACTTTGTCACTGTCAAACATTTGCCCCATAAAGGATGCCTATCACTACATGCGTTGCCTGGATGCTCTCAAATAATTCTGAATACTGAATGTGGTTGTTTCCAAGATCAGTCATCAACTGTTTGAAATTGGCTTTGTATTGAAGTGTCACTCTCCTCTGGTTCTTGAATATTTTTGTATCATTCAGATACTTGGCAGATCCTCCAACTTCAATCAGTCCACCCAGGAAACTGGCTTTCAGAGACGCTTCAACATCCAGCAGAGAAAACTTGTCTTCAATGGAATCAGATGCAATGATTTCAAAAGCACTGCTGGGCTGAGGGCAATCAACTGTGCTCTGTTGGAGAACTTCATAATCCCACAGTGTGAAACCGACAACAAGTGAAAAAAAACAAACCAAAAAAACATCAGCAATCTGTTGAAGCAGCAGCTGAAAAGCAATGCTTAATCCACATTGTTTTGGGAAAGAGTAGCTTAAGAAGTCTCAGTTTGTTGTGGTGGAAGAAACCTTGCAAGCAAAGGGTATCAAATTTTGGTCAGCATGCCAATGGTGGAGTGTCTTCAGTGGGCACTGGTTTGCCCAATATGATGGCATGCTCAGCATCTTTTTTTGATGGAAATCCACTGAAATTGTTGACCTTTGGTGACAAGTTGTTAGCATATCACAAAGAGAGGACATTGAAAATAGAAAAGTGAGTTAAAAATAAGGCAAAAATCTATACAATATGTTTGTAATGGGAGGACTCTTGATTACAGTTTTAAAATGTTATCTAAATATCATACCAAAATCTAATCTTATAAACTTGTCTAATCATTTACAAAGATGCACAGCATCCTGAAATATCACGTGTCTCCAGATTAGTTGATTTTTACCTTGGTAGGTAAGTTGATGCTCCTTCATGTGTTGAGAAACATGTCACACCTCTCACAATACTCTAAGACATGCTTGACTGTTATTACTTTGGTTTAAAGATGCTAATTTTACCCCACTCTTCTGTCATTGTTGTATAATAAAGTGCCAAACACATCTTTGTACCGTGTTGAGTAATTGTGTTTTTCTTAAACTATACTAACTTTGTTGGCCAATGTATACTTTACTTACATGTGTAGTTATTTAGCTGCTAAACTGAATTTTAGTTTCATGTGAATGGTGATCTAAAGAATTAAAACCAAGAATTAATTGGCCACTGAATTCAAACATGGAAGACATCCTAATAAGAAATCATTTCATTCTAATGTAGTGTAAGTCCAGATTTACCACGGATCAGTTTATCCTGCCAAGCATCATCAGAGCATCCCTAAGGTGAAATGTCGGCCCAGGGCAGCTACTGCCAAGATATTTGAAGACATGTCTCCAACCCGTTGGGAAACATCCAACAACATGAGTTAACCTAAGTAAAACCACGACAACATCATCAAACTCATTTGTTATTGTTTTGATTGAGAGACACTAGCAGCAGAAATTGCATATTGTGCATTTAAATATCACAGTCAGAGTTGCCATTTGTTGAGTAAGTATTTTTCACACATATATAATAAGTTTGACAGAGTGATCTAGAGTATCTAGACCCTGACAAGTTTTTTTTTTTTTTTTTTTTTTTTTTTTTTTTTTAAATATATTAAGTTTTCTCAGCAACATATTTTCAATTTTAAAGCAGGCAAAGCCTGTAGCAACATATTTTGGGGACATTAATATCAATTATTGTTTTATATATATATACAGTATATTCAATATTCAATATTTAAACTGCTTAGAAGGGTACTGACTTAACAGAGATGCAGACAAATAAAACTGTATTCATGTCTTAATTATTCAAAAAAAAAAAACCATCCATTATGATTAAAGGAATTAATTATGTTTAAGTAGTCAAAACAAGTCAGCATTTGTTGTTTATGCACAGTATCTGTGATGAGATTAGCAAGGAGGAAGCTGCCAAGACCCACACTGATGAAACTGTGGGAAACATTATATGTGTTCACAAACCTTTAGATTGTTTTATTTTATGTGACAGATATGAACTTACAGTATATCCTCACGTCATAACAGAAATACGCATACTTTTTATGCAAACCCCTGAAATGTCTTCTAAGCTTAGCACAGAAATTCTATGATTTTACTAAAATACGCAAAGTGACTAGACTGTTTTTCAAACATGATGACTCACAGGTCTGTGTGTGTGTATGTGTTTGTCAATCTTTCGCAATCAAGAATAAAAATGTATCAAACAACACAAAACAATCTTTATATTATTGATTGTTGCTGTAACAGTATACATATATATACAATATATATGTAAAGGGATAAAAAAAATGAAAAGAATGCCTTTTTTAGGTACTTTCGACCACTGGCTAATGTCCCAGGATTAGCACTGTACATACAGTAAACCCAAAATGTACTTAGTCCGTTATGATCATTTTAATTAATAGCACATTCTGAAAGAAGGCTCAAACAGGCAGACAATAATCTGTTATCTAACAAATCTCCATCATTGCTCTTATCTAATTGAACGCAGGTCCACATCATTTTATTGTTGGGTAAACAGGCTCAGTGAATTTGGTGTGGAAGGTGTAGAGGTGTAAATATTAAATCTCTGCTTTTCTTTATATGTTTTATTCAAGTTTACCACAAACTGGATTTTCTAACAAACAGGAAATAACCAAGCTGCACACAGTGTTCAACTCAGGACTCCACTTTATTGAATATTTTACTCAAGTAGAGAGATGTCCAACAGGTGTTACAGAAATCACAGTCCAGGAGAACTTCAGTTCTATAAACATCAGCAACATTCTCAACATCTAACATGTTAAAGACAATGTTGTGACTGTCTCCTCAGAACACCACAGAGATTAAATGGACTCTTGGTTGGACTCAGAGCAGAATGTCCAGAGCCACAACCAGAAAAACAAAGACCAGCTGAAGTTTCCTGAGTGGTACATTATACTTGTGTTAGTAGAAGAAAAAGATCACCACATAAAACTGGAATCATCACTTTGTCAATAATTGTTGATATTTTGGCAATATGGATCATTTAAATGTATATATTTTTTTCTCTTTTTTTCTTTTTTAATTTTTTTGTGCATGAAAAACAAAACCGCAACATCTGAATCTTAAAACACAAAAAACTTTGTCACTATTCACCACTAACATCCTTAGTGAGTGAGTGGTGTTACAAAGTTTCCTTAACATTAGGAAATTCAACAAAAACAAGAAGAGACACTTGAGTTAATTAATGTCCCACCTGGTTTGAAAAAAAAAATCCCACTTCCCTCCTCTTTTCCTTCCTCTTCCCCAACTTCACAAGCATAAATGAAACCTCTTATAAATTTAGATGAAGATAAATGAACAATTCTAATGTTAAACTACAGGCACCTTATTCACCATTATGTACCAAGTAAGTGCTTTGCATAAGCTAATGAAAATGTAATGTGGAAAAATAATCAATATCCTCATACATGTCCTCACCAAACAATTTCATATTGATAAAATTTGAAGAATTAGAAGACAGTTAAACTACATGTAGCCTGCAGCATATTTCTCTAAAACATAGATTATATGGTATATTCTGTAGAAGCTATTGTGGGGACATAATGTTATATACCATGTAGCTATTTCACAGACCAAGAAAAGGTCAACTTGGAAACATAAAGAGTATTGACACACCATTATAGTATTATGAGATGACTTGAGGTTAAAAAAATATTTAAATGCAACTATTGCAGTCTTAATTAAGATGCTAATGTTTGTCACCATTCACCACTAATGAATGTCCTTAGTGAGTGATTGGTGTTACAGAGTCTCGTCACCATGAAATTCAACAAAAACAAGAGAAATTTCTAAATTAAAGAAGAACTTGAATTACTGTTGATTAGTCTTTTCAATAACAATGCATATTTTATAAACTGATCATGAGTAATACATGTGGAATATAAATCTGAAAAGTAGCTAGTGACTATGCAATGGGTTTAGGGTTAGGGTTAGGTTTAGGGTTAGGGGTTAGGGTTAGGGTTAGGGTAGGGTAGGGTTAGGGTTAGGGTTAGGGTTAGGGTAGGGTAGGGTTAGGGTTAGGGTACACTCCACCAATGGATGGTGATAGTTTGAAGACAGATCAAGACTCACTTCATCACTTTGTCACTGTTCTTACTCAACTGAGCAAAAGAACACAGAGCCAGATTGATTCTTAATGTTGCAGCCTGGGTAAACAGGCCTTGTGAAGTGAGCGTTAAAGGTCCTGTGGTGACTCAGCGTGTTAGAGGAGACACTGTAGAAGGACAGGGTGCCAGCAGGCCAGTCAAGATACACTCCAACTCGTTTGCAGCCGGTAGAGGGATAAGAGCCTGTCCACCATTGCCTATCGTACCCTGCATAGACCGCTGGAGGGACAGCATTGACACCAAAGCACCATGACTTATCATTAATTCCTAAATAACAATCATTACCGCTTCCTTTCCTATTAATTTGTTGGTATGCGACACCTACAACAACATGTTCATGATGACCCTCACTCCACTCTACCTCCCAGTAATGGCGCCCAGTCAACCCCTCTCTGCACAACACCTGAGGACAAATATCAAACCTCTTTGGGTGATCAGAATAATCCTGCTTTGCTCCAAGTGTCACCTTCTTGTCGTGATCAGAAAGAATAAGTTTGTAGTTTGCTGTTTTTCGGTCCAGGGAGAGATCACAGGCATCTGATGGAGAAAACAAAATCATAAAATAATTGTCATCACTGTCCACAGCAGTTCACAAAAGCATACACTCATAAAATAATGATATTCACACCCTGTCCTTAATAGCCATTTGCAACATTAGCAATGTGTTGGCTA
This sequence comes from Thunnus thynnus, assembly GCF_963924715.1. Classification (NCBI taxonomy): domain Eukaryota; kingdom Metazoa; phylum Chordata; class Actinopteri; order Scombriformes; family Scombridae; genus Thunnus; species Thunnus thynnus. The sequence goes on along the minus strand of NC_089536.1, from coordinate 3,459,946 downwards.
CATATTCAAATCAATTTAATGTATCCTTGTTCAATAAAAAGTATCAATATCTTTTGAAAACATTTAAACTTCTGAGTAATTGAATCTGAAAGATTCCCAACTTTTGTGAACTTTTGTGGTTTACTTCTGTTTTCACCACTTTATATATGGAAGACTGTATGGCTGTACTTAAAAAGTACAGCATAGATCATCCTGAAATAGCTTAAATGGAACACAACAGTATTTTATATAAATACATATAAAACACTCAATATTAAAGTAAATAAAAAAATAGAAGCATGAAAAATGACTTACACCACATTAAAGCACTTTTGTCTGTGATGGTTTCCACATCAGGAGGGACATCAGGCTTTGAAAAAGCATCAGTGACCAGTTTGCCCTGCTTGTAATGGTAGATGGTTGCTCCTTGGTATTTCTCATTTGCTGTGGCTGTTACAAGGAAACGGACACTGCTGCTGTCCTTGAAAGGTTTGGCAAGATCATGGAAAGCTTTGGCTTTTTCTCTCATTTTGGTCAACACTTCCTCTGAGAAGTACCAATGGTCTGCATTGGTACATCTTATTTCAGGTGAATCCAAGTACTTGGTCATTGCATCAAGGCAGGGGTCAGCACTTTCCACAGAGGTGAAAACAAAGCACAGAGCATTCTTTACATCTGGATCAAAAACCTCTCTATCCAACTCTGACTGATTTTTGACGATCTTTGTGTTTGTTCCCTCCATCATGTCTACACAGGACCTAATGACAGTGATTTCTCTCTCCTTGTGATCCATCCACTTGCTTAGTTTGTCCTGACTGAATGGTGACTTGTCTCTGTCATCAAAGAGTTTTTCTAATGAGCTCTCATCTTCTTTGCCTTCACGGATGGAGGGAAATCTCTTCTTCATGGTCTGTTGGAGCGCAGATGTGTAATAATTACACAGTTTTTGGAAAGTGCTCAGCGTTTTGCGAATCTCTGGAAAATCCTCTGACACTTTGTCTTCCAGGGAATCATTGCATCTCATTTTTATCTCCCTAATACCTTCTAGAGCATCTTCAGCTTTCCTCACTAGTCCAACACTGATCCCACTCATCAGTTCAGCAGCTGCAGGATGCAAATTCTTCAATGGCATCAGCCAGACCTTCAGTGGAGCAACATGTTCTCCCTTTTCTCCCAGTAGCTTTGGAAGCTCTACATAGGTCTTCACTGCATCTACAAATGTTGCAGGGTTGCTTTCAAGAATGAAGTCCCCATGGAATTTGCAGGAGAATTTGTTTGTCAGGTCTTTTTCTTCTTCAGTAAGCTTGATGTCAACATGCCCATCAATATTAAATGATGGAATTTTCTTTATCACAGCTTCCATGCTGCCCTGGATGTTCTGAACGCTGCTAGCATCTAACTTCTCACTGTCAAATACAAAGAAAGCATTTGCTCCATAAAGGATGCCTGTAACTACATGTGTTGCAAGGCCCTTCTCAATAACATCTGTTTGTTGCGTGTCCATGGTTCCAAGAGGAGTCATCGACAACTGCTTGAAGTTGGTGGTAGCTTTGTACTGAAACGTCACTCTGCTCTGGTTCTTGAGTTTCTTCTGATCGTTCAGGTATTTGGCAGATCCTCCAACTTCAATCAGTCCACTCAGGAAACTGGCCTTCAGGGAAGCATCAACGTCCAGCAGAGAAGACTTGGATTCAATGGAGTCAGATGCCGTAATCTTAAAGTTACTGCTGGGATTGAAGCTTTCAGTTGCGTTCTCTTTTAGAGTTGTTTTATCCCACAAGGTGTAACCTGCAGAAAGTAAACATCAACCATGTGTTAAAGCAGAAAAAAACATTTTGCTAACATTCACCCACATTTAGAGCTATTGTGGTTCTTTCAAGAAGGAGGATTTGAAATGTGGGAGACTGAAACAACAAGTATACTCCAGACATCAGTTATGTATCTCCAATCATAACGTCTTCTACAGAGTCACATGTTCTTTTTTCCTGGATTCCTCGGTTCAAAGTAAATTTATCAGTAACGGCCATGCTCATGTCCATGTTAAGAGTTTTTTCCATAAGCATATCTAGGTAACTGGCTCTATGTACTTAGCAGCCAATGGATTTTTGTTTTGAAATGAGAAAACCAAAATCGAGAAGCAATTGACTGACAAGACAACTGCCAGTGCCTTTCCCCTGTTCAGAGGCCCTTTTTACACCTGGCATTAACACGCGTCTCCACATGCGTCTTGTTGTTCAATGACAGTTTCAGTAAACTTTTTCAGACTTATACTATAAAAGCACAAACATAAACTAAAGAGAAATTTACTTTTATGATTTAGTACTTAAGTACAACTTAAATGCAATACAGGCATTAACATACTCATAAAAAATATACTCAAACACATTTTAAAAACTAATTTTGAGATGAACACTTTTAAGAAGTATAATAAGTGTATCTTAGATTAAGTGCATGTTGAAGTGAACTTACTATAAATATACTGTTAAAGCACATTAAATACAATAATTAAAAAAAAGATTTTTAAAAAGTATTACTTCAGTTAAACTTTTAAAAAAATGTATGTATGTATGTTGAAATGTATATATTCATATAATTAAACATATATTTTAACTGCACTTTTAAGAAATGCACTAAATTGCAAATTAAGTAATGTTATCTTATCAATATGCTTTGAAAAATGTACTTTCAATACAATTTCATTGTATTTGTAAATCTTTCACTAATAACGTATTTTGGAGACATACCAAAAAATGCACTGTCACTATGCTTCGACTGAAGTAGAAATGTACTTGTTTAAACTTTTGACACACTTTTTATGCTATAAGTATAATTCAAATATAGAAAAATATCCTTATTTTTTGCTTGGGTTCACAAATTCCAATAGAAAACTCAAGTACAAGTACACGTTTTTGTTTTCTCCCCATGTTGATAAAGTGTGCATGAGGATGTAGCAAGAGAGATACTTCCCATTTAAAGACTGTGGAGGATGGTGTCCAAAAATACAAGAGCAAAAGTGTAACAAATGGATTGATCAGTTTGTCTGTCTGCTCTTATGTAAGCTTCAAATGTTAGCATGCCTGAGCCCTGAGCTTCATCAGAGCTGTTGGGGCATTTATATTTTACTGTTTCCTCTGGAGAGTAAAAATAGTTATTTTTTCTGTCAGTGAAAAAGAGAAGGAATTTACTGTGCCTTGATTTTTTCAAATCAAATATTTAGTCTGGTTAATAAATGTATCTTTTCTGTTCCGCAAGATCATTTGAAAATCTTGTCAGCAGATCTCAAACAGGCAGAGTAAGTAAATGTTGTCTACATCAAGTTTTACCTGGGATTAGTTTATCCTGCCGAGCATCATAGAGCATCCCTAGGGTGAAGGGTCGACCCAGCGCAGCTACTGTCATGGTATCTGAAGACATGTTTTCGAACCTGTTGGTGAACATGACACAACATAGATCAAAGCAAACCCACACAACCTTCAATATTTGATTAAATTATCTGAAGTTAGTGTCACACAGGTAGACAACTCTCCACCTTGACATAGACAGAGAGGGCAAAAAACAAGAAACAGACCAGCAGACAGCTTATTGGTCTTGGAAATATTTCCAAGTTAAAATATAAATAAAGAAATGTTTCCACCCTGTTTGTCCTTACCTGGTGTAGTTGTGTAGATCAGAGTCTTCTTAACTTCTAACTGGAGCTTCCAGTCTGACGGTCTGTGATACTGTGAAGCAACTTTTATCCTGTTCTCTCTCCTACTGATTCCTCCCCCTGACACGCCTCCTGATATGACTGCAATCTTATTTTAATTACGTTGCAGTTGTGTCCTGTTATCTCACATACAGATCAGAGAAGTCTGAAGAAAGATATGTGCAGCTCTTCACACAAAACTAAACAAGATACTCCTTTATACGTGATCAAATGTCTGATATCAGTCAAAAATAATCAGGAAGAGATAATAATAATATTCATCACATTTCTAGAAAATATACATTTTCATCATATGACAATAACTGAGCCACTAATGGTGACCTTGTGTACTTTTATAGTCCAATTATCAAATGTGATAGTCAGTGATATTATCTATGTATGCTGGTAACTCATATGGCTAGATTCATCAAGACTATTTGGATAAATACAACAATCCTGCTTTTGTAACAATGGTTTGTGTGTGAATTGACACCATTATTGATGTATATTTATTACTTTTTCATCACTGTGTTATCAGCCTGCTTCTCAGCCAGGTTTTTTGTTTTGACACTGGGCCAAGTCTCCTCATTAATAACCCAAAATTTCCTTTCAAAGCCTTGACCGACCTTAAAAGGGTCACATGCACACTAAACAATGACGATATTGGGCATTGATGTAGCATTTTAGTTTTAGTTACAAATTCACTGAGATTTCTCTGAAAGTACTTCTGTGATCACTGGTAATAATGTTCACAGTGTGTACAAGGTGTACAAGGCGTGAAACTTTAGATTTTGCACAGACTTGTGGGATGTGGTATGTAGTAGCTTCTCATGAACTTAAAATATTGTTTGGATATTGTTTCAGTGGAGTTGATGATGTTTTTCTTTGTAAATGAAGACACACCTGCTACTTGGTAATTTCACAGTTATCACCTGCCCAGACATGAGAAGAATGGAATAGTGCCATGGTGCTCTGCCATCTATTAATTCTTCAGAATTAGTGTTTGTCACTTTGAGTTATGTGTTATGTGACTATGTGCTTTAGGGAAAGATTATATAACCACATTCTTTCAACAACCTTAAAGGACAGGTTCACAATTTTTTGTAAGAGATGAGGGACAAAATCTATTTTTTCAGTGGAGTTGCTGATGTTTTTCTTTGTAAATGAAGACACACCTGCTACTTGGTAATTTCACAGTTATCACCTGCCCAGACATGAGAAGAATGGAATAGTGCCATGGTGCTCTGCCATCTATTGATTCTTCAGAATTAGTGTTTGTCACTAACTGACTATGTGCTTTAGGGAAAGATTATATGAGGGACAAAATCCACAGTCCTCCTTCTGTGCAGACATATATTTAAAAGTTTATCTGAAGCTAATATGAAGTTTCAGCATCCAAATGAGTCAAATCAAGTAGATATCTTTCAATGTTACAGTGTTTTTAGTGCCAAAGTCTTCTTGTTACTATACTTCCACCGCAGCTCAACAGGGAAACACTGTCTGAGGAAAAACAAAGACTGTAAATGTGTCAGATATCCACTTATCCACCTGTGAGTTATAGTTAAAACCACTGATAATAAAGTCACTTTAAAGGAAAATTCTGAAGCTCGAAGTCATTTACATTTTAAGTCAAATTGTTTTATGGCATGAGCTGAGATTGGTTATTCATACATCACACTGCAGTTAACAACAATTATACACGACTTCCACATATGCAGCTGAGTGGCTTTACGAGCTCCGCTGATACAATGTAGAGAGTTATTTGGCGTGGCACATTGAATCAGAACAGAGTGGGCTCATCAGGAGAGGGGCCTTAAAGAGACAGGAGCTAAAACGGAGTGTAAAGAGAAACTGTGTATATTGAGGGGCTGCATAAAGGGCCAGTATGAGGTAAATAAGGATTTTTTTTAAACGGTGAATCATGCAGAGCTACTCTAGTGGAGTTCAGAAATAAAAAATGTAGAGCTTAAATGAGCATAATAGATCCTCTTTAAAAGATAGTTTCAAGTGCATGTTACCAAAATCAATCATCCAAGCATTTATTATCAACATAATAGGAAAATGTTTTTAATGAATGCATGAGCAAAACAGTGTTTTTTAACATATTTGTTTTTCTGCAATATCCACTTATGGCAACTTAACCATGATTAATGTTTTTACAGGTCAGTTAAGGCCATCCAAACACTTAGTAAAGTTTCAGAAAAGATTGTCATCTTTGTTGAATATTGAAAAAGTTGACAGTGAAAAGAGACAGAACATGTTTACTTTGTTTATTTAACCAAAAGAACAGTTATTACTTAACGTTAACTTTAGGTGTTCTTGAAGCTTAAATCTAATCACAAGCATGATGCAGGACTTAAATCTCACTCTTTGGTGTAAAAGTCCTGTTCTTTGTTTTAAGACACATAAAATTACTTTCCTTTGAATATTTGTTGTGTCTGATGTTTTTTCTCTACAAGACACAAGATGTGTTTCTATTCTCTATTCTCATACTCAATGATGGTCTCAAGTTTCCATATCACACTTATATCAGTTGCATTTTAGACCATGACCGGACACATCTGGCTTCCAAACTAGTTAGAATATCACAAAACCAGGCTTGTAATTTCACTCCTTAAACTGAGATTTAAGGTGAACGCAGTAGATAAACATGAAAACAGTCTTCCACTTTCAAAGTTTGCACACAACATCTTTCAGCACAAGGAAGCGCAAACATCAGAGTGAAGAAACAATAAGTAAAAACCATTTTTTAGGCGGAGGGGAATTTTAACTTCTCTAGTGCAGAATAGAAAAACATGGAACACAGAAAAGAACAACTAACCCCCTCCTGTATCTGTTTTCATGTTACCACATTGATCAGTGTAAACCATCTTAAACTGAAAGCTAATTAAATGGACCAGTTATGCAGGTCAAATCTATCAACATCATGACAAGCAAAACTGCTTTCTGAGAGCACCTGCAAGATGTCATCCTAGAATGACCTGTTCCACACAGCATCATGAAACAATGAATTATTGTTTCGGCAGATTGTCAGATGACAACTGACACAAAAACACAAGCAGGCAGAATGTTGCACAGTGACTATTTTTCATCTCTATTTACACCCATTTTTCTTCCTTAGTGATTTAATACTTGTAATAGATTGAGTTTCTACTGCCGACATGCACCAAACTCCTTTGGAGTAGATCCAAAGGAGCAGATAGAGCCAGGTATGGGTAGAATATTGATATTTTACTCTTCTTTTGTCAAAAATATTTTAACTTTTTCATTTATTTGTCCCTCGCTAAAAGGTCAAGAACTGACTGCAAGGTGTTATTAACCTCAGCTTTAGAATTATTGGCAAATTTATAAATATATATACAGTACCAGACAAAAGTTTGGACACGCCCTTGAATGAGAAAGGTGTTTTTACTCTTTGGAACCATTTCCGTCTTCACGGACGAAGGAACATGTCACCCAGTTTAGCGGTGTGTTTTTAATAGTTTTTGGACAACAACTGAGGTTATGGATACTCACACAATACTTGTAAGCAGGAGGAGTTCATTGTTGGTTTGTCTCTGCACATAAGATTTGATTACAGTAAGAAAAATATAGAAAATCACCAGCCTTATCCTTTAAGTAGCAAATATTTTAGCATACTTGCCCTGATGAGTCTAATTTTGTTATAATTCATAATCTCTTACAAATGATTAGTATGGTGTTTACAAAACAACCAGATTGACATTCTGTTTATTTTTCAATGTGTAAAGGTTTTTATTATATTTTACATGTGATACTGTTTGGTTTAGTTTATTAATTGTAGTTGTTCATAATCTACTACTAAATTATAAGTATAGTGTTGTTTGAATTGATGATGATGTGTCATAAATGATAAAGCTTATAACTTTTGGTACAGTCAACTTCTTAACCCTTACAGCTGTTCAGGGTTAAATTTAACCCATTTTTACATTTGAGAGCAGTAAAAACAGCCTAAACACATTTGTTTTAGCCTGAATTTGTATTTTTTTTAACCTTTATTTATTCAGGGGAGTATCTCTGAGAGCAATGCTCTCTTTTTCAGGAATGTCCCGATCACATTCACAGAGTTACATATTCATACGTGGAAGCTGCCCAATACAACCACAGTCTTATTTGCCAGCCACTGATTAACTTAATTGCAGTATTTCAACCCTGAGGTGCTCTTGCTCAAGGGCACCTCAGGGTGGTAATGACGGAGGGGAGAGCGCCGCTTCTTCACTTTCCCAGCCATATTTGTCATATTTATCCTGCTGGTATGGGGGATTGAACCAGTAACCGTCCAGTCACAAGCTCGCTTCCCTAACCTTTAGGCCACCACCACATGTATAACTTCTCCTAATGTGACCCAGACGATACAAAAATGGAAATATTTCAACTTTTAAAAAGTTTTGTGCAGCTAATACACATTTTTGTAGAGTGTTTGACCCATATTTGACCCAAAATTACCATTCAAACAAATAATTCATAGAAATCATTTTGTTCTCCTTTTATGTAATATAGGACCATTATATAGTGTGATCGTAAATGTTTTTTCTCCATAAACAAAACGTGTAAAAACTAATGTATATACTCTGCTCTCTGAAAGGATTAATCACCCAAACTGACTGATGAGGTATTCATGAATGATTTGTGGTTCAGATATTTGGTAAAGAGGCTAATTATGAGGGGATACTGTGAAGGGTCAGAATATGAACACTATGTAAGAGTTAACCTCCAGCAAAAAAGAAGCACATAGGAAACTCAGGTCTCCACTTTATTACATACCCAACAGGAATCTGACATTAAAGAAAAAACTCAAATCCTACACAAACTGGTTTTATTACACCACAAATGATCCTGGTCCCTCTGGCTTTTCAGTTTATGAAAGGGGGTGTGCTCAAGCTAAATCATGTTGCTCTTTAAACTTCAAATGTAAATAAATATCCAGATCAACAGACCAAGGATCTAAAAAATCTCCATCATTGCTCTTATCTAACTGAACGCAGGTCCACATCATTTTATTGTTGGGTAAACAGGCTCAGTGAATTTGGTGTGGAAGGTGTGTCAGTGTGTTAGAGGAGACTCTGTAGGACAGACAGCCAGTGAATCAGTCCACATACAAAATACATGTTAGATCTCTGCTTTTCTTTATATGTTTTATTCAAGTTTTACCACAAACTGGATTTTCTAACAAACAGGAAATAACCAAGCTGCACACAGTGTTCAACTCAGGACTCAAATTTATTGAATATTTTACTCAAGTAGAGAGATGTCCAACAGGTGTTACAGAAATCACGATCCAGGAGAACTTCAGCTCTGTAAACATCAGCAACATTCTCAACATCTAACATGTTAAAGACAATGTTGTGACTGTCTCCTCAGAACACCACAGTGATTAAATGGACTCTTGGTTGGACTCAGAGCAGAATGTCCAGAGCCACAACCAGAAAAACAAAGACCAGCAGAAGTTTCCTGAGTGATACATTATACTTGTGTTAGAAGAAGAAAAAGATCACAACATAAAACTGGAATCATCACTTTGTTAATAATTGTTGATATTTTGGCAATATGGATCATTTAAATGTATCATCTTTTTTTCTCTTTTTTCTTTTTTAATTTTAAAAACAGCAACATCTGAATCGTAAAAAACAAAAGACAAAACTTTGTCACCGTTCACCACTGATTTCATTAATATTCAGATATTCAACAAAAAGAACAATTTCTAAATCAAAGAAGAGACACTTGTCAACTTCACAAGCATAAATGAAACATCTTGTAAATTTAGATAAAGATAAATGAACAATTCTAATTATAAGCTACAGGGCACCTTATTCACTATTATGTACCAAGGAAGTGCTTTGCATAAGCTAATGAATATGTAATGTGGAAAAATAATCAATATCCTCATACATGTCCTCACCAAACAATTTCATATTGATAAAATTTGAAGAATTAGAAGACAGTTAAACTACATGCATGTTTCTCTATAACATAATCAGATTATACGGAATATTCTGTAGAAGCCATTGTGTTGACATAATGTTATATGCCATGTAGCTACTACACAAAGAAAAGGTTAACTTGAAAACATAAAGAATATTCACACACCATTATAGTATAAAAAAGTTTTAAATGCAATTATTCAAGCCTAAACTAAGATGCTAATAAGTTTTAATAAGGTAAAAGCATGATAATAATAATAATAATAATAATAAAATAAATCCTGTTACCTAACCCAAGTGTGGACTCCTTAGTGAGTGAGTTGTGTTACAGAGTCTCTTTAACATCAAATTCAACAAAAAGAGAATTTTCTAAATTAAAATTACTTGAGTTACTGTTGATTTAGTCTTTTCAATGACGATGCATATTTTATAAACTGATCATGTTTTACTTATAGAATATTAATCTGAAAAGTAGCTAGTGACTATGCAATAAATGTAAATGTAGTGGAGTAAAAGTATAACATCTCCCATAGTGGAGTAGAAGTACAAAGAAAGTACGAGAAAAGTACAAACACTGCTAATTTGCACTTATGTACAGCACTTGCTTAAATGTACTTAGTTACACTGGTGTCAGTTTAAAGACAGATCATAGATCACAGATCAGACTCATTTCATCACTTTGTCACTGTTCTTACTCAACTGGACAAAAGAACACAGAGCCAGATTTGCTCCAAATGTAGCAGCCTGGATAAACAGGCTCTTTGAACTGAGCATTGAAGGTGTGGAGATGACTCAGTGTGTTAGAGGAGACATTGTAGAAGGACAGAGTGCCAGCAGGCCAGTCCAGATACACTCCTACTCGTTTGCAGCCAGTAGAGGGAAAAGGAGGGCGAGTCCAGTCAGTACCATGCCCTGCAAAGAGCCGTCGTTCAGCGGTACAGAGACCAAAACACCATGACCTATCAGTATGTCCTAAATGAATATATTCACCGTAGCCTTTCCTGTCAATGTGTTTGTATGCAACACCTACAGCATAATCTTCAGTATAACCACAGCTCCACTCTACCTCCAGGTAATGGCGCCCAGTCAGCCCCTCTCTGCACAACACCTGATGCATAGTATCAAACCTCTCTGGGTGATCAGGATATCCCTGCTTTGCTCCAAGTGTCACCTTCTTGTTGTTATCAGAAAGAATAAGGTTGTAGTTTACTGTGTTTGGGTCCAGGGAGAGATCACAGGCATCTGATGGAGAGATTAAAACACAATCTGTTCTTAGTCATCGTCATCACCGTTCACTGCAGTTTACAAAAGTATGCACTCATAAAATAATGATATTCACACCTTGTTCTCCATTTTTTAATACTGATATTTCAGTATGGTTATAGTGTAATAATATGTGCAACATTAGCAATGTGTTGGCTATATATTCAAATCAATTCAATGTCACCTTGTTGAATAAAAAGTATCAATATCTATTGAAATCATTTAAACTTATGAGTGATTCCCAACTTTTGAACGCTAGTGTGTACATATAAATATGTGGTTTACTTCTGTTTCCG